>NW_026988454.1:52400000-53000000 GCF_030222135.1 Aotus nancymaae
TGCCTTCAGTAATTATTCCTAATGACTATTACTTTTGTTATCAGGAAAAAGTAAAATAAAATACAAATATCAGGAAAAAAGGTGATACGGGCTGGAGAGCAGACACAGCCCTCAGAGGCCAGGTATGATGATGCTCAATGGCTGCCCTCCAGAGCACCTACACAGCTTGTCACTTGCAGCCACTATCACTGCATTCACATCAGAGCTGGAGTGCCAGGTGAGGGCAAGTGCTCATAATCAATATATTTTCCACTCTTAATGTATTTGTTTATAACTCTGTCATATATTGTTTATGAATGTGGGTAATGTATATATAATGTATATGTGATTAATGTATATATACATTAAACACATTCATAAAGACATATTTCTTTATACACACACACACACACACACACACGTATATTTCTCTTTTGTTAGTATGTTAGGGAGGGAGTGTATACATAACCTGAAGTACTGATTTTATGAGTCAGGGTATCCAAACATGACTAAACATCAGAATTACCTTGGAGACTTTTAAGTAAAAATAACATACCCAAGTCTTATCCACAGATACCCAAATTCATTAGGTATGGGAAGTGGGAATTGGACATCGTTTTAAAGTCTTTACTGCTTCGTGTGTGTAGAGTCAAGAATCACTGCAAATGGAATTTTAAAAAAAAGGATTTTTACTTGCAGCCAAATACTTCAATACTATGTTCAGTAACTCCTATAGTACATTTAGATATTAGAAACGCTATTCAGTTAAGCCCCAATGATTATGTCTTGGTCTTCTGGACAAAATGATGAAATGTTTTAAAGACATTAAAAGCAAATATTTTAATTTTTTTAATGGTATGCTCTTCAGTAACATCCAATAATGGCTTTTGGGAGTTTTCAATTAAATCTTTGAGCAACTTTATAGATGTTGACTCACATTTCAGATCAGGGTGCTAGGAAGTGCTTTTGGTGTAACAAGTCCTCTTAATTATTAGCAAATATTCTGCAACTTTATGTATATTGAGGTTTCGAATACCTCTAATAGATGGTCATCCTTTTCCCCAAGGGTAAGAAGGAGATAATTTAGGAGAGAGAAGCCTAGTAAAGACTAGTTTCAGCCAGATTGAGTGGATTTCACTGTGGGCCTCACTGTTTATTCACTGAATTTCAATTTCAGGAGTGATGGTAAGAATTAAAAGTGAAGCTCCCTATGAATCTCCAAGTAGAGGATGTACAGTAACTGGTCCTACCCTCCCCTGTGTTTTCCGCTTCATCTACCTGGTCCATGCTCCAATACATATAATGCTCTTATTATTTTTCATCATTTCCTGTGGGATATTTTCTTTGGGTTTCTAGTGAGATCCACTACCATGCTGTATGTTCTGTTTTATTGCAGAACTAAACGAAGCATGCCAGGCAACATCTGAAAACAATTAAAAATAATTGAAATGAGCTGTGGACTCCACTAGTCTCATTAAGTTTTTTATTTCAGCCTCTACACATTGGGGATTTGATCCGAAACTCCAATCCCTGTGGCCTCCTGCTGGCAGTAGGGATCCCTTTCCCAGGGCAGATAAAGGGCCATCAGTTTCTAATGCTAAAGCTGCGCTCAAAACAACCAAGCAGGGAAAAGACCTGATCACTGCCTAGAGGATTCTGTGGGAGGAGACATCATTCTCCACTAGCTGCCTTTGAGCAGCTGCTTTATGAATTAATAAACATCACTATGAATATGCACACTTCTCTTATTAAGAATTCACAAGTACATTAATCAGGCAGCCCACTGCAACTCCAGGTATTAAACTTGGTTTTTCTCTTGTCTTTCTTTGAGAGACAGAAAAAGAGAGAGAGAAAGAGACAGAGAGTGAGAAAGAGCCAAGCAGACAGAGACAGAAGAGACTAAGAGAAAACAAAAATATTTCAATTATTTCTTTATGTAAGGAGGCAAGACAATAAAAAAAAATTAAGTTAGTGAAATTAGACCATATTTCAAAAGTCCTCATTAAGGTAACTTGGATATGATAGCCTAAATATCTTAAAATTGGAAGCCATTTGATGGTTTAGTTACATGAAAATAACATACATACTTTTCTACATAATAAGTTATCCTTAAAAATACTGTTTCTGAGTAGAAAAAAAAAAAAAAAAATCCATTTTTTTTTTTGTAACCAGAAAGGCTAGGAAAATTTAGCTGTGGGGTAATTATTCTTATTGAGATATTTAACATAATTCAGTGACAGGTATGAGGAAATGAGATTAGCTCTTACCATGAAGAATGACTCAGATGTGAGCTTGGAATAATGTGTGCATAAGAAAGACAACGGTAGGTATTTTATTAAAGTGATGGTACTTGTGAAGATTATTCTATAGGCAGCACTATGCATTTGCTTGTTTGACATAAAATAGCACTGGGCAGATTCCAAGTACAATTGACCTTTTAATTTTCTCTATTTCAGAAGGATCTGATTACCCTTAGGCTCATCTTAAAATGTTCTTCTTTCAACTTTAGAACTGATATTACAATTTATTCCAGATGATCATGTTGATGGGGCTAGGAAAATTAGAATCCCTTTAGTTTCTTTGTTTCTGTGAGTAAATTAGCCACAATGGAAAACAACTTTTTCCAATAGGGGATCTTTTTCAGTTAATAGTGTAAATTGATGACTGTCCACATCAATTCTACATTAGGCAAAAAGCCCTCCTTCCTACCTCATCTAAGGAAAAACAAGAACCTTCTAGTTTCTTTCCCCATATAAAGCATTTTGTTTATAATAATAATAGCCAGAATTTATTAAATACTTACTATGCACCAGTTATTGTTCTCAGTGACTTACATGCTTTCTCATACCAGACAGCAGCCGAAGTAAAATATTTTTATCATTTTGATTTTTACATGTAAGAAAAGTATAATTAAAGATGAAAAATAATTAACTTATATAATGTTTATTGGCAGAGCTAGAACTCAGATCCTGACATTTTAGCTCTTGCATTTGTGTTCTTAACCATCATACCTACTACCTTTATGAATATTGTCCACACTGCATTGGCCTGATTTAGATGCAAAATCCAGCATAGAAGACAGAACAGAACACCCTTGAGGAACTGAAACAAGCTTGAAAAGTCTGGAAAAAGGGAAGCATAGATTATGAGATGAAGACTAAATCAGGGTCTGGAATTCCAAGGGTCTTGTGATCCTTGTAAAGGAGGAAGAACTTTATCCTAAGGCAATGGGAGGCTTTCAAGAGAATTTCAGTCATTTTATGTTGAATGGTCAGACCTGACATTTCAAACAAACACTAACTGTGAACTGATGAGGAGAAGCAGAGAATGGATTAAGAAAATGCTATCATGATCCATTCAGAGATACAGATGGCTATGTCTTTTGCCCTGAGAATGCTGGGAGAATATCATTAAATATTATGTATTGATAGATGAAGTTCTAAGAAATAGTAGGTAACAATATGTGTGAATTATAGTAGACCCTAAATACATTTTATTTTCTTTCCTTACCTTTTTTCACAAAGATAAGTAAATAAATTTTCTATAATTCTCATGTTTAATATATATTCAAGTAAGCAAGTACCAGAAGTCTAGGAAAAGATTATTTGTTGTAGGGGATTGGATTTGAAATGTTATGAGGACATTTAATATGTATCTTTGATATATCCTTTTCTACCTGTGCAATTCTTCGTCCTCCTAGTCCTACAGCCAACATGGCTGTATGAAATTGCAACCCTCTATTGAGGTGAATGTGAAAATTATTTTGAGATGATTATGGCTCTGTAATTATGTTTCTTCCATCATAAATTGCAGATATATACTATTAAGACAGTTTATGGAAAGATAGCAATCAAGAGTAGATGAAATAGCATAAAACAAAATTCTCTGTATCTTTAAAATCTTTAATTTTTTTCTTTTTTTTTTTTTTTTTTTTTTGCTATTCTTCCACTTGCTCAGAAATACAGAATCTTACCTATAGGTTACAGTCCCTTTTTGAAATTCTAGTATATCAAAGTGACTCCTGTTGTCATTAGAAAGAAAATAAAAATTAGAATTTGAAAATTAAAAGATTCAGTAAGGAACAAAGACTAGAGTTTATTTTTATGAAACAGCCTTACTAAGTCCTTAAAGCCTTGATACTTTTTACCTGTTAGCAGGGAGTGAAAAATAACTATAATGTGAATAACTGATGAATTATGTTTTCAAAGGAAGTGATATGTGCAAAATTAAGCTCTAAATGCAAACATAAATATAGATATAAAGGTATAAACAATTATATATAAATGTATATGTGTATAGTTCATTTCTATTTAACAATTTGTGTATCTATATCTTTACTGTCTCTATATCTACATATGTGTGTCTGTATATAAATATGTTTATTTTAAGTGTGTTCTGAATGAAGAGACCGTCTAAACAGGCTTTGTGTGAGCAAAAAGGCTGTTTATTCACTAGGTGCGAGTCAGCTGAGTCTAAAAAGAGAGTCAGCAGAGGGTGGTGGGATAGGAGCTGGTTGTATAGGTTTGAGTTAGGCAGTGGAAAGTTACAGTTCAGGGTGGTTTTTGCAAGCTGGGGTGGGGGAGTGTCATAGGATCTAATGTCACAGGGTTGCTTATCATTGAGGCAGGGACAATGGCAGAATGTTGCAGGGTCAGTTAATCAGGCACTGCAGGAGCTAGCTACTCTTCTTTTGTGGTTTCCCTGTTACCTCAGACTTTCTGGGTCCGGGAGGCCATCTGGAGTTGTATGTGCATGTCACAGCTGTCACCATGGCTTGACTATGGTTTGGTCCATGGTGCAGTTTGTTCAAAGGATTTTACATTTCTGTCTTTTTATATAAATAATATAAAGGTAAAAAAAATTAAAAAGGTGGGGCAGCCGTGAAATTTTTGGGGGGTAGCACAGAGGGATGATGGGCAATGTTTCTCAGGGCT
Source organism: Aotus nancymaae (assembly GCF_030222135.1). Classification (NCBI taxonomy): domain Eukaryota; kingdom Metazoa; phylum Chordata; class Mammalia; order Primates; family Aotidae; genus Aotus; species Aotus nancymaae. The sequence continues at coordinate 52,404,914 of NW_026988454.1, forward strand.
TCTTTGAGTAGGATTGGGGGTGGCATGGAAACCTGAAAATGGGAGAGATTTTAGACTGCCAAGAAATTTTAGGGGAAGGGGTGATATTGTGGGGTTGTTAGAAGGAGTATTTGCTGTATGGACTGATTGGTTATAGCTTGGATACAATTTTGTGGAAATTGGGAGATTACTCAGAAATGATAAGGTCCAAATAAAAGAAGAAGAAGGATAGATATTAAGGGGCCTGCTAATGGAAGGAGCCATGATACCCCGTTAGAGTGGCCAGCTAGGTCTGGAATAATAATTTGACTGATTATTGAGCTTTGGGCCTTGTCTTTAAGTCTTTTGATGGCGTCATATACAAGGGCAGATTGGTTTAGATAAAAACAGCCTTCTTCATTTAGGAATAGGCAGAATCCTCCTTTCTTAGTAGTAAGTAGTTCGAGGACTTGGTGATTTTGGAGGACAACTGCAGCCAGGGAATGAACTTGGGCTTGGAGAACAGATAGTGTTTGAGTTATGTCTGAAATGCTGGTGGAAAAATCATTAGAGCGACTGTGGAATGTGGTGATGGAAGTAGTAAGGCCTCCTATACCTGTCCTGATTGCAGCAGAGGAGACTCCTAATCCTACAAGCAAGGGGATTAATAGAATGACTCTTTTTTGTCATGTTGGGGTTTCAAGGGGGGGCAGGGAGGTGTTCATTTCAATTCAGTTCATTCCACAAACTGGATTGTGGGAGTAAGAAAAATTAAGGTACAAGGGCCTGTCCAGTTGGTAGGAAGGCAGAAGTAGGTGGAAGAGCCACAAAGGAAAAAAAGTCCTTGGCCAAGGCAGAACTGGAATTGTAGACTGGAGAGAGGAGAAAGTGTTCTGGGGTGGGGCTGGGGTCTTGTACCCAGATACCAAGCGAACCAGCAAGGCTGCGGCTGTTAAAGGTTGTAGTGGGGTTAGATAGGGTAATTGTGTGGAAGGAGAGGTCTTGTTTTCATGGTGTGTGGGAAAGTGTTTGGTATCTATGACTAACCATTCACTTTCATTAACAAGGTAGGGTATCAGCAGGCAGGAAGAGGGGTCTTGAGGACAGTCTGATGAACAAGGGGAGAGCAGCCAAAGATGGAATGAGAAACAGGGTAAATGCCTACCTAGGCAAAACTTGCTATTCACATTCTTATGAGTGCTAGTAATGAGGGAGGGCCTTTCCATAATGCAAAGCTAGTATGTTTCTATTTCTTGGTTAATGTGGGTGACAGGGCCTTGGAGGTAAAGTGTAAAGGAACCCAAAGAGGGTGGGAGGTCTCCTAGGGGAATTCCATTAGGTGATTGCCAGCAAATGCATAAGGGAATGGCAATAGGGATAATTGTTTCTGTGGTTAGTGGTCCAAAAACGAAGGGTGTGGAGTTGACATGAGAGGAAAGATTATGTATGTAGGTGTGAAAAAGAGCAGCAGCTTGTTGGTATGAGACACATCTGGGGTGTTTTTGTTGAATATTTCTGGGAAGTAGAGGAGTTCTTCCGGTGGGTACAGGTGGTGGTTGTTGAAGAAAGTCCAGGGAGTTTCCCTAGTCAGCTGATAGGGCGGGGATGGCTTTGTAGGAGGAAGAAGAGAGGGAAATGCATAGCCGGTAATCTCTGGCTAAGGAAGGGTTTGAAGTGGTTAGGGAGAATGGCTTAGGTTGGTGATATGCTGGAAGTAATTAGGGAGGGGTAGAGGGTAGCAGAAGAAGGGGAACGAGGTTAAGAGTGAGTATAAAAGTAAAGAAGAGGACTTTATCAGGGAGGAAAAATTGGAGAGTTCCCTAACACAGAAGGTCATCTATCTACTCTAAGAGAGAGTTAAGGGTGGCAGCTTGAGGGTAAAAACCATGAAATACCAGCTGTAATTGCTTGGAAGAAAAGTGTATACTGGCAATGTAAACAAGAGCAGGGCATGTAAAATAATAGAAACAGAGACTTTCTGCGATGTGGTTTAAGTAGTAGGGGTGACTGTATTAAATAGTAGTGTTAGGAAAAAATGTCTAATGAAAGTAAAAGGTATGTTAGGTTTATATAGGGTTATTCTTCCACTTCAGGGATACGGGTGAGTTTAAGAGAAGCTGCGGAGAGAACTTGCGACTTCCAGGAGGAGGCAGAAGAGTCAGGCCTGTTGTCTGATGGACACAGCATTATCCTGGAATGATGGACTCACTGGGGAGGGTCTTCTAGACAGACAGCAGTTGGGGTGCTATAGATGACCGGGAAGGGTCCTGTCCACCGAAGTTGCAGAGCCAAGGGGTTAGGCTTTTAAGTAGGACTGACCTTCTGGATAAGGTGTCTTCATATAGTCGATTGTCTGGAGTGGGTAAGAGGAAATTAGCAGCCTGGCATATTTCATGTATGGCATGTTGGAGGACTGAAAGATAGTCACCAAGAGGACTGATGTCTGGAATAAGATTAGGCTCAAGCAGAAAGATGCAGCCATATAGGAGTTCAAAGGGCCTATACCCTATAGATTCTTTAGGAGTGGCTTGAATTCTAAGAGCAAAGGGTAGAAGAACTGTCCAGTCTTTTTTTAGTTGGAGGCTGAGTTTTGTGAGATGTGTTTTTAAAAGGCCATTGGCTCTTTACACTTTTCCTAAGGACTGAGGGTGGTATGGGATGTGGAGATTCCACTGGATGCCAAGGGCCTGGGAGACTGGGTAATTTGGCTAATGAAGGCTGTTCCATTGTCAGATTGTATAGAAGTAGGAAGACCAAATCGAGGGATTATATCAGTTAGGAGAGAAGAGATAACTGTGGTAGCTTTTTCAGACCCTGTAGGAAAGGCTTCAACCCATTCAGTAAAAGTGTCAATCTAGACTAGAAGGTATTTAAATTTGTGGACATGGAGCATATGAGTAAAATATATTTGCCAGTCTTGTGGTGGGGGTATATTCTGTGGCTTGATGTGTAGGAAAAGGAAGGGGTTTAAGGAAGCCTTGGGGAGTAGTATAGTGGCAGATAGAACATTGAGACGTGATTGTTTTCAGGATGGATTTCCTTGATGGAAAAGAAATGAGGGGTTCTAAAAGATGGGCTAGAGGCTTGTATACTATGTGAAAATGATTATGAAAGGATGCAAGGATAGAGTGGGCTTGTGAAACAGGGAGAAGGAATTTTCCGTGGTCTAAGAACCACTTGCCTTGAGTAGGAAATAATTGGTAGGTTAAGGTTTCAGAGAGGGAGTAGACAGGAGTAACAGATGAGAAGGAGAAGTACTGGCCATGAGGGGCAGGTACTGGAGTGTTAGCTGCTTCTTTAGCTGCTTTATTGGCATAGGCATTTCCTTGGGTAATGGGGTCTGACAGTTTTTGGTGCCCTTTGCAGTGAATGACTCCAGCTTTGGCTGGAAGGAGAATGGCTTTAAGAAGGGTTTTTATTAAGGAGGCACCCTTGTGTGGTGAGAAAACCTCTTTCTGCCCATATAACAGAATGGTAGTGAAGGATGTGGAAGGTGTATTTAGAATCAGTGTAAATATTGACATGTAACCTTTTGCAAGTGTGAGAGCCTGGGTTAAGGCAATGATTTGAACTTGTTGGGAAGTGGTAGAGGGGAGCAGTGTGGCAGCCTCAATAATAGATGAGTGAGATACAACAGCATAACCAGCTTTGGCCGGTGACAACCAACTGGGCTTTAAAGAACTGCCATCAATAAACCATGTGTGGTCTGGGTCTGGAATTGAGAAGAGGGAAATATGGAAAAAGGGGGAGGATGATACATGAATTAGTGAGATGCAATCTTGCGAATCAGGACTTGTGTTGGGTGTTAAGTGAAAGGCTTGGTTGAAGTCGGGTCCAAGAGCAATGGTCACTGTGGGGATTTCAATAAAGAGAGTGTAAAGCTGGAGGAAGTGAGGGGTTGAAAGTAAGTGTGTAAGGTGTGAAGAAGAAACTAAACTTTGGAAGTTGTCTGAGCCACAGAGAGTAAGTAGAACATAGCCTATAATTGTAAGGGATTCTAGGACTACTACAGCCGTGGCAGCCATGGCACGTAAACATGACAGCCAGCTTAGGACGGTGAGGTCAAGTTGTTTAGACAAGAAGGTGACTGGTTGTAGGCCTGGTGCTTGTGTAAAAACCTGACTGTGCAGCTTTTTACTTCTGCTGCGTTAAGGGAGAAGGGTTGGGAAGAGTTGGAAAGTGTTAGTGTAGGGGCTATTTCTAAGGCCTTTTTTAGCAAACCAAAGGAAGAATGGATTTGGGGTCTATGAGATCAGCTAAGTTTCCCTTTGTAAGTCTATAAAGTGGTTTGGTTAGGATGAAAAACCTGGTATCTACAGATGAAAGTATCTTACAACAGCTAGGAAGGAGAGAAGCTGTTGTTTAGTGGATGAAGTTGGGGTTTTGGAAATTAGCTGGATACGGTTGGCAGGGAGAGTGCATGTATGTTGATGAAGGATTATACCAAGATAAGTAATGGATGGTGAACAAATTTGGGCTTTAGAAGGGGATACATGGTACCCCTTGGAGTATAGAAGTTGAATAAGCAGGAGAGTATCTTGCTGGGAAGATTCATAAGAGGGATTGCAAAGTAGAATATTGTCCACATATTGAATGAGGTTGGAAGATGTACGGAAGGAGAAATCGTCACAGGAAAGGGCTTTACTAAAGTAGTATGAGCTATTTCCCAAACCTTGGGGCAGAATGATCTAGGTGAGTTGTTGAGACTGGTGGGTATTGGGGTCAGTCCAATTGAAGGCAAAAAGAGGCTGAGAGAAGGGGTGTAAGGACATGGTGAAAAAGGCATCTTTAAGGTCAAGAACAGAATAGTGAGTTGTGGAAAGGGATATGGAGGATAGGAGGGTATAAGGCTTTGGTACAACAAGATGAATGGGAAATACAATCTGATTAATGAGATGAAGGTCTTGGACTAGCCTGTAGGATTTGTCTGGTTTTTGGACAGTTAGGATAGGGGAATGGTAAGGAGAGTTTGTAGGCTTTAAAAGGCCATGTTGTAACAGATGGGTAATAACAGGCTTTAAGCCTTTTAAAGCCTGTTGTGGGATGCGATACTGGTGCTGGGCAGGGTAAGGGTGGTTAGGTTTTAATGGGATGATAAGAGGTGTATGGTTGGTTGCCAAAGATGGGGCTGCTATGTCCCTACCTTTGGGTTGAGGTAGGGAGATGTGAGGGGCGGATGTGAGGGAGATTTGAATTAGGTAGAAGGGTAGCAATGAGATGTGGCTGTAGTCCAAGAATAGTTAAGGAGAAAGATAATTTTCTTAAGATGTCTCAGCCTAGTAAGGGGACTGTACAGGTGGGGACAACTAGGAAGGCGTGTATAAAGGAGTGCTGCCCGATTTGACATCAGAGTTGAGGGATTTTAAGGAGTCTAGAAGTTTGGTCATCAATACCCACAACCATTATGGAGGCAAGGGAAATGGGCCCTTGAAAAGAAGGCAATGTGGAATGGGTATACCCTGTATTGATTAAGAAGGGGATGGACTTACCCTCCACTGTAAGAGTTACTCAAAGCGTGGCATCTGTGATGGTCCGCGGGGCTTTCAAAGGAACTGGGCAGTGTCAGTCTTCTGCTGCTAGGCCCAGGGGATCAGGGAAGGAGTTAGTCAGAGACTTTTGGGTTCGAGCTCCAGGAGCTCTAGGAGCAGCTGCAACATGAGTTGGGCAGTCCAACTTCCAGTGGGTTCCCACACAGATGGACCTCTAGGAAGCTGCAACATGAGTCAGACAGTCCGACTTCCAGTGTGGTCCCACACTGCGACATGGCTTAGGAAGAATCCCAGGCTGTGAGCATTCCCTCACTCAGTGGCCAGTTTTCCAGCATTTGAAGCAAGGGCCTGGTGGAGGAGGTCCTGAAGAAAAGCCTGGATGCTGTAGTTTTGGCATTCTGAAGTTTTTCTGAGCTGGAGGTGTGGCTGGGGTTTGTCTTACAATGGAGGCAAGCATTGTAATTCTGAGATACGCTGTTGCTTGCCAGCTTCTTCTCAGTTATCGAACACCTTAAAGGTGAGGTTGATTAGGTCCTATTGTGGGGTTTGAGAGCCAGAATCTAGTTTTTGGGTTTTTTTCCTAATGTTGGGGGCAGACTGGGTAATAAAATGCGTATTAAGAATAAGATGGCCTTCTGGCCCTTCTGCATCTTAAGTGTGGCTTCTAAATGGGCCATGAACTGGGCTGAGTTTTCATCTTTCCCTTGAGTAGTTTCTTTAAGTTTGTTATAGTTGAGAGCTTTATATACTAATTTTTTGAGTCTTCAGCTAGGCAGAAGATCATGAAATCTTGCCTGGCTATATCAGGGAAACCTGCCTGATATTTCCATTAGGAATCTTCCCGGGGAACTACTCTGGTACCTTCCTGTAGACTGGGTTCAAGGCACTGCTGGTCTTTAGTGTAGGACTGAGCTAGGGTATAAACTCTTTCCTGCTCCTCCAGGGTTAGGGTAGAAGTGAGAATAACACTTAAGTCACTCTAGGTTACTCTTATATATATTTAGTAGGATCTGATGAAAAGAAACCTAACTGTTGGCTGATTTAGGAAAGGTTGGACAAAGAGAAAGGAGTGTGCACCCTAATTATGCCTTCAGCTCTAGGCACCTCTCAAAGGGGAATTTGTTGGGCAGTGATGGAGGAGTTAGGCCCAGGACTAAACTGTAAGGCAGATCAGGTATGAAGTGGGGAGGTGACAGAAGGGGCATAAGGAGGTAGGTTGTGGGCAGAGGAAGAAAAGAAAGGCTCTGGGTTGTGGGGTTAGGGCCTGGATTAGGGCCTGGTTCGGACAGGTGGAGAGGAGAAAGGTTGGAAGGGTCAATGGACAAGGAAGACTCTGAGTCACTGGCAGAGGCAAGAGGGGCAGATGGAAGGGAGAGAAGGAAAATTTGGGACAGGTTGTATTGAGAGCAGAGATTAGGGAGGGATCAAAGTGTAAAAAATGCCTCGATGTATAGTACTTCAGACCATTTGCCCATTCATTGACAAAAATTGTCTAGGTTCCACAGAATGGAAAAATTGAAAGTGCCATTTTCTGGCCATTTGGAACCATTGTTTAATTTGTATTGGGGCCAGGCCATATTGCAGAAAAAAATGAGACATTTAGGTTTCAGATCAGGTGGCAGTTGAAGAGGTTTTAGGTTTTTTAGGACACAGACTAGAAGTGAAGACAGATGAATAGAGGGCGAAATATTGCCATTGTGAAGGAGGTAAGTTTTAGGGAAAGGAGTAGAGATGAGGAGAATGAGAGGAGAGCAGCTACCAGTGTTTTCAGTAGGTGTCCCTAACTGAGTTCTGGGCTGTACCGTGGGTGAGTGGTCAAGGCAGGCATCCCCACTATTGACCAGATGCCAAGGGAAGACTGTCTTCTTGAGTCCATGACCAATGTTGGAGTTTTTGAGTGCATGGATAGAGTGTCTTTTTTTGTCTCTACTTAGAAGGATTTAAAGGAAGAGAGAGAGAAAGAGAGAGAGAGAGAGACTGCTTACCCAATCTGAAGGTGGCAAGAGGGTTGTTGGGATGGTCTGATGTGCTGAGGTCACAGGTGAGTCTCTTCACAGAGGGAGAGCGGAGACAGGGAGCTGGCCTCCCAAAGGAGTACCCTTGTCCCGAGTTTCGGCACCAAATGTTAAGCATGCTCTGAATGAAGAGACCACCTAAACAGGCTTTGTGTGAGCAGTAAGCCTGTTTATTCACTCAGATGCAAGTGGGCTGAGTCTGAAAAGAGAGTCAGCAGAGGGTGGTGGGATAGGAGCTGGTTTTATAGGTTTGGGGTAGGCAATGGAAAGTTACAGTTCAGGGCAGTTTTTGCAAGCTCAGGGGCTTGTCACAGGGTCCAATCTTACAAAGTTGACTTATTAGTTGAGGCAGGAACAATGGCAGAATATTGCAAAGTTGGTTAATCAGGCACTGCAGGAGCTAGCTATTCTCTTTCTTTTGCAGTTTTCCTATTACCTCAGACTTTCTGGCTCTGGGAGGCCATCTGGAAGTGTACATGTGGGTCACGGGGGTCACCATGGCTTGACTATGGTGTTGTCCCTGGTGCAGTCATTTAAAGAACTTTACAGTTTGTACATTGAATATACATATATACAGATACATATATGTGTGTGTATACATGTATATGCACATTCAAGATATTGGCAGAGCCTGGGATGGAGGAAGAGTATTAAGAATGGTTAAATGATTAAATGAAAATCACCTAAACTGAAAACACCCAAATTTTTTACATTTTATGATCTGTGTAGCAAGCCTAGGGAAACAAGAGGTGATGACACTCGATTAATAAATCAAGAATGTTTGGGTAGAGGAGTAGACCAAAAGAAAATGCCATTCAGTATTCATTTTATTTTTAACTGTATTTATCTTGATTTCTTGATTAAACCAATTTAGGACTAAATAAGGAATAAAAATACAGGAGATAGATGTTATACTGATGAGTTTCTCACAAAAAGAGAAAGTGAGTGGAAGGCAATTGGACTTTTTTTTTTAACTAATTTACCATGAGTAAAATGTCATTGAAGTTTTTTTTTGAAATGTTATTTTCTAAAATTTATTATAAAAATTCTTGTAAGGATTTTTTCATGGCTTATTTCACACAAACCATTTTTTTCCACTTAAGTTTTGATTGCTTAGTGGGAGATTTCTCTTCCATAATGACAAATGTGTTTGTGAATTCCTTTCTTTTAAATAATGTTTGAAAAAGTTTTTTAATCCAGCAACTATTTTTGTAGCTTTTGTATGTTGTGCTTCTGAAATTATGTTTGGAAGCTCATCTGTAACCTTATATGTCATGTATACATATAGACTTCATGTAGAAATTTAAGCACTTTCTGATAATTTATTTCATTTGAGCTGCTGTGTTAGTATTGACTTATAAAACAAAAACAAAAAAACAAAAAACTAAGCCCACCAACCAACTGAATGGACTCCTCTTGGCCAAGAGCATCATAAAGTAAACCTGAGACAGTAGTTCAGGCCATGATTGGAATGCACAGTCAGACATGCTTCATTATGCCTTCCTCCTTTTAGAATTCAGGCACAGCTCATCAGCATTAACATTAAAAAAGAGACCTCGATTGAGACCATCCTGGTCAACATGGTGAAACCCCGTCTCTACTAAAAATACAAAAATTAGCTGGGCATGGTGGCACACGCCTGTAGTCCCAGCTACTTGGGAGGCTGAGGCAGGAGAATTGCTTGAACCCAGGAGGCGGAGGTTGCGTTGAGCCGAGATCACGCCTTTGCACTCCAGCCTGGGTAACAAGAACGAAACTCCGTCTCAAAAAAAAAAAAAAAAAAAAAAAAAGAGACCTTAAGACTGACAAAGGGAATCTCTGTAACAATGATATACCAACATGATAGACAGCAGGCCCTGATAGAAATCTAAGTGCTTTACCCCAAAATATATTTCTTTAACGTAGTTTTAAATGTCCCTGCAAAGCTGTCTCTTGTGGGGAAAATCTACATTCTGTAGAAAACTTCCTTCTCTCTGTCTTTTTCTTGATCCAGGAGAGAATTAACTAAGAGTCTTGTACCTTTTTAAGTCTGATAAGAAACATTTGCAATCTATTCTCTCTGAAATCTGCTACCTGGAGTATTCATCTACATAATAAGAGCCTTGGTCTCCACATCCTCTTATCTTAAACCAGACACTCCTTTCTATTGATTTCAGGTCTTTAGCTAAAACTCTTTCAACCAACAGACAGTCAGAAAATCTTTGAATTGTAAGTCCCTCCTCTGCCCAACACACCACTCATCAAGTGTCCCACATTTTCAGACCAAACCAATGTACATCTTACATACATTGATTAATACCATATGTCTCCCTAAAATGTATAAAACCAAGTTGCAGCCTGACCATCTTCAGCACACGTTCTCAAGATCTCCTGAGACTGTGTCACAGTCCATTGGTCACTCATATTTGGCTCAGAATAAATCTCTTCAAATATGTTACAGAGCTTGATAATTACAGATTGAATAATTTTTCCTGGCATTATATATGTCTACATTCACCTCAAACACTCTAATGCTCACAATTTAGCACATAAAGTATAAGGAAAATACTTAAATGAAGTGTTCAATTTCACAATGTATATTGTTACTGAGCAAGATGGCCTTAAAGATTCCCCTCGGCTTGACTACACTAAACACAGGTTTCTTCTCTGGTCCTTGATCTTCCTTTTCTTAGAGCATTTACTTCAGAAAACTTGAAACTAAATTCTTTCTCTGCCTCTTTGAGATGTAAATCTTCTTTTATCTTCTCTATGGTTTTACATCCCAGAACTCTTTCATATGAACCTGGGAACCATGGGATCATCAAGAAAGTGCTCCTATCCCCTCCTCTCTGTGAGAGGGGAGGATCCTAATTTCCATTAGCACCAATTAGCACACACAGATAACCTAATCACAATGACAAGTTTTCCCCCTAAAATCTTTGAATTTATAAAAAAAATATATATTTAGAAGGAACAAGTGCAGTTTTGTTACCAACAAATTTTCAGTAGATTTGGGTTCAGTCTCTCTTTATTTCTCTTGAACCCTACTGCAATCATCTTGAATAAATGCTTCCTTGCCTCTTTAACTTGTCTGGTGCAATTTTTCTTTGACACTGTTCAAACACATGCTCTGAATGAAGAAACCCCCAAACAGGCTTTGTGTGAGCAACACGGCTGTTTATTCACCCTAATGTGGGCAGGCTGAGTCCAAAAAGAGAGTCAGTGGAAGGCAGTGGGATAGGACTTGGTTTTATAGATTTTGTTAGGCAGTGGAAAGTTATAGAAGATAGAAGTTACAGTTTAGGGTGGATTTTGCAAGCTGGGAGAGGGTTGTAGGTTTGCAAACTGGGAAGGGGTTTTAGGGTCTGGAGTCACAAGGTTGACCAAGGTTGGTAACAAAGTCCAATTGCCTTGTCAATTGAGGCTGGAATAGGAAACAATAGAACAATGTCTCCAGTTAATTAGGCTTCGTGGTCTTCCAATTACTTCAGATTTTCTAATTACAGGAGGATATCCAGAGGTGTACGTGTGGGTCACAGGGATTGCCATGGCTTGACTTAGGGTATGGCTTATGGTACAGCCAGTTCAAAGAAACTTGCAGACAATACCAAATGTTATGCTTTATTTGAAATGTTTTCTAAAGACATAGGGACAGAGATTTATGTAAAAGTATAATTAGATAAGACAACAAAGTTCGACAAGAGAAAAATACAATAAATTTAAGAATATTATGTGCATATTAAAATGATTTCATAGATTTAATATAGAAAATGTTTAAAGCATATTTTTAATTCACTTGATATGGATCTAGTTTTAATAAGAAAACAGTATCAATCATACATGTATTTGTGTGTATGCATATATTGTGCATCAAAACAGCGCAAGGATACTATGGTTATCACTAGAGATATTATTTTATAATTTAAAATTTATTTTATTATATTTGTTACCAGAAAAGGGTCCCAATCCATTCTCTATGAGAGGGTTCTTGGATCTTATGCAAGAGAGAATTCGGGGTGAGTCAGTAGGTAAAATGAAAGCAAATTTATTAAGAAAGTAAGGGATAAAAGAAAGGCTACTCCATAGGTAGAGCAGAGGGCAGCTGGTTGACTATTTTTATGGTAATTTCTAGATTATATGCTAAACCAGGGGTAAATTATTCATGAGTTTTCTGGGAAAGAGGTGAGCAATTCCCAGAACTGAGGGTTCATCCCACCTTTAGATCACATAGGGTAACTTCCTGATATTGCCATGGCATTTGTAAACTGTCATGGTGCTGGTAGAAGTGTCTTTTAGCATGTTAATGCATCATTATTAGGAGATATTGAGCAGCAAAGATAACCAGAAGTCACTTTTGTCACCATCTTGGCTTTCATGGGTTTTGGCTGGCTTCTTTACCACAACTGTTTTATCAGCAAGGTCTTTGTGACCCGTATCATGTGCTGACTTACCTTCTCATCCTGTGACTTATTGTAGGTCTCAGTCTTATTTTAGCCAGCCCCTATTCAAGATGGAGTTGCTTTGGTTCAAATGTCTCTGATATATTCTTGAATTTTTTCCAAAAAAATTTAAACTTACAAATTTAAACTTTAAAATGATGTTTTAAAGGTTTAAATACTAATATTTAACTCTTTAGCTTTGAATTGTAATGTCACGATAGATTCCAATATTGACAGCTGGCTCAGGCTGCATCTATTAGTTATACTTGGTGGCTTTCATTCCCATAAAAACCCTATAGAGATACTTCAGCATTCTCAGCAGAAAAACATTTAAATGGTTGTGTTAAGCCTTTTCAGTTTTCTAAAGTCAACATGCAAACTTTTTAATGGAAAATCCAAAACATCTCTTGGAAATTTCTACTAATTCTAAGTGAATAGAGGGAATTAATTCTTGAGCCATAAGAGCTGGAAAATGAATATACTCTACAACTGTAGGGATCAATCTCTGTCAAGTGAATATGAAGAAATTCATTGAAAAAACAAACTCTGTGTCTCTGATTCTACATCTCACTTGTATACTGGTCAAATTCAAGTCTTTTTTCCAGGAATAGTAATTTACCACTTGAATAAATTATTCCTACTTTTTCTTTTACTTTTTTGTTTTTAATGTGCGTGGACTTGGGAAAGAAGCATTCAGCAAGGCAGAACTGCAAAATATGGTATCGGAATTGTCAAGGTGCCCAAGTGACTATCTACCAACCATTTTGCACTTAGGTCAATGTCAACGTTGCCAGAAAAATATTCTTTTGTTTTCTTCAGATTTCTTCTTTGCCTGGTTAAAATGTTTCATTACCACGGCATAAGACTGTGTTGAAGCCATAAGACCTGCAGGTGATTATCAGAGGACCATATGGTTGCCAAACCCAGCTTTGCAAATAGCACTCGCACATGTAGTAAAAAAAAAAGCAATGATTCACTAATGGGTGAAAAAATAGGTTGTATTATCATATTATGGTATAGTCTGCATTTTGTTTTTGTTTGTTCGTTTGATAGAAAGAAGTTAAAGAGAGGGTAAAGAAAGGCGTGAACTGATGTGATTTAAAAAACTATTTGCTAATGCTAAATTATAAACATCACTAAAAGGTATAACCAGATAAATGAAACATTATTCACAGACTAAAAATGATTTTTCACAGCACAAAAAATTTCAAAGGAGGTTTTTAAAACAGGTATCATCTTGAATTTTAAATATCTTTTAATTCCCCCAAAATAGCTGTATGTATACGTTTTTAAAATCCACCTATTTACAAGCTTAGAAATTTGAGAAATGACTAGTTTTTAAACATAGAGACACATTTCATAAACACTGCCAACAAATAATTGTAAGAATTATTTTATTTCTATTTGTTGAGAAACAACACTGATGGTAGGTAACTTTTACCTTTAAAACTTTAAAGTATATGAAAACAGGTTATTAAATGAAATGTTTTAAAATATATATATAATACTATTGCAAACATAAATCCTCTATGATCCACTGTTTCTTTCAGAAAGAATGGATTGTAATATGGTTGCAGAAGTGTTTGAGTTGTATTATAGCTAAGAATTTATTCATTCTCCTCCTTTAAAAAGCCTTACATGATTCCACAGCTATCTTCTGCCAAAATCACTGATACAGATGATTGTTTTTTTCACTTCTAACCTCTGAGTAATAGAGATTAATTGTTATTTGAATGCAGTCAATATTGTCTAGTATTGTAACTCTAATAACTACATTAGAATCTGCTGAGGAAGGTAGAACAAAGTAACAGGAGTAGTGTTACATATACGGAGGGAGAAATTAATGCAGTGCCACTCATGTCTCCTATCTTCTTTATTAAGGTCCAGTGACGTGCAGTATAACCAGTTTGTCCTTATTGCCTAACTAGCTATTTGGTTGGTGCTACTGCAATCATTGTTTGTTGTTGTTGTTGTTGTTGTTGATCTGTTCTTTCTTGCTAAAGCTTTTGAGATTTTAAACAGAAGGTGGTCACTAAAATTGCGGTAATGAAATCACCATGTCTTTCTGTGTAGGTAAAGAAATTGGCCAGATACTTATACAACTATGCATTGCTTAATTACAGAGGTATCTTCTGAGAAATGCGTCATTAGGGGATTTCATTGTTGTGTGAACATCACAGAATGTATTTGCACAAACCTAGGTGGTATAGACTACCACATAACCTAGGCTACATAGTATTCCCTATTATTCATAGACTATAAACCTGTACAGCATGTTACTGCACTGAACACCATTGGCAATTTTAGCACAAACATAAATATTAGTGTATGTAAACATATCTAAACTTAAAAAAGGTTCAGTAAAAAATATGCTATAAAAGATTTTTACATGGTAGTCCTGTACAGGCACTTACCATGAATGAAGATTGCATGACTGCAAGCTCTGGGTGAGTCAGTGAGTGAGTGGTGAGTGTAAAGGCCTAGGATGCTACTGTACACTACTGTAGGCTTTTAAAACATTGCACACATTCAGGCTACATTAATATTATAAAAATATTTTTCTTTGAATTATAAGAAATTAACTTACTGTAAATTTTTACTTTATAAACTTTTAAATATAACTTTTTGATACTTTTGTAATAGTTTAAAATACGAATGCATTGTGCTGTAAAAGTATTTTCTTTATATCCTTATTCTAGAAGCTTTTAATTTTTTTCTTTATAAAAATTCTTAATTTTTAATATGTTTACTTTTTAAAAAGTTTTTGTTCAAAACTAAGATACAAACACACATTAGCCAAGGCCTACACAGGGTCAGGATCATCAATATCACTGTTTCCACCCCCACATCTTGTCCCACTGGAAGGTCTTCAGGGGCAATAACATGCACGGAGTTGTCATCTCCTCTGATAACAATGCCATCTTCTGGAATACTTCTGAAGGACATGCCTGAGGCAGTTTTACATTTAACTTTTTTTTTAATAAATAGGAGCATACTGTAAAATAACAGTAAAAGATATATCACAAATACACAGACTAGGAACATATTCATTATCACTATCAAGTATAATGTGCCCTACGTAATTATGTGAGTACTTTTATGTGACAGGCAGTGCAGTATGTTTGTTTACATTAGCATCACCACAAACATGTAAATAATGCATAACGCTTCAATGTCGCTAGGCAATAGGAATATTTCAGCTCAGTTGTTATGGAACCATCATATGTGCAGTCTGTCATTGACCAAAATATTATGTAGCACATGATTGTACTCAACTCTAGTTAAACTGGATAGAGCACCACTTTCTTCTGTGTCTTAGCACATTTGCAAAGTATGTATCTATAAAAAATGTAATTGAAACTTCACTTTTTGGTAAGACAGCATTATAATAATTAATTTTATATTAATAAAAGCAGAAGTACCAGTGGAAAATTATTTCAGAGTTTCATACAGCAAGGACCTACAAATAAGAGCAGAAAAATAGGCTTCAATGTTTTCCTAATGTTTATATATTGCCTTGAATATTTTAGTTTTTTTCTTTCTTTCCTTTTTTTTTTTTTCCAGACAGAGTCTTGCTCTGTCACCTAGGCTGGAGTGCAGTGGCAGGATCTCAGCCCACTGCAACCTCTGCCTCCCAGGTTCAAGAGATTTTCCTGCCTCAGCCTCCCCAGTAGCTGGGATCACAGTCATGTGCCACCATGCCAAGCTAATTTTTGTATTTTTAGTAGAGGCAGGGTTTCACCATGTTGGCCAGGCTTGTCTCAAACTCTTGACTCAGGTGATCCATCCACCTCAGCCTCCCAAATTGCTGAGATTACAGTCATGAGCTACTGCGCCTGGCCAAATATTTTAGTTTTTTAAAAAATACATATTGGAAAGTAAATTTAGGGAGTATTCATAAAATACTGTTTATATAAGGCAATTACATAAGAAACATGCCTAACTTGTTCTTCACATATAGAGAGCTCTAATAATATAAACAAGACTTCTTTGAAAGACTTTCTGTCTGTGTTAATGATAATAATGGCTATTGATTAACAATTTTCTGTATACATTCTTTGAGAGGTCAGTTTTGCTTTGTTTAACTGAATAACAACAACCCTAATGGAGAAGCCATTCCTTGATAAATAAGTGGAAAATAAATTAACACTGAGGTTGTATAGGCAGTCTGAATAATGATTAGAAAAAATGAAAAAGATCAGAAAAATTACTTTGAGAAGTATAATTAAATGGATTTTTTAAAATTATCAGTGGCCAGAAAAATTTACAGGGAAGGTCATATTTGGGGAACAAAGAGTTTATGGAGCTTGCTGACAGAGCGAAGGGAGTGAATTGAATGGCTGCAGAGCATCTGTCATGGAGCTATGACAGCATGTTGCATTCGTCTCTCTATAGAAATACACCTATCATGCAGATCAGAAGAAGTATATTTGATGATCAGAAGAAGTATATTTGATGATCCTCTATTGCCCAGTCAGTCTTACAGACATACCGTCAACTTTCTCACAAAGTTTTTAAGTTTTCAAGTGATGCTGTGTAATGTGATGCTGAGTGGACTCAAAATAAAAAAAGCTTAATGATTTTGTCATTTTGAAGAAAGAGAAAAGATAACTCTTAAGTCTTTTGAAGGTACTGACAGAAATGACGTTGCTAACCCAGCTGTTACCCTCTACCCAGGAAATTCCATTTATCTCTATAGGCAGACAATTTAGAAAAGGAAAAATAATTCCAATTATTCTTAGTGTCAATAAGCATGCAGTGGCCCTTTCCTCTTTCTGTGGGGAATGGATATTTTACTCACGCAACCTACCTATGTATATAGTGAAGGGGTTTGAAAAGAAGGGCAGAGCAGGAAGAGGGACATGTACCTCACTTCCTGTTTGGGACTTGCTGCTAAGGAATCAAGTGACTTCACTCTGGTATTGACATCAGTGTGGTGAGGATATTCTTAAGAAAACATGACTACTTCCTTGCAATTTGGTTCTAGTACACAGATGTGGTCATTAGTGTCTGCCAGTTAGCTGTAAAATGCTGGCAGTGGGAAGCTTGCTAAAGAAGCTCACATTAGCAGGATAAGTAGGATCTAGAAGAATGAGAATCCCATAGCTTTCCCAGTTTTAAATGGTCTTTGGAAAGCTGAAAAACAGAGTGATGGTTTCTGTGATTCCATCTGAGGGAGCATAAAGGTCAAAGAATAGGCATAATGAAAGATTGCCTATGTGGCTGCCGAAGAGATATTTTCCTCACCCAGAATTGGAGCTAAGAGCAAGGTCTACTCACAGGGGCTGAGGATGGCAGTGTGACTCTGCCTAAGAAGGTCCTTTATAATGTTGGAGCCTCCAATGAAGAAAAACACTGTCCACAAGAACCCAGGCATGCCAGCTACATGGAAACCATCACACCAGCAGAACTTCTAGGAACAAAAAAAACTCTACCTTGCTAGAGTTGAATTAGCTGTGTCTCTCCATCTACAAAAGATAGCTGGAATGAGACAACCGCTGCTGTACCCCCAGTTCCTTCTCTCCATCACAACACAGGTAGGAACAGGCATGTGTGCTTTCCCATTGCAGGTCCCTGGAACCTGGACAAGGCACATGCAGACCCCTGGAGCACAGCAAAGCATTTTTGGGCCCTGAGAGCAAGGGTGAAGCATGATGTGAGGAGAAAGAGAAGCTGTAAGAGACAGAGAGATGAGAAAATAGAAGTGGATAGGACTGGATAATTTTTTTTATATGAAAGTAAACAGAAAATTATGGCTCTCCATGAGTTGTCATTAGGAGTAGGAAAAGTGGTCAGGTGTGGTGGCTCATGCTTGTAATCCCAGCACATCAGGGGGCCAAGGAAGGCAGATCATTTGAAGTCAGGAGTTTGAGAGCAGCCTGGCCAACATGGTGAAACCCTGTCTGTACTAAAAATATGAAAAAATTACTTGGGTGTGCTTGTGCACGCCTGTAATCCCAGCTACTGGGGAGGCTGAGGCAGGAGAATCACTTGAAACTGGGAGACAGAGGATGCATGTAGTGAGCTAAGATCACACCACTGCACTCCAGCCTGGGTGACAGAGGGAGACTCTGTCGCAAAAGAAAAAAAAGGAGTAGAAAAAGAAAATTTCTCAAACTACTGTTAGAGGAAGACTTCGAGTAAAATAAAACTATTTTTTATTGTAGCCTATAGAGTTTATTCAGTGCAATAAACCTGAGAGAATTTCAAGTTAAATGTGAGAAACAAACAAAAAAATGAGTAGTCTATTTTTGACTGTTCATGTTCTAATCTACTGATTTCAGTCAATTAATGAATTTAACATGCTCATTTTATCACAACAGAAAGCAGCTACTACATGCCATAAAAACAATAGCCAGTCACTTGCCTCCTGAGCAGTACCAAACCAATCTTTGAAGCAAGTTTTAGCTCAGAGATCTACTTGCTCTAATTATGTTTAAAAAAGAAAAAGAAACCAAATTAGCTCTTTCTGTTTTGCTTGAAGGAGCCTAATTTGTAGAATTTACCTGATGTGAAGATAAATATTTCCAATAGGGGCTTATAATCCCCCACGTTGCAAAAAAATTGCACATCAGGAAGCAGTTTGTTATAGCTGAAGGAACATGAGCTTTGGAAGCAAATCTGGGCTCTAATCACTTTCCCACAATTTATTTTATAAGACTTTGAGCAAGACTTTTCTAAACCTTAGTTTACTTGAGGATAAGGAGTTAATTAAAAAAGCAAAGTCATCTAGGACATATTTATATTGTTCTTAATAGTAATTGAGCTGATAATGAGTCTCTGCTTGGTTACAGTCCTTTGTTGTAGTTCACAGTGCTGTGAACTAGTGGAGTGCTTCCTCCTCCAGGCATATGCATGACTGACAGGAACCCCCTTGGAAACTGTCCTTTATAAGGGAAGCCAGATGAAGGGCAGTCATTGTGGTCAGAAAAGGGCATTAAAATGATCACCAGGCCCAACTCACCATACACTCCTAAGTCTACAGAGATCCATGAAGTCTCAGAAATAAAATAAACAAAAAGGGGCCCAGCACTTTGGGAGGCTGAGGAGGACAGATCGCTTGATGAGTCCAGGAACTGGAGACCAGCCTGGGCAACACGGCAAACTCTGTCTCTCCAGAAAATACAAATATTATCCCAACATGGTCATACGTGCCTGTAGTCCCAGCTACTTGTGACTCTAAGGTGAGAGGATGGCTTGAGTCTGGCAGAGTGAGATCAAGGGTGCAGTGAGCTGAGATCAGGCCATGCTCTTCAGCCCGGGTGACACAGGGAGACTTGTCTCAGGAAAAAATAAAATTGATACTTACATTTTAATAATAGTTGTGTAATATGTTAGAACTGAACAGTAGCTTTTCTCTTGAACTTACTATAAAAAAAATTGTAAAACTGGGTAAAATAAAAGACAAAGAGAAAAAAATAGTATACTTGATGAATAATGGAGGAAATGGCAAGTTTTATATGTGACCACAGGAGAGGCAATTCCTGGGACGTCCAGATATCATTGGAAGGAACTTTTTCGAGGCCTATATATCTGACAATAATACTGGATACAAGAGTTAGTGAAGATTATGCTGCATTTTACCTAACAGCTTATTCAAATCTCCCATGAGCAATTTGAATAGATAAAGCTAAAATGAGATTTATTTTTTATTTTTTCATGTCAATCTTTTTGTTCTCATGATTTTAACTCATCCCTTTTCAATTTAGACCTTGAGCAGCAGTTTTGAATGATAGTGTATTCTATAGAGCCTCTCTTTTGTTACTGTTATGTGACTTGCTTTTTTTTTAATGAAAGTTGTGTTCATTGCAAATATTTGTATGAAACAATATCTCAGTTAAGAATGCTGACAGACTTAAATAATGATATTGGAATCATGATAAATGCCTAATATTTTAGATGTATTCTGTTCAAAATAATTATTTTTATATAAAAGTATGATGTATTAAGATTGTTCTGAACACATAAGCATATGCATTTTTCCTAAACAAAATATAGGAAGAATTAGAATTTCTCAGGAGATAAATATATTTAACCTAATTTTATTTTATTTTTCATTTATTTCTTTAGATACAGGGTCCTCCTCTATTGCCCAGGCTAGAGTATGATCATAGCGTACTGTAACCTTCAACTCCTGGGGATGAGCAACTCTCTTGCGTTAGCCTCTCACGTAGCTAGGACTCAGGTGCATGCCAAATGACTGGCTAATTTTTTAATACAATTTTTTTTGCTATGTTACCCAGGCTTGTCTCCAACTCCTGGCCTCAAGCTATCCTACCATTTGACCTCTCAAAGCTTTGGGATTATAGATGTGAGCGACTGTACCAGACCTATTTAATCTAATTTTAAAAGCTTTGATGTATGGGTACATTGACTCAACTATAAATGGATAGAGAGATTACATGGATATCTATTGATGTTTTAGGTTAATCTCTTTCTAAGTGAAATCCATGATTTTCATTTGTTTCCTCATAGCCACTATGTTGATATTAAATTTTTATAATGCTTTATCAAAGATGTGTATTTTCTACATGGAGTTTTAATGTGTCATTTACAAAAAATGTAATGTATGAAATATGGCATAAATATTGATTTTATTATTTTCTGTTAAGTGCACTCTGAATGAAGAGACCACCTAAACAGGCTTTGTGTGAGCAGTGTGGCTGTTTATTCACCTGAGTGTGGGTGGGCTGAGTCTGAAAAGAGAGTCAGTGGAGGGCTTTGGGATTCCAGTTGGTTTTATAAGTTTGGGGTAGGCAGTGGAAAGCTACAGAAGTTACAGTTCAGGGTGGTTTTTGCAAGCTGGAAGGTGTTGGGTGGTGCGTCACAAGGTTGGGTTATCACAGTTAAGGCAGGAACAATGGTACAGGGTCGCACAGTTGGTTAATTGGGCTTTGCAGGAACTAGCCATTCTTACTTCAGACTTTCTGGCTCTGGGAGACCATCCAGAGGTGTAGGTGCGGGTCATGGGGGTCGTCATGGCTTGACTAGGGTATGGCCTATGCTGTAGCCAGTTTAAAGAAACTTGCATTCCTGTCTTTTTCTATTAATTATATAAAGAAAAAAGCAAAAACTAGAAAAGGCTGGGGAGCAGTGAAATTTTGGGGGCAGTACAGAGGGGTGACGGGCAATGTTTCCTAGGGCTTGAGTGGGATTTGGGGTAGTGTGGAAATCTAAAAATGGGAAAGAATTTAGACTGTTGAGAGCATTTGAGGCAAAGGTTGATGCTCTGGGTTTGTGAGGAGGAGCATTTGCCAAATTGACTGATTGGTTATAGCTTGGATACAGTTTTGTAGGAATTGAGAGATTAGTTGGAAAAGGCAAGTTCTGAATAAGAGAAGGAGAAAAATGGGTATGAGGGGGCCTGCTAATGGAAGGAGCCATAATACCCAGTTAGAGAGTGGCCAGCTAGGTTCAGAATAATGATTTGCCTGATTAGCAAGCTTTTGGGTCCTGTCTTTAAGTCTTTTGATGGGGTTATATACAAGGCTGCTTTTAGATAAAAGCAGCCTTTTTTATTTAGGAATAGGCAGAGTTCTGGTTTTGTTTTTGTTTT
Source organism: Aotus nancymaae (assembly GCF_030222135.1). Classification (NCBI taxonomy): domain Eukaryota; kingdom Metazoa; phylum Chordata; class Mammalia; order Primates; family Aotidae; genus Aotus; species Aotus nancymaae. Next base: position 52,426,350 of record NW_026988454.1, read on the forward strand.
TGTTTTTTTTTTTTTTTTTTTTTAGCAGTTAGTAGACTGTGACCTTGGCAGTTTTGCAGGACAACTGAAGCCAGCGAGTTAACTTGGGCTTGAAGGACAGTGTTTGAGTCATGTTTGTAATGCTGGCAGAGAAATCATTAGACAGACTGCAGAATGTGGTAATAGAAATAGTAAGGCCTGCTATACCTGTTCTTATTGCAGCAATGGATACCCCCAATTCTACAAGTAAGGGGATTAATGAAATGACTCTTTTTTTGCCATGTGGGGGTTACAAGGGGAACAGTACAGTGTGGTGATTATTTTTGTTGGCAAACTGGATTTGGGGAGTAAGGAATATTAAGGTACAGGTGCCTGTCCAGTTGGTAGGAAGGTAGATGTAGGTGGAAGAGACACAGAAAAAGAAAAGTCCTTGGCTCAGGGAGAACTGGAAGTGTAGACTGAAAAGGTGAGAAAGTGTTCTGAAGGAGCTAGGGTTTTGTACCCAGATACCAAGGGACCAGCAAGGGCCACAGCTGTTAAAGGCTGTAGTGGGGTTTTATAAGGTAATTTGGTGGAGGGAGAAGTTTTATTTTTATGGTGTATGAGAAAGCATTACAAAACCCTGATTGTTAAGCAAAGAGGTGGTGCTGACTTTTGGTGGTCCTGTAAAGCGGAGAGGTTGGCTAAAGGAAGCAGTTTGGTTGACTAGAAAGTTTTGATAGTTGGTTGGGGTTTGGAGTTGCAAGGTAATTGCATTGATGGGGTAGTAGGTGGCCAAGAGGAGGCCAGAGGATAGATTGCATTGGAAGCATAAAGGGGCCTAAAAAGTTAAAACGGTATTTGTGGTTACAGAACCACATATGGGTTTGTCATTACCTGTATATGGAGTGAGGCTAGAAATGTAGGAGTACAGAAAATGTACTGTGCATCCTGTTAGGGTATGTTTGACCATGTTAGTGATGGATGACTGCATATTTAAGAGTTGAAAGTGGCTTTTTTAGCCAAGGTGATGAGTTAGACCAGTAAGAACCCAAGTTTTTGCAGGGACAGAAGTGGCAGTATGAGTTGTAGCTGATAGAGAGATGCAAAGCCAGCAATCTTTTGTTAGGGTTGGGTTGGATTGGTTTAGCAAAGAATGGGTTAAGGGTTTTGTAGAGGTCGTTGGAAATAATGGGTGCACTTATGTGGGGCAGCCAAGGAAGCAGGAGGAATAAGCAGACAAGGAATGGGGAGGAAGGTGGACAGTTGTACTTCAGGTACACAGGGTACCTTGGAAAAGAGGGTTATTTATTTACTCTAGAAGAGAGTTAAGGGTGGCAGCCTGGGGGTGAAACCAGGAAATATCTTGGCACACAGAATGGAGGACAAAGGTGAAGCAGCAAGATAAACAAGAGCAGGGCAATTTAAGTTTTCTCAGGAATTTGGGGAGAGTATAGGGGTTTGGCAATACAGGATGGATGGGGAGCACTATGTGATTAATAAGGCAAAGGTTTTGGACTAACCTGTAGGACTTGTCTGATTTTTGGACATGTCAGATGGGGGTGTTGTAGGGAAAGTTAGTGGGAACTAAAAGGCCATGTTGTAGCCAGCGAGTAATAACAGGCTTTAGGCCTTTTAAGGCTTGTGCTGGGATGGGGTACTGGCGCTGAGCAAGATAATGGTGGTTAGGTTTTAAGGAGATGACAAGGGGTAAGTGAGCAAGGGATGGGGAGGTGGTGTCTCACACCCTAGGGTTAAGGTAGAGGGACATACAGGGAGCTATTAAGGGAGGTACGGGTTCTGGGAGGAGGGCGGCAATGAGATGTGGCTGTAGCCCAGGAATAGTTAAGGAGGCAGACAATTTTGTTAGGCTGTCTTGGCCTAACAGGGAAACTGGACAAGTGGGGATGATTAGGAAGGAATGTAGAAAGGAGTGCTGGCCTAATTGACACCAGACTTGGGGAGTTTTGAGAGGCCTGGAAGCCTTGCTGTCAATTCCCACAACAGTTATGGAGGCCAAGGAGACAGGTCCTTGAAAAGAAGGCAGCATGGAGTGGGTGGCCCCCATGTTGATTAAGAAAGAGATGGACTTACTTACCTTCTACTGTAAGAGTTACCTGAAGCTCAGCATCTATGGTGTTCCAGGGGGCCTCCAAAATGTTCAGGCAGCATCAATCTTCAGCTGCCAAGCCGCAGTGATGTGGTTCGGACAGTCCAACTTTTAGTGGGGGCCCCACACAGACGGGGCAGGGCTTAGAAAGAATCCCAGGCTATGGGAATTCCTTGGCCCAGTGGCCAGGTTTCTGACACTTGAAGCAAGGTCTGGGAGGGGCAGCTGGACGCTGAAGTCTTTCTAAGCCGGTGGTGTGGTGGGATTTGTCTTACGGCAGAGGTAAGCATCTGTAGTTCTGAGTTGCACTGCCACCAGGGAGCTTCCTTCCTATTATTGACCAGGTTGAAGGTGAGGTTGATTAATTCTGTTGTGGGGTTTGAGGGCTATATTCCACTTTTTGTAGTTTTTTTGTAATGTCAGGGGCTGGTTGGGTGATAAAATGCATATTAAGCATTTTTAAGGGGTGAGAGTAGAAGGATGACATTTAAGTCACTCCAGGTGAGATTATAGGACTGAGTTAAGTATTGGAAGTCTTGTATATATTTAGTAGGATCTGATGAAAAGGAGCCAACTGCTGGTCGATTTGGGAAAGGCTGGGTAGAAAGAAAGGAATGTGCACCCGAAATATGCCTTCAGCTCCAGCCACCTCTTAAGGGGGAATTGTTGAGCAGGGGCGGAGAAGTTAGCTGTGGGACTAAACTGTAAGCCAGACCAGGTTTGAGGTGGGGACATGACAGGAAGGGCATAAGGAGGTGGGTTGTGGGCAGACAAAGAGGAGGGAGCCTCTGGGGAGTGGTTTGGGCCTGGACTGGGGTCTGGTTCAGACAGGCGGTGAGGAGAAAGTTTAGAAGGATCAATAGATAAGGAGGATTCTGAGTCACTGGCAGAGGCAAGAGGGGAGGATGGAAGGGAGATAAGGAAAATTTGGGATGGGTGGCATTGAGAGCAGAGATTAGGGAGGAATTAGAGTGCAAAAAAAAAATGCCTGGACATATGACACTTGATCATTTGCCTATTTGTTGACAAAAATTGTCTAGGTCTTGCAGAATAGAAAAATTGAAAGTGCCATTTTTTGGTCATCTGAAACCATTGTCTACTTTGTACTGAAGCCAGGTTGTGTTACAGAAAAAATTAGATGTTTAGGTTTCAGATCAGACAAGAGTTGAATGTTTTAGGTTTTTTAGTATGCAGGCTAGAGGCAAAGACAGAGGAATAGAGGGCAGACTATTGCCGCTTGTGAAGGGGATAAGTTTTAAGGAAAGGAGTAGAATAGAGATGAGGAGGAGCAATCAGCTACCAGGATTTTCAGTAGGCATCCCTCACTGAGTCCTGGGCTGTAACATGGGTGAGTGATCAAGGCCGGTGTCACTGTGATTGATCAGACACCAAGGGAAGACTGTCTTCCCTAGTTGAGTCCGTGACCAACGTTGGAGTTTTTGAGTGCATGGATAAAGAGTGTCTCCTTTGCCTCTACTTAGAAGGAGAAGGATTTATAGGAAAAGAGAGAGAAAGAGGGAGAGACTTGTCTCCCTTTCTCTACTTAGAAGGAGAAGGATTTAAAGGAAAGGGAGAGGGGGAGGGAGAGAGAGACCACTTACCAGATTTAAAGGTGGCGAGAAGGTTTTGGGTTGGTCTGATGTGCTGAGGTCGCAGGTGGGTCTCTTTACAGAGGAAGAGCAGGGATAAGGGACTGGTATTCCACAGGAGAACCCCTGTTGTTCTGGATTTCAGCACCAAATGTTAAGCATGCCCTGAATAAAGAGACCACCAAACAGGCTTTCTGTGAGCAACGTGGCTGTTTATTCACCTGGGTGCAGGCGGGCTGAGTCTGAAGAGAGTCAGTGGAGGGCGGTGGGGTTTGAGTTGGTTTTATAGGTTTGGGGTAGGCAGTGGAAAGCTACAGAAGTTACAGTTCAGGGTGCTTCTTGTAAGCTGGGGGATCTTGTGGGGGCAGTGTCACAAGGTTCAGAGTCACAAGGTTGTCAGTTAAGGCAGGAACAATGGTACAATGTCACAAGGTTGGTTAACTGGACTTTGCAGGAACTACCATTCTACTTACTTCAGAAATTCTGGCTTCAAGAGGCTTTACATGCACCTCACAGGGGTCGCCATGGCTCAACTAGGATATGGCCTGTGGTATAGCCAGTTCAAAGAACCTTGCATTTTCTCATTTTATTTGTGTTCATTCATTGAATAAGAACCATTGAATAGTCTCTTAAGTCTCTGGGTATTGGAAATTTATTTCCCGTTTTCAGTGTCCTTCTCTTCCTTCTGCCTCTGACAAGTTTTCATTTATCTATCAAGATTCATGTAAAGTTTGCTGTTTTCAGCATAGCATTCATAGACTCCCTCAGATGAAGTTAATTGCTAGCTCATCAGTGGTCTCCTGTATCTTTATTACTTACTGACCTGAGGGCTGGAGGCAGGACCTGAAAATATTTCTCTCTAAATTCTCTTGTTCTTACAAATATATACATGCATGTATGTATGTATGCATGTATGTATTTACATACAAATTGATATGATTATGATTTGTGTCTCCACCCAAATCTCATCTTGAATTGTAACACCTAGGTTTTGAGGGAGAAACCTGGTAGAATATGATTGGATCATAGGAGTGGTTTTCACAATGCTGTTGTCGTGATAGTGCATTCTCATAGGACCTAGTGGATTTGTACGGGGCTCTTCCCCCTTCACTTCTTTCACATGCTCTCTCTTTACTCTGCCTTGTGAAGAAGGTGACTAGGTTACTGTTTCCACCTTCAGCCATGAATGTAAATTTTCTGAGGCCTCCCCATCCATAGGGAACTGTCAGTTAAACCTCTTTTCTATATAAAGTACCCAGTCTTGGTTAGTATCTTTATAGCAGTGTGAAAACAGACTAATAACAGAAAATTTGTACCAGTAGAGCGGGGTACTGCTATAAAGATACCTGAAAATCTGGAAGTGACTTTGGGACTGGGTAAGAGGCAGAAGTTGGAACAGTCTGGAGGGCTCAGAAGAAGAGAGGAAGATGTGGAACTTATCAGAGACTTGTTGAATGGTTTTGACCAAAATGCTGACAGTGATACGGGCAGTGAAGTCCAGGCTGAGATGGTCTGAGATGGAGATGAGGAACTTGTTGAGAACTGGAGCAAAGGCCACTCTTGCTACGCTTTAGCAAAGAGACTGGTGGCATTTTGCTCCTGCCCTAGAGATCTGTGGAACTTTTAACTCAAGAGAGACGATCTGAAATTGGAACTTAGATTTAAAAGGGAAGCGGAACATAAAAGTTTGAAAAATTTTCAGGCTGACCCTGAGGTAGAAAAGTAAAACCCATTTTCTGGGGTGAAATTTAAGCTGGCAGCAGAAATTTGCATAAGTAGAGAGGAGCCCAATGTTAACTGCCAAGGCAATGAGGAAAATGCCTCCAGGGCATGACAGAGAACTTCCTGGCATTCATTATATTCCAGGAGGCCTAGAAGAGAAAAATGGTTTCATAGGCCTGGCCTAGGGGCCCTCCTGCTATGTGTAGCCTCAGGACTTGGTGCCCTGAGACCCAGCCACTCCAGCTTCAGCCATGGCTAAAAGGGCCCAAGATACAGCTCAGACCATTGCTTCAGAGGGTGGAAGCTGCAAGCTATGGCAATTTCCACATGGTTTTGGATCTGCAAGTGCACAGAAGTCGACAGTTGAGGTTTGGAAATGTCCTCCTAGATTTCAGAGATGTATGGAAACACCTGGATGTCCTGGCAGAAGCGTGCTGCAGGCTCTGCCCTCATGGAGAAACTCTGCTAGGGCAATGTAAAGGGGAAATGTGGAGTTGGAGGCCCCACAAAGTTCACACTGGGGCTCTGCCTAGTGGAGCTGTGAGAAGAGGGCCACTGTCCTCCAGAATGCAGAATGGTAGATCCACCAAAAGCTTGTACTATGAACTTAGAAAAGCCACAGACTCTCAACCCCAGCCTGTGAGAGTACCCACAGGGGCTGAACCCTGCAAAGCCACAGGGTCAGAGCTGCCCAAGGCCTTGAGAGCCTATCCTTTGCATCAGCATGTCCTGAATGTGAGATATAGAGTCTAAAGAGATTATTTTGGTGCTTTAAAGTTTAATGACTGCTCCACTGGGTTTGAGACCTGCATGGGGCCTGCAGCTCCTTTTTTGTGGCCAATTTCTCTCATTTGGCATGGGACAATTTACCCAATGCCTGTACCCACATTGTATCTTAGAAGTAAGTAACTTCCTTTTGATTTTACAGGTTCCTAGACAGAAGATAATATTCTTGTCTCAGATGAGACTTTGAACTTGGACTTTTGGGTTAATGCTGGAATAAGTTATGTATTAGTCAGGGTTCTCTAGGAGGACAGGGATAATAAGATAGATATGTATATAAAAGGGAGTTTATTAAGGAGTATTGACTCACACAATCACAGAGTGAAATCCCACAATAGGCTATCTGCAAGCTGATGAGCGAGGAAGCCAGTCTCAATCCCGAAACCTCAAAAGTAGAGAAGCTGAGAGTGCAGTCTTTAGTCTGTGGCTGAAAACCCTGGCAAACCACCGGTGTAGGTATATCCAAGAGTCCAAAAGCTAAAGAACTTGGAATCTGATGTTCGAGGGCAGGAAGCATCCAGCATGGAAGAAAAATGAAGTCCAGAAGACTCAGCCAGTCTAGTCCTTCCACCTTCTTCTGCTTGCTTTTTATCTTAGCCATGCTGGCAGCTGATTAGATGGGGCCTACCCAGATTAAGGGTGGGTCTGCCTCTCCCAGTTCACCAATTCAAATGTTAATCTGCTTTGGCAACACCATCACAGACACACCCAGGAGCAATACTTTGCACCCTTCAATTCAATCAAGTTGACACTCAATAGTAACCATCACAAGTTAAGACTTTGGGAGACTGTTGGGAAGGCATGATTGGTTTTGAAATGTGAAACGGACATGAGATTTTGGAGGGGCCAGGGATGGAATGATATGGTTAGGCTTTGTGTCCCCACCCAAATCTCATCTTGAATTGTAATCCCTAGGTGTTGAGGGAGAGATCTGATGAGAGGTGATCAATCCTGGGGGTGGTTTCATCTATGCTCTTCTAGTGAGAGTAAGTTCTCATGAACTTACTAAGAGCCTCTTTTCCTGTCACTTCCTTCACATGCTCTTTGGTTCCTGCTGCCTAACGAAGAAGGTACCTGCTGCCCTTTCTGATATGATTCTAAGTTTCCTGAGGCCTCCCCAGCCATGAGGAACTGTGAGTCAGTTAAACTTCTGTTTTTTATAAATTACCCAGGCTCAGTAGTATATAGCAGTGTGAAAACAGACGTGTGTGTGTGTATATATATGTGTGTGTGTGTGTGTATTTACAAATATATATATTTGTATAAATTGTATATATATATTTGGTATATATTACATATATAAATATATAGCAAATACATATATTTGTAAAGATATATATTCATATATATCTTAATATATATTTTATATATTTATATATAATATATATCTTAATATATATTTTATATATTTATATAAAATATATATATCTTAATATATATTTTATATATTTATATATAATATATATATCTTAATATATATTTTATATATTTATATATAATATATATCTTAATATATATTTTATATATTTATATATATTATATATATCTTAATATATATTTTATATATTTATATATAATATATATATCTTTAATATATAAATATATTTCTATTTCCTTACAAGTAAATTTGTATGTATATATTTACACAAATATATTCTCTTAAAAACATATATTCTTAAAAATATATATATATCATTACAAATATATACATATATAATTCAGTCTCAAGCAAATTATAATATCTTTGATTACTAACTGAAAAATGTGACAAGGTAATAAAAAACATAAATTAGTATTATGAACAAAGACACTGAAACAGAAATTTTTAAAATAATGGCTTTTCACTAGTTGCAGCTCAAAGGAAAGTATAAATGTTATCTCAGGAAATAAAAGCAAATTCTATTGTATGCATATTTTTGTCTGTAGCTAGAAGACTCATATTATAATAGCAACAGAGGAGTTTTGGGGTACATGTGAAGAACATGCAAGATTGTTCCATAGGTACATACATGGCAGTGTGGTTTGCTGCCTTCCTCCCATCACCTATATCTGGCATTTCTCCCCATGTTATCCCTCCACAACTCCCCACCCCCTGCTGTCCCTCCCCTATTTCCCCTGGACAGACCCCAGTATGTGATGCTCCCCTCCATGTGTGCATGTGTTCTCATTGTTCAACACCCATCTATGAGTAAGAACATGCAGTGTTTGATTTTCTGTTCTTGTGTCAGTTTGCTGAGAATGATGGTTTCCAGGTTCATCCATGTCCCTACAAAGGACACAAACTCATCATTTTTGATGGCTGCATAGTATTCCATGGTGTATATGTGCCACATTTTCCCTATCCAGTCTATCATCAATGGGCATTTGGGTTGGTTCCAAGTCTTTGATATTGTAAACAGTGCCGCAATGAACATTTGTGTGCATGTGTCCTTATAATAGAATGATTTATAATCCTTTGGATATATGCCCAGTAATGGGATTGCTGGGTCAAATGGAATTTCTATTTCTAGGTCCTTGAGGAATTGCCACACTGTCTTCCACAATGGTTGAACTAATTTACACTCCCACCAACAGTATAAAAGTGTTCCTATTTCTCCACATCCTCTCCAGCATCTGTTGTCTCCAGTTTTTTTAATGATTGCCATTTTAACTGGTGTGAGATGGTAACTCAATGTAGTTTTGATTGGCATTTCTCTAATGACCAGTGATGATGAGCATTTTTTCATATGTTTGTTGGCCTCATATGTGTCTTCTTTTGTAAAATGTCTGTTCATATCCTTCACCCACTTTTGAATGGATTTTTTTCTTGTAAATCTGTTTTAGTTCTTTGTAGATTCTGGATATTAGCCCTTTGTCAGATGGGTAGATTGCAAAAATTTTTTCCCATTCTGTTGGTTGCCAGTTCACTCTAATGACTGTTTCTTTTGCTGTGCAGAAGCTCTAGAGTTTGATTAGGTCCCATTTGTCTATTTTGGCTTTTGCTGCCATTGCTTTTGGTGTTTTAGTCATGAAGTCCTTGACTATGCCTATGTCCTGAATGGTTTTGCCTAGATTTTCTTCTAGGGTTTTTATGGTGTTAGGTCTTGTGTTTAAGTCTTTAATCCATCTGGAGTTAATTTTAGTGTAAGGTGTCAGGAAGGGGTCCAGTTTCTGCTTTTTGCACATGGCTAGCCAGGTTTCCCAACACCATTTATTAAACAGGGAATCCTTTCCCCGTTGCTTGTTTTTGTCCAGTTTGTCAAAGATCAGATGGTTGTAGACGTGTGGCTTTGCCTCCGAGGCCTCTGTTCTGTTCCATTGGTCTATATCTTTGTTTTGGTACCAGTACCATGCTGTTTTGATTACTGTAGTCTTGTTGTATAGTTTGAAGTCAGGTAGTGTAATGCCTCCAGCTTTGTTCTTTTAGCTTAGAATTGACTTGGCTATGTGGGCTCTCTTGTGGTTCCATATGAAGTTTAAGGTGGTTTTTTTCCAGTTCTGTGAGGAAGGCCATTGGTAGCTTGATGAGGATAGCATTGAATCTATAAATTACTTTGGGTTGTAAGGCCATTTTCACAATATTGATTCTTCCTAACCATGAGCATGGAATGTTTCTCCATCTGTTTGTGTCCTCTTATTTCTTTGAGCAGTGGTTTCTAGTTCTCCTTCAAGAGGTCCTTTAAACCCTTTGTTAGTTGTATTCCTAGGTATTTTATTCTCTTTGTAGCAATTGTGATGGCAGTTCTTTCTTGATTTGGCTCTCTTTAAGTCTGTTATTGGTGTATAGGAATGCTTGTGACATAAAATATTGCTCTAATGTTTTATCACTATCATCTCTTATCATCTGTACAATACAAAAACTACATGAAGTAATCAATTCGAAACTAGAAAATAATACAGCTAGTTTAGGTGTTATTGACACAGAAGGAACAGATTTTCAAGTTTATCAGTATTACTTAAATTTTTTTCCTCTTATGTTATTGTATGTAGTATTTTATAAATTTGATTTTAAATATTCTCTTTTATTTTTCTCCAATTTTACCTCCCTCCACCCTGCTCTCACTGCCACTCTACCTCACCCACATCTGTTCTATCCTGGTTTCCAAATATGAAGACAATGGTATCGCATAGGATTATATGAACAGAAACACAGTAGCTCATTGAGGATTGACTACTTTATGTTGGGGACCAGGTGGAAAGATGTCCATGGAAGTAGCATTGATTATCCATTCTGAGACAGGAGCACCCTTCTCCCATGTCCATAGAATCTCACTTCCACTGCATCTTCAACTTAGTCTCTGAAGTTGAAGGTCATCTTCTTGCTCCCTGCTCTTTTTCCCCTGAGGTTATTGCTTACAACTAGCATCCTTTTCAAGAGGGGGCTGGTCCTTTCCTCTACCTCTGGAATCTCCTCTTCTGGTGATGAGAAATGTTCTCATTGCCTCTTCCAGAAATTTTTAGTTCTGTTATTCCTAAAATTCCCAGTTTCAAATGTTCTGTCATATGATTATATAACCAACTACCCTTCCATCTATAGCACATGGGTTCCTCCTTGCCAATTTTTGAACATTTTAATCCCTTGTTCATTTTTAAGCCTCTTTGACACATCTATTTTTATTTTTATGACTTTTATGTACACATTACTTACCAAAACAACTCAAATTCTTGACCTTATATCCCAAGACTTTATCCATCACTCCATTTCATCCACTCACTGACTTAGCCTTGAGATTATCAATAACTGTAACCTTTTCATAATCTTAATTCCAAGATTTCCACTTTTTGACTGACATCTCTTTTCTCTTTAGTTTGCTCATATAATCCTACATGATACCATTGTCTTTATTTTGGAAGCCGGGATAGAACATAAAACAGATTTTGTGTGAGGTAGAGTGGCAGTGAGAGAAAATTAGAGGGAGGTAAAATGGTAGAAAAATATAAGAGAATATTTAAAAACAAGTTTATAAAACAATACACACAATAAGAGGAAAACAAATATTTGTTGCTATGGTGTTTTCACTAATTATTTTCTCCAAGCTTCTTGAAACTGATTTCCCATCCAGTCCTCATCACGATTTCCACACTAGGTTTCTATCACACAGCACTGAGGCTTTTGTAAACAGATTCAAAGAGTATATAGTACAGAATAAGTCATAAGGCGTAGGAGGAGCATGAGAAATATTTAGAGTAAGATACTGTCTCTGTATTCCTGGAAGTGAAAGAAAATCCTTAAGCTGCACGTTATAATAGATGAAATATCTATTCCTATTGAGCATGCACTGTGGACATGGCATTATTTAGGTGTTTCAGACACTTCAGTGAATAAGACAAGTATCTTTACCATTATGGAGCTTTTATTCTAGCAGAAGAAGACTGATGCTAGACGTGATAAATAAGTAAACTGTGTAGAAGGTGTTAGAAGGTGAAAGTTTCCATGACAAAATGATAAGATGGATGAAGAGTATAGACATGGTTGATTATGGGGGACTTATACATTTACACACAGTTTTACGGAATTAACTTTATTGAGCAGTTGAGATTTGCACAAAGACTTGTTAACCAATGTCATTAGAGAAGATCTTTGAGAGAGAAGAGATGAAACAGCTAGAGAGTTAGCAGCACATGAATGATAAAGGTGCAGAGGAAAGGAAGCTATATTAAGAGGTATTGCATAGACTTGAATGCCCTTCTCAGGATTTGTGAAATAAGACTGAGTAATTTGAAAATATGTTCTATTGCTTAATTTTTTTTTACCTTGACACCTCCACAACAAAGTCCCATGACTCATAATTTTACAAATATTTGAATAATAGTAATAGAACACCTACAATGTTCTAGGTCATGTTTAAGGTATCCACTCACTATAAATTCATGTAATTATATCAACATCATATGAGGTAAATAGTCACTCTTTTGTACATATTACAGATGAGAAAACTGAGATACAGAGCAGTTAGGTAATAGCAACAGGAGAGCCAGGATGTATGTGTGTGCAGGCTGCCTCTAGTTCAATGCTTGTACCCATCTGGCTGAAGCATAGCTTCAATAACTGGCAATATTTCCCTACTTCTAGATCTATTTGGTGAAATAAGATACTTTGTTGTTTCCCACAAAACACAGACCAGTTGGAATAGCTCCTTGACTATTTCTCAGCCTTGGTCATTAATTCCATATATTTGATTCTGATAGCATAAAACTCTTGAGGAAGTCTTGAGGAAGCAATGCTGCATTTCTGGGTTTATACATGTGTCTCATGTAAACAAGGAGAATTTGTGTAAAAACCTTAACACAAACCTTTTTTTACTTGTTTGTGGGAAGCCAAGGGCTAAAGATATACATGTCAATCTAATATACAAATGGTTATTTGACAAACTATTAAAAATGCTGGGGATTATATAGAAAATTCATTCATTGTAAAAAAAATGGTTTAGGATAAAATTTTAGTCTTTCATTCTCTGATCTTTTAATATTTGTCACTGTAGACTATAAATTACAGATGAACTATGAAGTCCCAACAGCCAAATGTTCGTAGTACCATTTCCTACTCACTAAAATTTCTTTGGGACCAATTCCTAAGAATGTGTGACAGTAAATGTATAAAATCATTTATATTATTTATCTTTTTAAGATATTTGTATTCTCAACTCTGACAAAATGAAAAAAGTAAAATTTCAATTTAGAGTATAAAGAAAATCAAAAATCGCTGGAAGGCCCACAAATGATTAAGCTGTATCTATAAAGAATTTACTAGAAATATGGAAACATTATATACTGAGAGAGATTTTCCTGCAGCACTGGGTTAATAGGTTCAGATAAGCCTGTGGCCTATGTAGGTTCTTCACTACTTAGCTTTTTCCTTCAAGGACTCCTCCAAGTGTGTCTGCTGTGACAGCAGTTTTAGGAGTTTTACAACACAGTGCCTTTTGATCTCATTTCAACTGCTGTGATTAAACAGCACACATCACTTGCTGTGCCACTGTGAAGAAGCTTGGGGTTCACCTTTGCTGAATTAGTACCCACTGAGCACTGCAAATATTTAAAATGTCAATCCATTTGATAATGTCAGGGAGGCCTGCAAATACCACAAAATGGCACCAAGGAAGCATTCAACACAGACAGAAAACACTTAACATCTCTCTCCTTCAAGGTAAAATGAGAGTTGAATGGAAACAGTAAACCTCTGAGGAAGTTACTAAGGTGGGCAAATGTAATAACTCAAAGGGAGACATAAGATTGTAACTTACTGTTTTGTATGTTCTTGATCTTAAACCCAGTACTATTTTGGGGGAAATTCATTTATATTGACATAATATTAGGGAGTTCTTACCATAAAATCCAACTGATGTCATCCTTAGACAATCTGTGGCTACCTGCCCCAAGAGCTCAGCTCTAATGGAAACTTCAAGTCTCAAGTGATGTCTTTACTTCATCATCAATAATTTCATTCTAAAACCAGAAGAAAACATTCTGGTATAGAGTTTGGAAATATCAGCAAAAGCACAGACCACCCAGTAACCTCATGATCTTTTCATAAACTCCTGGTACTAAAGTCAAGCTCAACATGCAACAATCCTTTTGATGTATTTTAGTTTCGTTAGATTATAACTGTTGATGCACAATGAATACAATGTCAGACATTTTTGTTTCTTCTATTTATATTTGTATTAATTAGAGTAAAAGGCTAAATTGCCCTACAGAAATACCCAATTCATTTCTCAATCAGGGAACATTCAGAAATAAGTATCCAAAGTCAGCTGGCAGCTCTGCTCCATGGTAAACTTTGGGTCCAGGAAGGCAGGTGTGACATATTCACAGAGGACTTCCAAGGCCTTTTGGTTCACTGTCATTCTTGCCTGTGGAAAAAACAAAAGAGCCCTAGAATTCCTCTTAAAATGTAGGATAGGAAAGGTGGCTTATATCTCTAATCCCAGCACTATGGGAGGCCAAGGTAGGATGATTGCTTGAACCCAGAAGTTTGAGAACAGTCTGGGAAACACAGTGAGAACTCATTTCTACAAAAAATTTTAAAAATGAGATGGGAGAACTGTTTGTACCCAGCAGATTGAGGCTGCAATGAGCCATGATTGCTCCACTGCACACCTACCTGGGTGGGTGACAGTACCAGACAGACAGAGAGAGACAAAGAGAGAGAGAGAGAGAGAGAGAACATAAGAGGGAGAGGGAAGGAAGGGAGGAAGGAAGGGAGGAAGGGAGGGAGGGAGGGAGGGAGGGAGGGAAGGAAGGAAAGAGAAATGTATAGTGAAGTGAAAGTTGCAAATATCCCTTTCTCTCACATTCTACTGATGTGAGCTTAGTCACAAGACCACAGTTGACTACCAGTTTGAGAATTATAGTCTAGTGTCCAAGAATGCAAGAAAATTAATTTCTCCCCATGGAATGTTTGTTCATCTATGTGTTGTTGTAGTGTGATTTCGTTCTTGCCATTATACATGGGAAAGGATGACACTTTGAGTTGGATATGTTGAAAGAGATAAAGAATATGTAAGCACAGGAGTCAAGAATATTTAAACATTGATAAACATACAATTCATATATAAAAAGTTAAAGAAATATTGGTACATTTGTGTCAGCATCCTAGGTCACAAATTTCTCCTATTGAATATAGTTTTGTTGTATTTTCTTTTGCTCTAAGAAAATAAGTAACTTTTATTTTTGTCATTAAATGCCTCCAAGTTTTAAATGTAAGGAAGTTTATAATATGGAATCAAATTTAATAATTTAAAATACAATTAATAGTTCCAGTGACCACAAGTTTAAACATTATAGGAAGCTATCCTCAAAAGTAAAAGTTTATGAACAGTACCATATTTCCATTACTTATTTTATTTATTAACTTATTTTCTGAGTGTTAGGTCCCACCTTCAATATCATTTCAGTCTATTTCTTTAAATTGATGTATAATAGACATTATGAGAATGAGCTCATCTTGGAAAATGAATAGTTTGGAATTGGAATTTTATGCCTGATTGAAAATTTTTCAAGCCTAATTTCACTCTAGAACTAATCCTTCCTTGAAACACTTTCTATCCTCAACTGGTGTTTGCATGACTTCAATAACTGTAGATGATTATCACCTTTCCTTTAAACCACCTCTGAACCATGATTTAAAAATATTTTATTTTGAAAAGAATAATTTTATTTTGAAAAAGAATAATATGATGAATATACCACAGTTTAAAAATGTAGAGATGAAGATACATGGTATAGAAACCAGCTATATCATGGTGTATCTGGAATGCTATTTAAAGTGCAATGCTCAGCTAGCTAATCATTATTATTCTTCCCACATGAATCAATCCCTGTAACTCATGAATCATTTTCACCATCTTTCTTGAAAGTTCCCCCACTTTGTCTTCATCACATACCATTTTTTAAATCCATTACAACTAAATGATACTTATTTCAGATATAGCCTGAGCAATATCAAGTAGTGATGCTCTATCATTTTTACAGTTGGTAATTGTTCTTAATTTTAACATGAATTAATTTTATGTTAATTATTATAATGAAGATAGTGATTCAGTTTCATTTTATTTATTCAGTTTTATTTCCCATGATCTAATACACACAATTCATTTATTTATGTTGTTACACAATGAATATTTCTTGAGTGCCAACTAAGTGCTAGGCACTGTACTAAGTATTGGAGTTTTTGTGATGAGAACAAGGAAATACAAAACCAGGACTCATAGTTTATAGTTTAATAGGAAAAGCAAATATTACACTTTTATGTCACACTTTTAGAATTCTTTAAAGTATGTAGATAATATGACCTGCTTTATGTTTTGAAGAAACACTGTCAATCCTGTGGAGATCCATAATCCTAAATGTGAAAATCCCACAAGAACAAAATTTCTGAACTCTAAAATTCCAAAAATCAAAATTTTAAAGATCAAAATCCTGAAAATATTATTACAGAAATAGTAAAATTTATTTAAAAGACACATTTACATTTTTAAAAGAGGATTTACCTGAGAAACATAAAAACATGCTAGAACACTTCATGGGCCACTTTATAACACAAAATAGGTGAGAATAGCAAACATGTGTTTGGAAGCATAAACACCTAGGTATCCTAACAAAAATCACATCACTATAACAGTTATGAACAGATAAATTCTTTTCAAAAAGAAATAGGTCCAAAAGGAAAATGTATAAACACCCATCACTATGGTTGATATCAGTGTTCACAGCTTTATAACTAAAGTTATCCAAAATACTGTGATAAACAACTTAAGCATTTTTTTTTTGTAGAGGCTTAGTTCCTCTTTTATTTTATTTTTATTTTCAATTTATTTATTATACTTTAAGTTTTGGGTTACATGTGCAGAAAATGCAGGTTTGTTATGTAGGTATACACATGCCATGGTGGTTTCCTGCATCCAATACCCTGTCATCTACATTATGTATTTCTCATAATGCTTTCCCTCCCCAATCACCCCACCCCCTGCTATTCCTCCCCTAGCTTCCCACCCCCTGACAGGCCCCAGTGTATGATGTTCTTCTCCCTGTATGTCCACGTGTTCTCACTGTTCAACATCCATTTATGAGTGAAAACACGGTGTCTGGTTTTCTCTTCTTGTGTCAGTTTGCTGAGAATGATGGTTTCTAGCTTCATCCATGTCCCTGCAAAGGACATGAACTCATCCTTTTTATGGCTGCATAGTACTCCATGGTGTACATGTGCCACATTTTCTTTATCCAGTCTATCATTGATGGGCATTTGGGTTGGTTCAAAGTCTTCACTGTTGTGAACAATGCCACAATAAACATACATGTGCATGTGTCTTTATAACAGAATGATTTATAATCCTTTGGGTATATACCCAGCAATGGGATTTGTGGGTCAAATGGTATTTCTAGTTTTAGATCCTTGAGGAATCACCACATTGTCTTCCACAGTGGTTGAACTAATTTACACTCCTATCAACAGTGTAAAAGTGTTCCTATTTCTCCACATCGTCTCCAGCATCTGTTGACTCCTGATATTTAATGAAAGCCTTCTAACTGGCATGAGATGGTATCTCATTTGCATTTCACTAATGACAAGAGATGATGAGCTTTTATTCATATGCTTGTTGGGTGTATAAATGTCTCCTTTTGAGTAGCGTCTACTCATATCCTTCACCCACTTTTTGATGGGGTTTTCTTTTCCTGTAAATTTGTTTAAGTTTTTTAGATTTCGGATATTAGACCTTTATCAAATAGGTAGATTGCAAACATTTTGTCCCATTCTGTAGGTTGCCTGTTCACTCTGATGACAGTTTCTTTTGCTATGCAGAAGCTCTTTACTTTAATTAGATCCCATTTGTCTATTTTGGCTTTTATTGCCATTGCTTTTGGTGTTTTAGTCATGAAGTCTTTGCCATGCCTATGTCCTGAATGGTATTGCCTAGGTTTTCTTCTAGGGTTTTTATGCTGTTAGGTCTTATGTTTAAGTCTTTAATCCATCTTGAGTTAATTTTTGTATATGGTGTAAGGAAGGGATCCAGTTTCAGCTTTCTGCATATGGCTAGCCAGTTTTCCCACCACCATGTATTACATAGGGAATCCTTATTGTTTTGTTTTTGCCAGGTTTGTCAAAGGTCAGATGGTTGTAGATGAGTGGCATCATTTATGTTCTGTTCCATTGGTATATCTCTGTTTTGGTACCAGTACCATGCTGTTTTCATTACTGTAGCCTTGTAGTATAGTTTCAAGTCAGGTAGCGTGATGACTCCAGCTTTGTGTTGTTGTTTGCTTAGGATTGTTGTCTTTGCTAAGCTTTTTTATTAGCTTAGGATTATCTTTGCTTAGATTTGGTTACATATGAATTTAAAGCAGTTTTTCCAATTCTGTGAAGAAAGTCAATGGTAGCTTGATGGGGATAGCATTGAATCTATAAATTACTTTAGGCAGTATGGCCATTTTCATGATACTGATTCTTCCTAAGCATGAGAATGGAATGTTTTTCCATCTGTTTGTGTCTTCTCTTATTTCCTTGAGCAACGGTTTATAGTTCTTCTTGAAGAGGTCCTTCATATCCCTTATAAGTTGTATTCCTAGGTATTTTATTCTCCTTGTAGCAATTGTGAATAGGTGTTCACTACTGATTTGGCTCTCTGTCTGTTATTGGTGTATAGGAATTCTTGTGATTTTTGCACATTGATTTTGTTTCCTGAGACTGCTGAAGTTACTTATCAGCTTAAGGAGATTTTGAACTGAGATGATGGGGTCTTCTAAATATACAATCATGTCATCTGCAAATAGAGACAATTTGACTTCCTCTTTTCCTACTGAATACCTTTTATTTATTTCTCTTGCCTGCCTGCCCCAGCCAGAACTTGCAATACTATGTTGAACAGGAGTTCTGAGAGAGGGCATCCTTGTCTTGTGCTGGTTTTCAAAGGGAATGCTTCTAGCTTTTCCCATTCAGAGTGATATTGGCTGTGGGTTTGTCATGAACAGGTTTCATTCTTTTGAGGTACATTCCATCCATACCTAGTTTATAGAGAGTTTTTAGCATAAAGCACTGTTGGATTTTGTCAAAGGCCTTCTCTGCATCTATTGAGATAATCATATGGTTTTTGTCTTTGGTTCTGTTTATTGATTTGCATATGTTAAATCAGACTTGCATCCTTGGAATGAAGCCAACTTGATCGTGGTGGATAAGCTTTTTGATATGCTGTTGGATTCGGTTTGCCAGTATTTCATTAAAGATCACTTCAATGTTCATCAAAGATGTTGGCCTGAAAATTTCTTTTTCAGTTGTGTCTCTGCCATGTTTTGGTATCAGGATGATGCTTGCCTCATAAAATGAGTTCAAGAGGATTCCATTTTTCTATTGTTTGGAATTGTTTCAGAAGGAATGGTACCAGCTCCTCTTTGTATCTCTGGTAGAATTTGGCTGTGAAACTGCCTGGTCCTGGACTTTTTCTCGTTGGTAGGCTATTGATTGCTGCCTCAATTTTAAAACTTATTATTGGCCTACTCAGGGATTCCACTACTTCCTGGTTTAGTCTTGGGAAAGGTGTAAGTGTCCCAGAATTTAACCATTTCTTCTAGATTTACTGGTTTATGTGCATAGAGGTGTTTGTAGTATTCTCTGATGGTAATTTGTATTTCTGTGAGATCAGTGGTGATATCCCCTTTATCACTTCTTATTGCATCTATGTGATTCTTCACTCTTTTCTTCTTTATTAGTCTGGCTAGCAGTCTATCTGTGTTGGTTATCTTTTCAAAAAACCAGCTCCTGGATTTATTGAATTTTTGAAGAATTTTTTCATGTCTCTATCTCCTTCAGTTCTGCTCTGATCTTAGTTATTTCTTTTCTTCTGTTAGCTTTTAAACTTGTTTGCTCCTGCTTCTCTAGTTCTTTTAATTGTTATGTTAGGGTGTCAATTTTAGATCTTTCCTGCTTTCTTTTTTTGGGGGAGAGCATTTAGTGCTATAAATTTCACTCTACACACTGCTTTAAATGTGTCCCAGAGATTCTGGTACATTGTGTTTTTATTCTCATTGGTTTCAAAGAAAATCTTTATTTCTGCCTTCATTTCATTATTTATCCAGTAGTCAGGAGCAGGTTCTTCAGTTTCCATGTAGTTGTGTGGTTTTGAGTGACTTTCTTAATCCTGAGTTCTAATTTAATGCACTATGGTCTGAGACTCTGTTATGATTTCCATTCTTTTGCATTTGCTGAGGAGTGTTTAACTTCCTATTATGTGGTTAATTTTAGAATAAGTGATATGTGGTGCTGAGAAGAATGTATATTCTGTGGATTTGGGGTGGAGAGTTCTGTAGATGTCTGTTAGGTCTGCTTGGTCCAAATGTGAGTTCAAGTCCTGGATATCCTTGTTAATTTTCTGTCTCATTGATCAATCTAATATTCACTGTGGAGTGTTTAAGTCTCCCACTATTATTGTGTGGGAGTTTAAGTCTCTATGTAGGTCTCTAAGAACTTGCTTTATGAATCTGGGTGCTCCTGTATTGGGTGCATATATATTTAGGATAGTTAGATGGATCAATGCAACAAGAAGAGCTATCATTATGTAATGCCCTTCTTTGTCTTTTTTGATCTTTGTTGGTTTTAAGTGTATTTTATCTGAGCCTAGGATTGCATCCCTGCTCTTTTTGCTTTCCATATTCCTCCATCCCTTTATTTTGAGCCTATGGATGTCTTTGTATGTAAGATGGGTCTCCTGAATATAGTACACCAATGGGTCTTAACTCTATCCAATTTGCTTGTCTGTGTCTTTTGATTGTGGCATGTAGCCCATTTATGATGTTTAAGATTAATATTGCTATGTTTGAATCTGACCCTGCATTATGATGCCAGCTGGTTATTTTGCCCAGTAGTTGATGCAGTTTCTTCATAGTGTTAATGGTCTTTAGGATTTGGTATGTTTTTGCAGTGGCTGGTACTGGTTGTTTCCTTCCATGTTTAGTGTTTCCTTCAGGAGCTCTTGTAAGGCAGACCTGGTGGTGACAAAATCTCTCAGCAGTTGCTTATCCATAAAAGATTTCTTTCCTCCTTTGCTTGTGAAGCATAGTTTGGCTAGATATGAAATTCTGGGTTGAAAATTCCTTCCTTTCTTTAAGAATGCTGACTATTGCCCCCCACTGTCTTCTAGATTATAGGATTTCTGCCAAGATATCCACTATTAGTCTGATGGGCTTCCCTTTGTGGGTAATCCAATGTTTCTCTCTGGCTGCCCTTAGCATTTTTTCCATCATTTCAACCTTGGTGATCTGATGATTATGTGTCTTGGGGTTGCTCTTCTCAAGGAATATTTTGTGGTGTTGTATTTCCTGACTTTGAATGTTAGTATGCCTTATTAGGTTGGGGAAGTTCTCCTGAATAATATCCTGAAGAGTGCTTTCCAACTTGATTTTATTCTCCCCATCACTTTCAAGTACATCAATCAAACATAGATTTGGTCTTTTCATGTAATTCCATATTTCTTGGAGGGTTTGTTCATTTCTTTTTACTCTTTTTTCTCTAATCTTGCCCTCTTGCTTTATTTCATTGAGTGGATCTTCAATCTCTAATATCCTTTCTTCCACTTGATCAATTCAGCTATTGAAACTTGTGTACGCTTCATGAAGTTCTCGTTCTGTGTTTTTCAGCTCTATCAGGTCATTTATTTTCTTCTTTACACTGGTTATTCTAGTTAGCAACTTGTCTAACCGTTTTTCAAGATTTTTAGTTTCCTTGCATTGGGTTAGAACATTCTCCTTTAGCTTGGAGAAGTTTGTTATAACTCACCTCTGTAGCCTGCTTCTGTCAATTCACCAAACTCATTCTCCGTCCAGTTTTGTTCCCTTGCTGGTGATGAGTTGTGATTCCTTGGAGAAGAGGTATTCTGGTTTTTGGTATTTTCAACCTTTTTGTGCTGATTTCTCCCCATCTTCATGGATTTATCTACCTTTGGCCTTTGAAGTTGGTGACCTTTGGATGGGGTCTCTGAGTGGATGTCCTTTTTGTTGACGTTGATACTATTTCTTTCTGTTTGTTAGTTTTCCTTCCAACAGTCAGGCCCCTCTGTTGCAGGTCTGCTGGAGTTCCACTCCAGACCCTGCTTGCCTGGGTATCACTAGTGGAGGCTGCAGAACAGCAAAGATTGCTGCCTGATCCTTCTTCTGGTAGTTTCGTCCTAGAGGGGTACCTGCCAGATGTTAGCCAGAGCTCTCCTGTATGAGCCGTCTGTTGGCCCCTCCTGGGAGGTGTCTCCTGTTCAGGATACACAGGAGTCAGGGAGCCACTTGAGGAGGCAGCCTTTCCCTTATTAGAGCTCTAATGCTGTTCTTGGAGATCCTCTGCTCTCTTCAGAGCTGCCAGGCAGGGACATTTAAGTCTACCGAAGCTGTGCCCACACTGCCTCTTTTCCCAGGTCCTCTGTTCCAGGAAGGTGGGGACTTTATTTATAAATTCCTGTCTGGGGCTTCTGCCTTTCTTCAGAGGGGCCCTGCCCAGTGAGACAGTCTACCTGCAGCAGCCTTGCTGAGCTGTGGTGGGCTCCACCCAGTTCAAACTTCCTGGTGGCTTTGTTTACATGAGTTTGAAACAGCCTACTTGAGCCTCAGCAATGGCAGATGCCCTTCCCCTCACCTAGCTTGAGCAGCCCAGGTTGAACTCAGGCTGCTGTGCTGACTGCAAGAATTTCAAACAAACAAGTGGATCTTAGCTTGCTGGCATCCATGTCAGGGGGACCTGCGGAGCCAGAACACTTGGCTCCCTAGCCTTAGGCCCCTTTCCAGGGGACTGAGCAGTTCTGTCTTGCTGGCATTCCAGGCAGTGGGATATGAAAAATAAAAACTGGTGTGGCTAGCTTAGTGCCTGTCCAAATGGCCACCCACTTTGTTCTGGAAACCCAGGGCCCTGATGATGTAGGTACCACAGATAATCTCCTGGTCTGTTTGCGAAGACCATGGAAAAAGTGCAGTATCTGGGCTGGAGTGCAGGGTATAGTCCTTAATGGCTTCCCTTTGTTAGGAAAGGGAGTTCCCTGACACCTTTCACTTCCTGGTGACACCCCACCTGGCTTTGGCTTGCCCTTCTTGGGCTGCACCCACTGTCCAAACAGTCCCAATGAGATGAACCAGGTACATCAGTGGGAAATGCAGAAATCACCTACCTTCTGCATCAGTCTCACTGGGAGCCACACGCCAGAGCTACTGCTATTCAGCCATCTTGGAAACTCCCCCAAGAACCTTAATGTTTAATGGCTTGGTAGAAGAGAATGAGCCTGCAGAAAAGATAGAGAAGATGCATAGAAACAAATATATAATAAATGTTACATTACATCAGTTCAGCAAAGGAAATAAAGCATTTAGAGATGGAGGCAATGAGCAACAATGTCAAATGCTTCCAAAAGTTCATGTAGGATAAATAGTGAAAGATTTCCACTAGACTTAATGACATTGTATTCACAGGTCAGATTACAATAGAGTGAGAGATCTAAATCAAACTGGAAGGGGTGATGATTCAGTGATTGGTGACAACTCTCTTATAAAAATTTGTGTATGAAAAAAATGCGAACAAGAAGTTGGAAGGTCTATTATATTCATTTTATTTATTAATGCTTTTGTTTATATCTTTAAAAATTCTTGAATGAGAAATATTTTATGTTTAAAGATTATCATCAGAAAGAAAAAATGGGCTGAATACAATGAGATAAGGACTAATAAATAGTGGAGAGAGAATATATGAGGGGTTAGGTTGCAAAACACATGTGGGAAAGAGGCACATTTATGTTATTATCAGGAATGGAAAAGATGATGATGGTAAGATTATAGAATGGGTTTGCTTTTTCAGTAGAGATATTTGGCCTTCTGATGGCTTCTGCATTCTTTTAAACCATGGCTGCTTTGTCCAAAGTTTTTGAAGAAGTTGAAATTTAAAAAAAAATTGCAAAAAGCAATATACAATGAAGTGCATGCTACAGAAAAAACAGGAGTGATTGTTAATAACATTTCTTGCTAAGATATATCATCCCTTGAAAATCCTAACAGAAAACTAATAGAAAAAATATGTCTCTTTTCAGTATCACTTGTACTAAATTCATTCACTTGTATATGACTGTTACTAAGGGTTACAGAAAAAATTAATTATAAAAAGACTAAGGACTCTAAGTTTCTTATAAAAGCTAAGATTGAAAACAATTTGACATTTAGAATGATAAACTTTCCGTTTTGTTAAATGTATTCCTTTTTATTTGACTAGCATACTATTTCAACTACTTTCAAAGTGTTTGGTACAATAAAATACTTTTTCAAAAGTATTTTAACTTAATTGCAAAAATCTGGCTTTTAGAAATATACTGTAGTTTGTAAATGGTAGGGACTATAAATTGCATCATAGCATTTCCAGATCATTTACTTGGATGCTATATCTTCAAAATATTTTGAAGAAATGTTCACATTTGAAAAGAAAAATATTTTTAAATGTTTGACATAAACATTTTAAAAGAAAAGTACACTTTTTCTATTACAAATAATTCAAATCATTGACAAATTTGAAGTTAGAATAAAATTCAAAGTCTGTTAAATTTTAATAACGTTCATGTTGGTATTATCAGCATAAGCTCAAAATATCACAAACACAATAAATAAGTAGATTAGACACCTTCTCTGTTGCTATATCCATATTCTAATAAAAACTCCCACTCTTTTTCCAAAATATGGGTTAGCATTTTCACAACATTTATTTCACTGTTTAATTTTATTACTACTCAATTTCCCATGAAAGAATTAAGTATTAAAGATTGATAACACCAATTTTAATACTAGTTTTCAGATTACATACTGACAGCAAACCACTGAAACTATGCCTCAATCTCATTCAAAGTGAAATGCTATACAAAAACACACAAAATTTGGAATAGATAAATCAATCAGTACAAATATTTCTGCAAAAGTAAAAGATTTTTATATTTTCAGTGAAAAATTGTAAAATTATAGGTTTCATAGTGATTCTCAAACTTCTTTGTAAGCCTGGCACAATTTAGGAACTCACACAATCTGATCAACAATGGCTTCTATCTATAGCAATATTTATTGAAGTGGGGAAGGTAAACTGAAAGAAGAAAGTATAGTTTGGTGATGAACAAGAGTGGAAAGGGAATATATAATCAGCAGAAACAAAATAAGCGATTAAAAAACTTCCACATAAGAATATATTGGCTGGGTGAGGTGGCTGATGCCTATAATCTCAGCACTTTGAGAGGCTGAGGCAGATGGATCACCTGAGGTCAGGAGTTTGAGACTAGCCTGGCCAACCTGATGAAACCCCATCTCTACTAAAAATAGAAAAATTAGCTGTGCATGGTGGCAGGTACCTGTAATCTCAGCTCGGGAGGCTGAGGCAGGAGAATCATTTGAACCTGGGAGGTGGAGGTATTAGTGAGCTGAGATCACACCACTGTACTCCAGCCTTGGCAACACAGGGAGAATCTGTATAAAAAAAAGAAGAAGAAAGAAGAGGAAGAAGGGGGAGGGGAGGAGAAAAGAAAGAAAAAGAATAAGAATAAATTATCGAGAAGGCATAACTTTTCTCCCACCATTGAAAAATCACTAATTTGCTGTATTCGGCTCTGAGGTAGAAATCTGGCCCATTTACTGATACATATTTTCATCAGTGAACCCAGGGGAGAAAGAGAAAGAAACAGATCCAGATCGCGTTCTCTCCAGTTTGATTCTAGCTATTTGAGGATCAACATTGTAAAGCTATGTTTTTAAAATGTAACAAGTGCAAAAATATTCATTAGTGTATACACACAATGGAATATTTTTTATTCATAACAAAGATTGACTAATACATGTGGATAAACCTTCAAAAGGTTATTCTAAGTAAAAGAAGCCAGTCACAGGGTTCACATATTATATGATTACATTTATATGAAATATGAAATAGATAAATCCATATAGATAGAACACAGTTGGGGGTTGCCAGGGTTAGAGAAGGAGGGCATGAGAGAAAATGCTCAATGGATAAGGAGTTTTACTTTGAAGTGACAGAAATTTTTTGGAACTAGATAGTGGTGGTGGTTGTACAACTAATATTGTGATGTATTAAGTGTCACTGTTTATTTGAAAATAGTTCATTTTATAGTACATGAATTTTACCTCAATGCATCATTTTTGTAAAATTTAATGTACCTTATTACAAATGAAAATCTACTAACTTTAATAAGTACTGGTAGAATTTAAAGTCAGTGTTTATTACATAACAATACTAGCTCCCATTTATTATCTTTTAATTCACTTAATTATCCCTACAATCCTGTGAGGTATATGCTATAACTCACATTGGGAAACTGGAATACTCAAAGTTTGAGTTACTTACTCAAAGTTTGAGTTACTTGCTCAAACTCATGTAGCTTGAGAATGGCAAAGCTGAGCTTTACTTTTCTGACTTTAAAACCTATATTGTGAAAGATAAAACTACCATTTATTCAGCAATCCCATTACTGAGTATTTACCAAAAAAAATAAATAAATAAGTCATTGTACCAAAAAGACACATGCGCCCATATGGTCATAGCAGTACTAATTAGATAAGCAAAGACATGGAAACCATCTAGGTGCCCATTTACAATGGACTGGATAGAGAAATGAGTACATATATACCATGGAATGCTACACATTTATAAAAAAGAACAAAATCATGTCCGTTGTAGCAATACGATTGCAACTGAAGGCCATTATCCTAAGCAAATTAATGTAGAAAGAAAAAGAAAATATCTCATGTTCTCACTTAAAAGTGGGAGCTAAACCTTTGCTACATATGGACATAAAGAAGGGAAGAGTGGAAACTAATAACTCCAAAGGGAGGAAGGGAAGGAGTGGCACAAGAGCTGACTATGTTCACTGTCTTAATGAATGGGCCAAGAGAAGCCCAAACCTTAGCATTAAGCAATAAATCCTTGTAAAAAACCATGTGTGTACCCCATGGATATAAAATTAAAATGTAAATTTTAAAAAATAAATTGAATAAAAAGATTGTTTCAACACCAACAGAAAGGACATCCACTCAGAGACCCCATGCAAAGGTCACCAACTTCAAAGACCAAAGGTAGATAAATCCATGGAGATGGGAAGAAACCAGTGCAAAAAGTCTGAATTCTCCAAAACCCAGAACACCCTCTTCTCCTCCAAGGGATCACAGCTCCGCACCACCAAGGGAACAAAACTGGGTGGAGAATAAGTATGATGAATTGACAGAAGGCAGCTTCAGAAGGTGGGTAATAACAAACTTCTCCAAGCTAAAGGAGCATGTTCTAACCCAATGCAAGGAAGCTACTAACCTGAAAAAGGTTAGACAAAATGCTAACTAGAATAACCAGTATAGAGAAGAACATAAACAACTTAATGGAGCTAAAAAAAAAAAAACAGCACAAGAACTTCATGAAGCATACACGTTTCAATGGCTGAGTCAATCAAATGGAAGAAAGGATATCAGAGATTGAAGATCCACTCACTGAAATAAAGCAAGAAGGCAAGATTAGAGAAAAAGAGCAAAAAGAAATGAACAAAGCCTCCAAGAAATATGCAATTATGTGAAAAGATCAAATCTACATTTGATCGGTGTACCTGAAAGTGATGGGGAGAATTAAATCAAGTTGGAAAATACTCTTCAGGATATTGTCAAGGAGCACTTCCCCAACCTAGAAAGGTGGGCCAAGATTCAAATTTAGGAAATACAGAGAACATCACAGAGATATTCTTCAAGAAAAGCAACTCCAAGACACATAATCATCAGATTCACCAGGCTTGAAATAAAGAAAAAAATGCTAAGGACAGCCAGAGAGAAAGGTTGGGTTACCCACAAGGGAAGCCCATCAGACTCACAGTGGATCTCTCGTCAGAAACCCTACAAGCCAGAAGAGAGTGAGGGCCAATATTCAACATTCTTAAAGGCAAGAAATTTCAACCCAGAATTTCATATCCAGCCAAACTAAGCTTCATAAAGAAGAAAAAAAATTCTTTACAGACAAGCAACTGCTGAGCGATTTTGTCACTACCAGGCCTGCCTTATAAGAGCTCCTGAAGGAAGCACTAACCATGGAGAGGAACAAGCAGTACCAGCCACTGCAAAACATACCAAATAGTAAAGACCATCGACACTATTAAAAAACTGCATCAACTAGCAGGCAGAATAACCAGCTAGCATCAAAATGGCAGGACCAAATTCACACATAACAATATTAACAGGAAGAACTAACTATCCTAAATGCATGTACATCCAACACTGGAGCACCCAGATACATACAGCAAGTTCTTAATGACCTACAAAGAGATTTAGACTCCCACACAATGATAGTGGGAGACTTGAACACCCCACTGTCAATATTAGATCAACAAGACAGAAAATTAACAAGGATATCCAGGACTTGAACTCACATTTGGACCAAGCAGACCTAACAGACATCTACAGAACTCTCCACCCCAAATCCACAGAATATACATTCTTCTCAGCACCACATCACACCTACTCTAAAATTGACCACATAATTGGAAGTAAATCACTCCTCAGCAAATGCAAAAGAACAGAAATGATAATCAACAGTCTCTCAGACCACAGTGCAATCAAATTAGAACTCAGGATTAAGAAAGTCACTCAAAACTACACAACTATATGGAAACTGAACAACCTGCTCCTGAATGACTACTAGATAAATAATGAAAGGAAAACAGAAATAAAGATGTTCTTCTAAAGCAATGAGAATGAAGACATAAAGTAACAGAATCACTGGGGCACATTTAAAGCAGTGTCTAGAGGGAAATTTATAGCACTAAATGCCTATGAGAGAAGAGAGGAAAGATCTAAAATAAACATTTTAACATCATGATTAAAAGAACTAGAGGAACAAGATAAAACAAATTGAAAAACTAGCAGAAGACAAGAAACAACTAAGATCAGAGCAGAACTGAAGGAGATAGACATAGACACACACACACACACACACACACAAACCTTTCAAAAATCAATGAATCCAGGAGTTGGTTTTTTGAAAAGATCAACAAAACAGATAGATAGACTGCTAGCCAGACTAATAAAGAAGAAAAGAGAGAAGAATCAAATAGATGCAATAAAAAATGATAAAGAGGATATCACCACCAATCCCACAGAAATACAAACTACCATAAGAGAATACTACAAATACCTCTATGCACATAAAACAGTAAATTCATAAGAAATTGATAAATTTGGGGACACTTACACCTTCCCTAGACTAAATCAGGAAGAAGTAAAATCCCTGAATAGACCAATAACAAGGTCTGAAATTGAGGCAGCAATTAATAGCCTACCAACAAACAAAAATCCAGGTCCAGATTGGTTCACAGCCAAATTCTACCAGAGGTAAAAAGAGGAGCTGGTACAATTCCTTCTGAAACAATTCCAAACAATAGAAAAATGGAATTCTCCCTAACTCATTTTATGAGACCAACATCATCTTGATACCAAAACCTGGCAAAGAAGCAATTAAAAAAGAAAATTTCAGGTCAATATCCATGATGAACATTGATGCAAAAATTTTCAGCAAAATATTGGCAAACCAAATCCAACAGAATATCAAAAAGCTTAAACATCACAGTGAAGTTGGCTTGATCCCTGTGATGCAAGGCTGGTTCAACACATGCAAATCTGTAAACGTAATCCATCACATAAACAGAACCAAAGACAAAAACCACATGATTATCTCAATAGATGCAGAGAAGGCTTTTGCAAAATTCAACAGCCCTTTATGCTAAAAGCTCTCAATAAACTAGGTATTGATGGAACATATCTCTAAATCATAAGAGCTATTTCTGTAAAACCCACACCCGTATCATACCGAAAGTGCAAAAACTGGAAGCATTCCCTTTGAAATCAGGCACTAGCCAAGGACGCCCTCTCTCACCACTCATATTCAATGGAGTATTGGAAGTTCTGGCCAGGGCAATCAGCAAGAAAAAGAAATAAAGGGTATTCACTTAGGAAAAGAGGAAGTCAGATTCTATTTGCAGATGACATGATTGTATATTTAGAAGACCCCATCATCTCAGCCCCAAATCCCCTTAAGCTAATAATCAACTTCAGCAAGATTTCAGGATACACAATCAATGTGCAAAAATCACAAGCATTCCTATACACCAGTAATAGACACAGAGTCAAATTGTGAGTGAACTCTAATGCACAATTGCTACAAGAGAGTAAAATGCCTAGGAATACAACTGACAAGGGATGTAAAGGACCTCTTCAAGGAGAACTACAAACCACTGCTCAAGAAAATAAGAGGGACACAAACAGATGGAAAAACGTTCCATGCTCATTGTTAGGAAGAATCAGTATTGTGAAAATGGCCATACTGACCAAAGTAATTTATAAATCCAATGCTATCCCCATCAAGCTACCATTGACTTTCTTCACAGAATTGGGAAGGAAAATACACCTTAAATTTCATATGGAAACAGAAAAGAGCCAGCATAGCCATGACAATCCTAAGCAAAAAAAAAATAAAATAAAAAACTGGAGTCATTATGTTACCTGACCTCAATCTATACTACAAGGCTATAGTAATAAAGAGCATGGTACTGGTACAAAAACAGAGATATAGACTAATGGCACAGAACAGAGGCCTCAGAAATAATGCCACACATCTACAACCATCTGATCTTTGACAAACATGACAAAACCAAGCAATGGGGAAAAGATTCCCTGTTTAATAAATGGTATTGGGAAAAACTGACTGGACATATGCAGAAAGCTGAAACTGTATCCCTTCCTTATACCTTATACAAATATTAACTCCAAATAGATTAAAGATTTAAACGTAAGATCTAACACCATAAAAACCCTAGAAGAAAACCTAGGCAATACCATTTAGGACATAGGCATGGGCAAAGACTTCATGACTAAAACACCAAAAGCAATGGCAACAAAAGTCAAAATAGACAAATGGGATCTAACTAAATTTAAGAGCTTCTGCACAGCAAAAGAAACAATCATTAGAGTGAACCAGCAAACCAAAAGAATGGGAAAAAATGTTTGCAATCTACCCATCTGACAAAGGACTAATATCCAGAATCTACAAAGAACTTAACCAAATTTACAAGAAATAAAAAACAACACCATCAAAAAGTGGGCAAAGTATATGAACAGACACTTCCCAAAAGAAAACACTTATGCAGCCAACAACCATATGATGAAAAACTCATCATTACTGGTCAATAGAGAAATGCAATCAAAACCACAATAAGATACCATCTCACTCCAGTTAGAATGGCTATTACTAAAAAACCAAGAGACAGAGAGGAAATAAGATGGCCAAATAAACACAATTCTGGTGCACAACACCCAGAGAGAGAGATGCAGAAATCGAGAGATCTCCTAGCTCCAGCGGAGGTACCAGGTGCATTTCAACAGGCCTGGTCAGACAGTGAGCAAAGCCCAGACAAGGCAGACCAAGGTGGCAGGGGTGCTGCTTTACCCAGAAAGTGCATCTGACTGGTGAGTCGGAGGCGCCCCCTCTGGCACCCAGGTCCAGATAGAGTACTTCCCCCAAAGCCTTAGGAATCCACAGAACAGGGGATCTTTGCCAGTCAAGCACTGGGAATTACAAGCACAGAGTTGAGTAATAATCCAGGACAGTGTCCCGGATTGTCGCACAGATGTAAGCAAATGCATAAGCCCATAAGCCGGCTCGGAGAGCCTGCAGACCAAGATATCGCACCCTCCCCCTGCTGGAGAGAGGGAGCTCAAAGCAGGAAGACAGCTGGAGCCGCTGGGCAGGCCCTTTCCCCATGACCGGAGAGAGAGGGAGCTGAAAGTGGGGAGACAGATGATGCAGCTGGGCGGGTCCCTACCCTCTCCCACAAACCCCAGAGGGCTTAAGCACTAACTCTAGTGGGTTGTGTAGCCAGTGCCTCAGTCTGAGCCAAACCCTGAATGATCCAGCTCCATGGAGGAAAGGCACAACCAACCATTAAAGAGTCAAGACTAGCCTTCATGTTTTAACAAAAAACACAGAAAGCCTATGTAGAAATGGGGAAGGTGTTCTTAACCACCCAGCAGCGCCTCCAGGTCCAGCAGAAGAGGCAGGCCTAATCTTCCAACCAAAAAAGACACAGGAAGCCTACCTAGCAACCCAAAGGAGTCCCTAGAAACCCAGAAGTGCCTCGACAGGCAGACAAGTGACCTCATCAAGCAGCTCCCTGAGATCAGAGCAAGATAAATCTACAAAGATGGGGAAAAAACAGCACAAAAAAGATGAAACCATCAAAGACCAGAACGCGTCTTCTCCTTCGAGGGATCACAACTCCTAATCAACACAGGAACACAGCATGACCGAGAAAGAGTGTGATGAACTGACAGAAACAGGCTTCAGAAGGTGGGTAATAACAAACTTTTCTGAGCTAAAGGAACACGTTCTAACCCCATGCAAAGAAACCAAAAACCTTGAAAAAAAGGTTAGATGAAATGCTAACTAGAATAACCACCTTAGAGAAGAACATAAATAACTTGATAGAGGTGAAAAACACAGCACAAGAACTAATTGAAGCAAACACAATGTTAATAGCCAAATCAATCAAGTGGAAGAAAGGATATCAGAGATTGAAGATCAACTCAATGAAATAAAAAGAGAAGGCAAGACAAGAGAAAAAAGAGTGAAAAGAAATGAACAAAGCCTCCAAGAAATATGGAATTATGTGAAAGACCTAATCTGTGTCTGATCGGTGTACCTGAATATGCTGGGGAGAATGAACCCAAGCTGGAAAACACGTTCCAGGATATTATCCAAGAGAACTTCCCCAGCCTAGCAAGGCAGTCCAACATTCAAATCCAAGAAATACAGAAAACTCCAAAAATATTTCTCAAGAAGAGAAACCCCAAGGCACATAATCATCAGATTCACCAGGGTTGAAATGAAGAAAAAAATGCTAAGGGCAGCCAGAGAGAAAAGTCAGGTCCATTTCCCAAAAAGGGAAGCCAATCAGACTCACAGTGGATCTCTCAGCAGAAACTCTACAAATCAGAAGAGAGTGGGGGCCAATATTCAACATCCTTAAAGAAAAGAACTTTCAATCCAGAATCTCATATCCAGCCAAACTAAGCTTCCTAAGTGAAGGAGAAATAAAAATCCTTTTTGGACAAGTAATTACTGAGAGATTTCATCACCACCAGACCTGCCTTACAAGAGCCCCTGAAAGAAACACTAAACAGGGAAAGGAACAAATACCAGCCACTGCAAAAGCACCACCAAGTGGCAAAGACCAAAAATGCAATGAAGAAACTGAGTTAACTAATGGGCAAGAAAACCAGCCAGTAACAAAATGGCAGGATCAAATTCACACGTAACAATAGTCCCAATCAAAAGACACAGACTGGGAAACTGGATAAAAAGTCAAGACCCATTGGTGTGCTGTATTCAGGAAATCCAACTCACGTACAAAGACACAAATAGACTCAAAGGGATGAAAGAAGATTTACCAAGCAAATGGAGAACAACAACAACAAAAAGCACGGGTTGCAATTCCAGTCTCTGATAAAATGTACTTCAAACCAAAAAAGATCAAAAGAGACGATGAAGGGTATTACATAATGGTAAAAGGATTAATCCAACAAGAAGAGCTAACTATCCCAAATATAAGTGCACCCAACACAGGAGCACCCAGATATATAAAGCAAGTTCTTAATGACTGAAAGGAGATGTAGAATCCCACACAATAATAGTGGGAGACTTCAACACGCCACTGTCAATATTAGACAGACCAATGAGACAGAAAATTAACAAGGACATCAAGGACTTGAATGCAGAGCTAGAATACAGAATGCTCCAATATACATTCTTCTCAGCACCACATCACACTTACTCTAAAACTGACCACATAATTAGAAGCAAATCACTCCTCAGTAAATGCAAAAGAACAGAAATCATAACAGACAGTCTATTAGATTACAGCACAATCAGATTGGAACTCAGGATTAAGAAACTCACACAAATCTGCACAAGTACTTGGAAACTGAACAACTTTCTTTTGAGTGTTGACTGGATAAACAATGAAATGAAGGCAGAAATAAAGATGTTCTTCGAAACCAATCAAAATGAAGACACAACTTACCAGAATCTCTGGGACACTTTTACAGCAGTGTCAAGAGGGAAATTTATAGCAATAAATGCCAACATGAGAAACAAAGAAAGATCTAAAATTGACACCCTATCATAAAAATTGAAAGAGCTAGAGGAGCAAGATCAAAAAAATTGTAATAGCTAGCAGAAGACAAGAAATAACTAAGATCAGAGCTGAAATGAAGGAGGTAGAGACACAAAAAAACTCTTCAAAAAATCAATAAATCCAGGAGCTGATTTTTTGAAAAAATGAACAAAATAGACAGACTGCTAGCCAGACTAATAAAAAGAGAGAAGAATCAAATAGATGCAACAAAAATGATAAAGGGTATATCACCACTGATTCCAAGAAATACAAACTACCATCAGAGATTACTACAAACAACTCTATGCACACAAACCAGTAAATCTGGAAGAAATAGAGAAATTCCTGGACAGTTGCACTCTATCAAGACTAAACCAGGAAGAATTTCAAACCTGGAATAGACCAATAACAAGGCTTGAAGTTGAGGCAGCAATCAATAGCCTGCTAACCAAAAAAAGTCCAGGTCCAGACAGGTTCACAGCCAAATTCTACCAGATGTACAAAAAGGAGCTGGTTCCATTCCTTCTGAAACTATACGAAACAATACAAAAAGAGGAAATCCCTCTTGACTCATTTTATGAGACCAATATCCTGATACCAAAACCAGGCAGAGACTCAACTAAAAATGAAAACTTCAGGCCAATATCCATGATGAACATAGATGCAAAAATCTTCAATAAAATACTGGCAAACCGAATGCAACAGCACATCAAAAAGCTTATTCATCATGATCAAGTAGGCTTCATCCTGGGGATGCAAGGCTGGTTCAACACATGCAAGTCTATAAACGTAATTCACCACATAAACAGAACCAAAGACAAAAAACACATAATTATCTCAATAGATGCAGAGAAGGCCTTTGACAAAATTCAACAGCCCTTCATGCTAAAAACTCTCAATAAACTAGGTATCGACGGAACATATCATAAAATAATAAAAGCTATTTATGACAAACCCACAGCCAGAATACTGAGGTCATTGATCTATCATAAGTAGGTGTTGAACAATGAGAACACGTGGACAAAAGGAGGGGAACTTCACAAACCGGGGCCGGTTAGGGGTAGGTATAGGGGAAGGATAGCAAGCAGGTGGGGGCTAGGGGAGGGATAGCATTAAGAGAAATATCTAATGTAGATGACGGTGTGATGGATGCAGCAAACCACCCTGACATGTGTATACCTATGTAACAAACCTGTATGTTCTGCACATGTACCCCAGAACTTGAACTATAATTAAAAAAAGAAAAATCTGTTTTTTAAAATTATACCTCTCTATCCTTTATGGTGCATGCTTGAATTCTCAAGTACATACCTTTGCAGTAGAACTAGTATATCCCAACTGAAGACGTGAACTACATGGTCTTTACCTGCATTAAAGAAAACCTCGTAAGCAGTCACAGAAGTCAGGGAAGAATATTTGGAGACGAGAAGACAAAAAGGAGATAAAACAAATCTATCTGGAAGGAATATTTGTATTCCAAATTTTATGTGAATATATTGGAAATGTGTGAAAAGCTAAAAGTAATAAAACAATTTATTCTTTAAAATAACAATTGAGAAAATACCTAATATAAGATGATAATCATATGGAAACAACTAAGCAATTAATTTTCCTCATGAATCATAGACATGAAGGCATAAGCATAGGTATTAGTGTTTCATGCTGAAGGGGATGGATTAGCTAGTATAGGATGGAGACCCTGAGGACAAAGATGCAAGGTTGGCACATAAAATAGATATAAGTGGGATATGGGGGAATACTCTTTTGTTGAGTAGCTGTAAAATATGATAAGGCAGAAATCTAATTAGAGTGCCTTTTCAGAACTATAACTGAAGAGGAGCATATGAGCAAAAATTAGCAATAGTGAAATTATTAATACATGTCTTTTTCTCCCCCAAACATTTATACACACACTCACATTTATATGCCCACATGTATGCACATGTGTGTCTATAAAACACTGGACTAATATAAACTGCTCATTCATATTTTCCCCTTCTCCCATTATTTTTGGTAACATTTATCATACTTTTTCTAAGAGGAAAGTATAAGAACCAATTAACTCTAGTTGCTTTCAAATTCATCTATTTAATACCTAAGACAAAAATGTACATTCTAAAGATTTATGAAAACAGCACCAAAATTCTAAAGTAAACCAAAGGAGCTCATTTTTACCTTATCTTTTCAATAGTTACACTGCTACCTTACTATATTGATACTGTTGCTATATTTCTTTTTATTTGTAACCACCTATATGTTTGCCTGATGCTTTTCAGTAAGCTATGGAACTCCGAAAAAATATTTCTAGCATTTTATAACTCTGTATTATTATAGTTTGTGTCTCTTGTCATATGACTTTCTATCCATCATTATGGCTATCTTAGTTTCTATTACATTCCTGCCTTTATATGCACAGAAAGTTTAAAATTTTTTGAGATATTTTCTATATCACTTCTGGGATAACTGAATTTCTCTCACTGCATCATCTTCAAATAGGAGAAAGAGCAGAAAATGGTTAAAAAACAGATGCCAGATTTGCAAAATGTCAAGATATGCCTCATTTGGATATTCTAATTCCCTATTTTTTCAGTTTTCTGTATGTATTTATATGATGAGAACTAAACATTTAATCTTTGCTGAGATTTAATCTTGCTCAGTTTGTTTATTTTGCTTTCACAGGCTCAAGGTTTCAGCCGGGGGTGAGCTTACCATGAACCCTGAATATGTTCTGAAAACATTTCAGTTTTTCTGATGTCATTTTATCAGTTGGTAGTTTCTCACATGAAAGATAAAGGGAAATGAAGATATTTAATATCATGGAGCTTTATTTTGGTTGGTTCTAAATTTTCCTTGACATATGTAACTAGGTGTTTTAAATTACGTTCTTATAATTCAGCTCTATGCTCGCTCCACATCCCATGGAGAAGTCACTGTATTGCTGATTAATACTCATGTTATTCAGGCATTCCTGAGTGTACAGCTTGGCTTACTGATTTCCCTGAACATTCCCTTCGAAGTTTTCAAGTACCTCAAAACATTGTGTTATGGTTAGAAATTACTTTTAAAATGGAGTGTGAATATATTTATCTCAGGTTAACGGATCTCCTACCCCATAGACATGCAAAATAAATTTCCTTCAGATCCATTTATGTGACTTGACATAGTAAATATTAGGAAAAAAACTATATGCTATCCTGATTCCAAAAATATGCTTGGCATTATACTGGAAAGTGAAATTTAAAAAAGTACACTTGAAGCAAAATTTTTAAAAAGGGATAAATGTTTGAGGAAAAGTCATAATGACATTTCTTTTTAACTTTCCAAATAGAAACTGATTTATTTTCTTTGTGGTGTTTTAAATTTGATTTTTACTGCTTTGTTTGGTTTTTGTGCAAGCATACCACAAAAAAAGACCTTTAAACTCTGCCTATTATTTACTTTAAACCCATTGCATTGAATGATTTACTTTACAAGCACCTCTAGAAATTTGATACAGTATTATATGTTATCAAATCAAGGAATAGATCCTCTTAGAAATTAATTTATCAAAAAGCTCCTGTATTTGTGTTGAAAATTTTATGATCATATGTGTATGATTTTAATATCAAAAAAGTTTCAATACAAAAAGCTATTATTCGCATACTGTATATTGCTTGCTAATTATATCTGTCCATAATTTCTTTCTTTTTTTTTAAGTTCAGGGGTACATATGCAGGTTTGTTACACAAGTAAACTTGTGTTATAGGGCTTTGTTGTACATATTATTTCATCATCCAGTTATTAAGCCTAGTACTGATTAATCATTTTTCCTGATTCTTTTCCTCCTCCTACCCTACATTCTCTGAAAGGCCCTAGTCTGTGTTGTCCCCTCTGTGTGTCCATGTGTTCTCATTATTTATCTCTAATTTATAACTGAGAACATGTGGAATTGGTTTTCAGTTCCTGTGATATAGTTTGCTAAGGATAATGGTCTACAGCTCCATCTATGTCTCTGCAAAGGACATGATGTCATTCTTTCCTAGGTTGCATAGTACTTGATGGTATACATGTACCACATTTTCTTTATCCAGTCTATCACTGATGGACATTTATGTTGATTCCATATCTCTTCTAGACAATTAAATTTTTAAAAAAATAAATGAAATGAAGAAATCACCTGGATATCAGTAAAGAAAACAAAATGGGAAAATTCTGTAGTTACATTGCTCTACTGCACAGTCTCCTTTGCCCATGTTCTATCAGACACACTGAGTACTGAATTCCATCATCCCAAATTTCAATCTTGATGCTGCTACCAGAATACTATGTGAGCCCAAATAAATTATTTAATTTTTATGTAAAATGGGGATAATTCCTAACTTGCAAAAATGTGGAAATGAAATCAGATTGTGTTTCTAAAGGTCTTAGCAAGTTTCCAGAGCCATATAAAGAAAGCAATAATTAATAATTACCATCTTTGACTAATTTTTTTCCCCACATAAAAACATCTGCCCTGATATTAAAACCAGACAAGGGGCTGGGCATGGTGCTAACACCTGTAATCTCAGCACTTTGGGAGGTCAAGAGATC
Source organism: Aotus nancymaae (assembly GCF_030222135.1). Taxonomy (NCBI): domain Eukaryota; kingdom Metazoa; phylum Chordata; class Mammalia; order Primates; family Aotidae; genus Aotus; species Aotus nancymaae. Next base: position 52,464,755 of record NW_026988454.1, read on the forward strand.
GAGACCATCTTGGCCTACATGGTGAAGCCCTGTCTCTACTAAAAAATACAAAAATTAGCCAGGCATGGTGGTATGTGCCTGTAGTCCCAGCTACTCACTGGGACTGAGTAGGAGAATCACTTGAACCCAGCAGGCAGAGACTGCAGTGAGCCACCAAGATTGCACCACTGCCTAGTGATAAAGCAAGACTCTGTCTCTGAATGAATAAATAAATAACCCTACAGGCCAATATCTCTGATGAACATAAATGCAAAAGTCCTCAACAAAATATAAGCATAGAAAATCCAACAACAAATCAAAAATACAACACACCATGAACATGTTGGATTTATCTCTGGGATGCAAGGATTGTTCATCATATAAAAATCAATAAATGTTATACATTACATAAACAGAATAAAGAACACAAATCTTATGATCATCTCAATAGATGCAGAAAAATATTTCATAAAGTTCAATAATCCTTTCTGAAGAAAATTCAACAAATTAGACATAGAATGAACATATCTTAATGTAACAAAAGCCACATATTCCAAACTCACAGCTAACATTGTAATGAATGGAGGAAAGCTTTTCCTCTAAGAACTGGAATAATACAAGAAAGCCCTCTTTCACCACTCATTTTCAGTACAGTATTGAAAGTCCTAGCCAGAGAAATTAGGAAAGAGAAAGAAATAAAAGACACCCAAATTGGAAAAGAGAAAGTAAAATTGTCCCTCTTTTGAGACAGCATGAATTTATATGTAAATAAGCCTACAGACTCCAACAAAAAACCTTCTTAGAACTGCTAAACCAATTCAGAAAAAGTTACAGGATACAATATCAATATAAAAACATCAGTAGCATTTCTATATACTAATAATAAACTAGTTGAAAAAGAAATCAAAAGAACAAAAGGGTAAAAGAAAAGCAGTACTATTTACAATAGCTACTAAATAAATAAATAAATAAAACAAGGAATAATTTTAACCAGTAAGTGAAAGAACTCTAGAATAAAAACTACAAACACTAATGAAAGAAATTAAAGAGGGGACAGAAATATTTTCATGGCCTTCTGGAAGAATTAAAATAGTTAAAATGACCATACTCCCAAAAGTAATCCACAGATTCAATTCAATTCCTATCCAAATACCAATAACATTCGTCACATGAATAGAAAAATAAATCCTAAAATTTGTATGGAACCACATAATATTTTGAATAGCCAAAGCAATCCTGAGCAAAAAGAACAAAGCTGGACTAATCACACTATCTGACTTCAAATATACAAAAATTTATAGTAACCAAAACAGCATGGTAGTGGTATAAAAACAGATACATAAACCAATGGAATAGAATAAAATTTAGAAACAAATCCATGTATTACAGCCAACTTACTTTTGACAAAGATATGAAGAACATGCCCTGGAAAAAGAACATTATCTTCAATAAATGAGGCTAGTGTAAGAATTAAAGAAAGAGGAAAGAAACATGAAAGGTGGCTTGTCAGTCAAGGACAGGTTTATTTCAGGGAAAACAAACATGAGAGGGGCTTCTGGCCAAGTTAGGTCAGAGGCACACTCTCTCACAGACTAAGAGTTTTTAAGGATTCAGTGTGGGAGAGTTTATCAGAGGCTTGGACTGTTTCTATGTCTCTTTGTTGTGCTTATCTGGGAGGGGAAGTTGTGGTTCTGTGCCCATACATCTTTCTGCAGCTGCAGGCATAACCCCCAAGTCTGCTTTTAGCTTCCCTATCTTAGTGCACCTGAAGGGAAAGAAGTGTGCTTACTAAGAACCACTGTTTTACTCTGGTCCATTGAATGAGGGTGAAGTTTGGCAGTTACACAAGAAACTTTTTCTCCACCTCCCTCTGTGCCCGAGCCATCTTACCTGTGTTTTTTCTGTCTATTCTTTCTGGCTGCTTGTAGTAGGAAGAGAAGTGATTATATTGAAATGCATGAGGCTAGAAAGGGAACTGGAACTTAGAGTGGTGGAGTTTGTCCAAGATGACGGTGCTCCTGCTCTGCCAGTTAGGAAAACTGTATATTCATGTGCAGAAAAATAAAATGTATCCCTGTCTCTCAATATATATTAAAAAAATAGATTAAAGACTTAAACATAAGTCTTGCAACTTTAAAACTACTAGAAAGCATACACGTAATGTTCAGGACATTGGTTTAGGCAAAGATTTTATGGCTAAGACCTTAAAAGTACAGGCCAAGAAAACCCCAAAACAGACAATGAGAGTATTTTAAACTGAAAAGTTTCTGCAAAGCAAAAGAAATAATCAACAGTCTACAGCCATACTACCCTTAATGTGCTTGATCTCGTCTGATCTCTGAAGAAATGATCAACAGAGTTAAGAGACAAAATGCAGAAAGATAAAATATTTGGAGTCCATTTATCTGACAAGTGACAAATATCCAGAATATGCAAAGAATTCAACAGCAAAAAAGCAAGTAATCCAATTAAAAAGTGGGCAAAGAAACTAAACAGACATTTCTCAAAAAAAGACATACACATGGCCAAAATACATATTTAAAAAATGCTCAACATCACTAATCAGAGAAAGAAAAATCAAAATGACAATGAGTTATCACCTCATCTCAGAGTGGCCATTGTCAAGACAAATAACAAATGCTAGCAAGGATGCAGAGAAAAGGGAATTCTTTTACACTGTTGGTGGGAATGTAATTTAGTACAGCCATTATGAAAAACCGTTTAAGGTTTCTTGAAAAAGTAAAAATAGATCTAGCATATCATCCAGTATTCCCGTTACTGGGTATTTATTCAAAGGAAAGGAAATCAGTATATCAAAGAGATAGTTGTACCCTCATGTTTACTGCAACTCCATTCATAATAGCTAAGATATGGAATCAACCTAAATGTCCACAAACAGATGAATAAATAAAGAAAATATGTTATGTACATAATATAATACAGTTCAGCCATGAAAAGAAGAGTGTTATGTACATCATTAATTAACTTAAAAATAGTCAATATGATTATATTATAGCAGATGAGGAAAACATGGTTAGAGATGTGTGCAAGGTGATAAAGACATCACACAATGCTTTCTAGGTTAAAATTCAGCATAATAAATTATGTTAATATATGGAGAACTAATAAATCAGCCTTATATTCTTGTCATAAGCCTTTCTTTACTATAGTGAATTACTCAGTGCTCTCCTGGATTCTATTTACTAATGTTTATTTATATATTTTGGTTCACATTAATGTGGATATTGACCTATTAGGAAAAGAAATCTCTTTTTCTGCTTCCTTTATCGGTTATTGACATTAAAGTGTTCAGCTTCTTAAAATGAATTAGTGAGAATTTTATTGTTTTGTGGTTCCATAAGTTAAAAATGTTTTTTCAAAAGATAGCCTTCAACTAAAAATCTATTAGGATTTGCCAATAGATCTGTGTCTTTTTAAATATGTGGAACTATATTTACTTTTATAATATTTTTCTTCTTAATTTGCCTGCTCAATTATTTTATATTTTTTCTAGCATTAATATTTTGTTTAGGAAATGAGTCAATAATTATAGATTTAATTTTTTTGAAAAAGCATAGCATTGTACCTGATACTTTTATATCAGTTTTAATCTCTCCCATGACTATATTTGCTGTTAATTTTTAATAAACTGTTTCTCTCTCCTATTTTAATTAGATTAAAAAATTATAGAAAGCCTGAGAGAAGTAATTCTAGGAAAAAATTACAGAAAGACTGAGAGTGTTGTGTGGAAAATGCAGGTATTATATTTTTAAATACTTTTTACTGTATTTTGTTTATAATTAATTCATTTTAGATTGGCATTTAATTTATTCTTAGTAAATTTTGCTCTAAATTTTCTAATTTATTAATATAAATTATTTTTTCTTTCTTTTTAAATATAAACACATTTAAATTATATAATTTGCTTTCAGTACAGTTTTAATTGCATCCCCAAAATTTTCTATATTCTTTATTTGACTACATTTATGATCTGTCCTTTTATTTTTAAAAGTCTCAGTTATACAGGGTATTTTTCCAGTACATTTCTTAATGTCAAAAGAGATTTTGTTTGATGTCATCTTATGCTTAAGGCATTTCATACTTGTAAATATCAAAATATTTAATTTTTGGACTTTTATAAAGGAGTTCCTGCCTGTGCTGATTTCTGCTTATGGGTGCTAGGTCCCCTACTAAATTGGGTTTTTTATATTCGTGGTGCATTTAATAAAATCTGTATGATCTGATCCTGCCATTTTGATGCTGACTGGCTGTTTTGCCCCTTAGTTGATGCAGTTTCTTCATTGTGTTGATGCTGTTTACCATTTGGTATGTTTTTGGAGTGGCTGGTACTGCTTGTTCCTTTCTATCTTTAGTGCTTCTTTCAGGAGCTCTTGTAAAGCAGGCCTGGTGATGAAATCTCTGAGTAATTGCTTTTTCTAAAAGGATTTTATTTATTCTTTGCTTATAAACCTAAATGTAATTGGGCTAAATGCCCCAATCAAAAGACACAGACTGGCAAATTGGATAAAAAGCCAAAACCCATCGGTGTGCTGTATCCAGGAAACTCATCTCACATGCAAGGATACACAAAGGCTCAAAATAAAGGGATGGAGGAAGATTTACCAAGCAAATGGAGAGCTAAAAAAAGCAGAAGTTGCAGTTCTCGTCTCTGATAAAATAGACTTTAAACCAACAAAGATCAAAAGAGACAAAGAAGGACATTACATAATGGTAAAAGGATCAATGCAACAAGAAGAGCTAACAATCCTTAATATATACGCACCCAATACAGGAGTAACCAGATATATAAGGCAAGTTCTTAATGACTTACAAAGAGACTTAGACTCCCACACAATAATACTGGGAAACTTTAACACTCCACTGTCAATATTAGACAGATCAACAAGACAGAAAATTAACAAGGATATCCAGGACTTGAACTCAGACCTGGACCAAGCAAACCTAATAGACATTTATAGAACTCTCCACCCCCAAATCCACAGGATATACATTCTTCTCAGGACCACATCACACCTACTCTAAAATCGACCACATAATTGGAAGTAAATCACTCCTCAGCAAATGCAAAAGAATGGAAATCATAACAAACAGTCTCTCAGTGCAATCAAGTTACAACTCAGAATTCAGAAACTAACTCAGAACCGCAGAGCTTCATGGAAACTAAACAACTGGTTCTTGAATGTTTACTGGATAAACAATGAAATGGAGGCAGAAATAAAGATGTTCTTTGAAACCAATGAGAATGAAGACAAAACATATCAGAATATCTGGGACACATTTAAAGTAGTGTCTAGAGGAAAATATACAGTAATAAATGCCCACATGAGAAGCAAGGTAAAATCTAAAGTTGACACCCTATCGTCAAAACTGAAAAAGCTAGAGGAGCAAAATCAAAAAAAATGCAAAAGCTAGCAGAAGACAAGAAATAATAAAGATCATAGAAGAACTGAAAGAGATAAACACAAAAAACTCTTCAAAAAATCAATAAATCCAGGAGCTGATTTTACGAAAAGATCAACAAAATAGACCACTAGCCAGATGAATAAAAAAGAAAAGAGAGAATAATCAAATAGATGCAATAAAAAATGATAAAGGGGATATCACCACAGATTCCCCAGAAATACAAACCAACATCAGAGATTATTACAAAAAACTCTATGCACATAAACTAATAAACCTGGAAGAAATGGATAAATTCCTAGACACTTGCATCCTCCTAAGCATAAACCAAGAAGAAATTAAAACCCTGAATAGACTAATAACAAGGGCCAAAGTTGAGGCAGCAATCAACAGCCTACCAACCAAAAAAAGCCCAGGTCCAGATGGGTTCACAGACGAATTCTCACAGACATACAAAGAGGAGCTAGTACCACTCCTTCTGAAACTATTCCAAATAATCCAAAAAGAGGGAATCTTTCCCAAATCATTTTATGAGACCAACATCATCCTGATACCAAAACCTGGCAGAGACTCAATGAGAAAAGAAAACTCCAGGCCAATATCCATGATGAACATAAATGTGAAAATCTTCAATAAAATACTGACAAACCGATTGCAACAGCACATCAAAAAGCTTAACCACCATGATCAAGTAGGCTTCATCCCAGGGATACAAGGCTGGTTCAACATACACAAGTCTATAAATGTAATTCACCCCATAAACAGAACCAAAGATGAAAACCACATGATTATCTCAATTGATGCAGAGAAGGCCTTTCACAAAATTCAACAGCTCTTTATGCTAAAAACCCTCAATAAACTAGGTATTGATGGAACGTATCTCAAAATAATAAAAGCTATATATGACAAACCCATGGCCAATATCATACTGAATGGGCAAAAACTGGAAGCATTCCCTTTGAAATCTGGCACTAGACAAGGATGCCCTTTCTCACCACTCCTATTCAATATAGTATTGGAAGTTGTAGCCAGAGCAATCAGGAAAGAAAAAGCCATAAAGGATATTCAATTAGGAAAGGAGGAAGTCAAATTGTCTTTATTTTCATACAACATGATTGTATATTTAGAAGACCCCATTGTCTCAGCCCAAAATCTCCTGAAACTGATAAAGAGCTTCAGCAAAGTCTCAGGATACAAAATCAATGTGCAAAAAATCACAAGCATTCCTATACACCAATAAGAGACTTAAAGAGTGCCAAATCAAGAACGAACTGCCATTCACAATTGCTACAAAGAGAATAAAATACCTAGGAATACAACTAACAAAGAACGTAAAGGATTTCTTTAAGAAGAACTAGAAACCACTGCTCGATGAAATGAGAGGACACAAACCGATGGAGAAACATTCCATGCTCATGGTTAGGAAGAATCAATATTGTGAAGATGGTCATACTGCCCAAAGTAATTTACAGGTTCAACGCTATCCCCATCAAGCTACCAATGACCTTCTTCACAGAACTGGAAAAAAACACCTTAAACTTCATATGGAACCAAAAGAGAGCCCACATAGCCAAGTCAATTCTAAGCTAAAAGAACAAAACTGGAGGCATTACACTACCTGACTTCAAAGTATACTGCAAGGCTACAGTTATCAAAACAGCATGGTACTGGTACCAAAACAGAGATACAGACCAATGGAACAGAACAGAGGCCTTGAAGGCAACACTACACATCTACAACCATCTGATTTTTGACAAACCGGACAAAAACAAGCAATGGGGAAAGGATTCCCTGATTAATAAATGGTGTTGGGAAAACTGGCTAGCTATGTGCAGAAAGCAGAAACTGGTCCTCTTCCTGACACCTTACACTAAAATTAACTCCAGATGGATTAAAGACTTAAACATAAGACCTGACACATAAAAACCTTAGAAGAAAATCTAGGCAAAACCGTTTAGGACATAGGCAGCACAGGCAAGGACTTCATCACTAAAACACAAAAGCATTGGCAGCAAAAGCCAAAATAGACATATGGGACCTAATCAAACTCCATAGCTTCTGCACAGCAAAAGAAACAGTCATTAGAGTGAATCGGCAGCCAACAGAATGGGAAAAAATTTTTGCAATATACCCATCTGACAAAGGGATAATATCCAGAATCTACAAAGAACTAAAACAGATTTACAAGAGAAAAACAAACAAGCCTATTCAACAGTGGGCAAAGGATATGAACAGACACTTTACAAAAGAAGACATATATGAGGCCAACAAACTTGAAAAAATGCTTATCATCACTGGTCATTAGAGAAATGCAAATCAAAACTACATTGAGATACTATCTCATGCCAGTTAGAATGGCAATCATTAAAAAATCTGCAGACAGATGCTGGAGAGAATGTGGAGAAATAGAAACACTTTTACACTGTTGGTGGGAGTGTAAATTAGTTCAACCATTGTGGAAGACAGTGTGGCAATTCCTCAAGGACCTAGAAATAGAAATTCCATTTGACCCAGCAATCCCATTATTGGGTATATATCCAAAGGATTATAAATCATTCTATTATAAAGACAGATGCACATGAATGTTCACTGCAGCACTGTTTACAATAGCAAAAACTTGGAACCAACCCAAATACCCATCAATGATAGACTGGACAGGGAAAATGTGGCACATATACACCATGGAATACTATGCAGCCATCAAAAATGATGAGTTTGTGTCCTTTGTAGGGACGTAGATGAACCTGGAAACTATCATTCTCAGCAAACTGACACAAGAACACAAAATCAAACATTGCATGTTCTCACTCATAGGCAGGTGTTGAACAATGAGAACACATAGACACAGGGAGGGGAGCATCACACACTGGGGTCTGCTAGGGGAAAATAGGGGAGGGACAGCGGGAGGTGGAGAGTTGTGGAGGGATAACATGGGGAGAAATGCCAGATATAGGTGATGGGGAGAAAGGCAGCACACCACACTGCCATGTGTGTACCTATGCAACAATCTTACATGTTCTTCACATGTACCCCAAAACCTAAAATGCAATAAAAAAATAAATAAAAACTGTATGATCATTTTATTAATAAATAAAATTATACTTTATTATATGAAAGTTCAGTTGAGAATGTAGTAGCTAATAAAACAATGTGCTCCTGAATGTAAATATGCAACAAGAAGGCTGAAACTAGTATGACAAATACAAGTGGGTAAATAATTTAGTAAATGTAGAAAAATGGAAACTATTTCTTAAATGTCTATTTGATTACCATATGTCTTAATTTTCTTCTAGAAGTTAAACAATTTTAGGTTTTACAAACAATAGCTAATGTCTAATGTCTGTTGAAGTAGAAATGTATTAAGAATAGGAACTGCAAGAAAATGATTAAATAGCTATCAATATTAAGTTCTACTTTAACTGTCAGTTTTGGAAAACTGGCCAAAATACCAGACATTTAATAACCATAATGAATAAAATTACTTAATTATTTTATTGCAGTTCTTACTTTGGAGACCTAAAATTATTAGCTACGAGCCCCAAATACAAAACTTTGCCTCAATTGCTAAATATTAATACAAAATTTAGGCAAATCAAACAATAATAAAGTGAGCTGCCCAGATAATTAATATATACATAATGAGACTAAATCTGCAGAAATAAATATAATATCATCAGTATAGAAAATAAATGCTTATTCACATATACCAGATGATAGACACTTTAAATCATTTGATTAGAAATAACCTTGCACGGTAATGATAAATACATTTAGCAAGGAGAAAAATGAAGTACAGATAAATATTTTGCCAAGGTGAATTTTTTTTTCACCAAGCCAGGCTATTCCCAATGATCCCTCCTAAAATAGAAATACCAAGACAAAACTCCATAGAGCGGACAATTTATAACTTTTGTAATTGATGATAACTCAAAAAAGTAAAAGAGGTTTAATGATTGCAAGTTATTTCATGAAACCCAATGGCAAGAGTAATAATATCAACTAACATTTATCAAGTGCTTATTATGTGCCAGGGTCTGCTATTAATACATTAGCTTGTTTAATCTTCTTACCAACCCCATAGTATTATTATGAGGGTTTAATATACTTTAACTATTATAGTAATACATATCATTATTATGGCATTTTATACTGTAATTATTTTCTTTTTATAGATGAGGAAATTGAAGTACAAAAAGTTAAGATTTTTTGCCTGTTTACAGGGCAGGATGAGAAGTCTGATACCAGAACTTTACTGCATTTTGAAGAGTGGAATTAAACAGTGGAAATGAAAAATCCATCAGAAGGTTCTTTCTTAGTTCTTTTGAGTATTACTGATTGCTTCTAAGTTTAGGTGATATAGGCCTATTTTAAGCAGCGCCTCACAACCATTTCTGAATCTTGCAGGTCTAATGATTTTCAATTGATGATCTATTTGAATCAGTCATCCAAACTTGGTCCAAGAGAGATGATGTCACATATTACAAATTTGGTTACTGGGATCTTTCTACTGTAGATAAAAGGAAGAGAAAAATTCCTCCTAAAGAAAGTCACTCTGAATTGACAAAACAAAAACTACCACTGAGGCAAAAGAAAGAATCGAGGTAAACAAAAAATGTACCGTTAGCCATGACACAGTATGATCATTATTTAATCTGATACAAGCTTCTCTTTCTAAATACCCTATTCCTTTAAATCATGAACTTTGTCTTATTCAGCTTTGTGTTTCCATTTTGTGGGCCCTGTCTGATGTAAGAGGCTGCCTTCAAATGTTTTAGAAGTGAACTGAATGACATACTAATTTACATTTTCCCCAAGATGTGTATAATTCATTAAATATTCTCCCAGGGAAGTTTATTTGCTAGAAAAAAATATACTGCAGATTCTAAATAAGGTTGGAAAATGTATTTCTGTAAGTGAATTAGCTGTATATATCTTAATCACGTTAATAAGAAATGGGAATAAAGAAATAATAGGAAGTAATATATTCACAAAAAAGTAAACATTCAGGGAGCCAGAAACTCTGAATTGATATGGTGCAAACCTCATCTTATGCACCCATGACTCCTGGAGCACAATGAAGAATTTGATAATCTCCCTTGGGTCAGGAGGAGGCCAGAGGGCTAGAAAGGGACCAATAGCAAGCCAATCTTTAATAGGACTCAGAAGAAAACAGAAATTGTTGGGCTTAATTTAGATAAATAGCAGAACCCAAGAACTTTCATGTTGTAATTAAAAACATTTATTATGTTAAACTAAACACAGAAACATGGAATAGAAGGCAAAAAATACATAATTCTAAGGAAAAAACAAAATTTTAAGGAAATTGGGTCTAGAGATGACTTCATCTCTCAGTTTTTCCAAGTGTGTTAGTTTACTTCTTCCTGCCAAAATGTGGTTCATCATCTTATTTTGTATCACATGTAGTTTCTTGGAATTAATAAAGGCAGTTTCTAAATTATTATAAATTATTACATAATATATTAATATAAGAACAAAATTACATTTTTACATTCAATTTCAGGGGGTGCAGCCCCATCTATATATTCTCCAGAGGTCATAGTGCCCCCCCGCAAAAGAGGGCTTGCTGGATTAGAATATATTAATAAAAAAACTCTGAGAAGTCCTGTTCAAAGGCATTGGCCAAGAGTAAGTGGGAATATGTGATTAAACCACTGTTAATAATTAGCATTTTGTTGCAGTTTTCCCAACTCTTTTCTATTTGATACCTGGATAAGTCATATACACAGAGTGGGGACTTTGATTAGATACACAGAACTTAGAATTATTTGAGATTAGCAAAATACTAGAGAAATCAGAGGAAATTTAAGGATATAGTCAAGGACAAAGGCTTTTCCTTGGTTAGTAATTTTTACCAATTTTTGTTAGTCTTAATTCTGACATTATATATATATATATATATATATATATATATATATATATATATATGGCAGTAGTGCATTCTCCAAACAATAAAGAAAATTCCACTGAAATTATTTTAAAAGTGACTAAAAATATCTAAAAGCTTTTATATGAGCATTTAAATTATGTATATAAATTTTTTTGTGTGTAGTATGTGTGTTACATGGGAGAGAGAAGATGATATGGCTTGGCTGTGTCCCCACCCAAAACTCATCTTAAATTCTCACATGGGGTAGGGCCTCAGTAGGAGGTTAATTGAATCATGGAGGCAGGACTCTTCTGTGCTGTTCTCATCATAGTGAATAAGTTTTACAAGATCTGATGGTTTAAAAAATGGGAATTTCCTTGAAAAACCTCTCTCTGTTTATGAGAGAGCCACCATCCATGTAAGATGTGACTTGCTCCCCCTCACATTCTGCCATGCTTGTGTGGCCTTCCCAGCCACATAGAACTGTAAGTTCAATGAACCTCTTTCTTTTGTAATTGCCCACTCTCAAGTATGTCTTTAACAGTGTTGTGAAAACAGACTGATACAGTAAATTGGGGCACTGCTGAAAAGATACCTGAAAATGTAGAATCGACTTTGGAACTGGATAACAGGCAGAGGTTGGAACAGTTTGGAGGGCTCAGAAGCAGCAGCCAGGAAAATGTGAGAAAGTTTGGAACTCCCTAGAGACGTGTTGAATGGCTTTGACCAAAATATTGATAATGGTATGGACAACGAAATCCAGACTGAGGTGGTATCAGATGGAGATGAGGAACTTGTTGGGAGGGATCTGGAGCGAAGGTGACTCTTGTTATATTTCAGCAAAGAGATTGGTGGCATTTTGCCCGTGTCCTAGAGCATTGTGAAAATTTGAACTTGAGAGAAATGATTTAGGATGTCTGGAGGAGAAAATTTCTAAGCAGCAAAGCATTCAACAGATGACTTGGGTGTCATTAAAGGCATTCAATTTTATAAGGGAGGCAGAACATAAAAATTTGGAAAATTTGTAGCCTGACAATGTAATAGAAAGGAAAATCTCATTTTCTGAGGAAAAATTCAAGCTGGCTATAGAAATTTGCATAAGTAATGAGGAACCAAATGTTAATAATCCCCAAGATAATTGGGAAAAATATCTCCAGAGCATGTCAGAGGTCTTCACCATAGCCCCTCCCATCACAGGCTTAGAGGCCTAGGAGGAAAATATGTTCTTTGGGCCAGGCCCAGGTTCCCATGCTGTGTGCAGTTTAGAGACTTGGTACCCCACATCCCATTTGCTTCACCCACGATTGAAAAGGGCCAACATAGAGCTCAGGCTGTGGCTTCAGAGAGTGCAAGTCCAAAGCCTTGGCAGCTGTCAAGTAATGTTGAGCCTGCAAGTACACAGAAGTCAAGAACTGAGGTATGGAAACCTCTGCCTATATTTCAGAAGATGTATGGAAACCCCTGGATGCCCAGGCAGAAGTTTACTGTAGGAGGGGGCCTCATGGAGAACCTCTGCTAGGGCAGTGTGCAAGGAAGATGTAGCTTTGGAACCCCTACATGGAGTCTCTACTGAGGCACCACCTAGTGGAGCTGTGAGGAAAGGGTCACTGTCCTCCAGACCCCAGAATGGTAGATCCACTGACAGCTTACAATGTGTGCCTGGAAAAGCTGCAGCACACATTGTAATACAATATACAACTCAGTGCTGGCCTGTGAAAGTAGCTGGGAGGAAGGCTATACCCTGTAAAGTCACAGAGCTGCCCAAGGCCATGGGAACTTACCTCTTGCATCAGCTTGACCTGGATATGAGACATGGAGTCAAAGGAGATCATTTTGTAGCTTTACAACTTGACTGCCCCACTGGATTTTGGATTTTCACAGAGCCTACAGTCCCTTTGTTTTGGCCAGTTTCTCTCATTTGGAATGAGTGTATTTACCCATTGCCTGTACCCATATTGTATCTAGAAAGTAACTAACTTGCTTTTGATTTTACATGTTCATAGGCAGAAGGGACTTGCCTTGTCTCAGATGAGACATTGAACTGTTGACTTTTGAGATAATGCTGAAATAAGACTTTGGGGGACTGTTGGGAGGGCACAATTGGTTCTGAAATGTAAGGACATAAGATTTGGGGGGAGTCAGGGGTGGAATGATATGGTTTGACTGTGTCCCCACCCAAATCTCATCTTGAATTCCCACATGTGGGAAAGACCTGGGGGGAGGTAATTGAATCATGAGGGTGGGTCTTTCCTGCACTCCTCTCATGATAATGAATAAGTCTCATGAGATCTGATGGTTTTAAAAATGGAAATTTTCCGGAACGAGCTCTCTCTCTTTGCCTATTGCCATCCATGTGAGAGGTGACTGGCATCTCCTCATCCTCTGCCATCTTTGGGACCTCCCCAGCCATGTGGACTGTAAGTGCAATAAATCTCTTTCTTTTGTAAATTGCCCAGTCTCAGGTATGTCTTTATCAGCAGTGTGAAAACAGACTAATTCAGAGGGTGAGTGAAAGAGATATATGAGGAGACACAAAAGACAAATCAGTAGATATAAGTCTAAATACAGAACTAAATATTCACGTGATATCATATTATAATAATTCTTATTAAATAGTACATAAAATACATGTACTGTAAAGACTTATTAGAATCTTAGGTATTAAGCATTATTTTACAAACATTAAAATTTAGAAGAATTAATGATGGCTTTTGACATAATTATCATTTTCTCTGGATACATAATTTTGATTTAAAGGTGTCAATGAAATAATTATTTGGAGGTTAAACTGTTTCACCATTATCAATATTCAATTCCTCAAGAATGACCTCTTTTTCTTTGTGTCAGAATCTATAGAACTAATTTGTGGAAAACAGCTTACCAGTTTGTTCATGTTAAAGGCACACAATTCTCTTGTAAATATATAATTCCTAAATTGTAAGTTCTATTTTTAAAAGTTCATTAACTTTTCTGAAAATAATAGTACCACTCAGTCCATTACATGTGTATTATTAGGATAAAGGATGATTAATGAGCCCGAATAACTCAATCAAAAATATATAAATTCTTAAAAAATTATAGGTTTTAATTTTGGTATAAATAATTTTGGTTAAGTATATTTCACTATAGGTTAATAAATCCCAAAATATATATAGTTATCAATTTTTAAGGATTTTAGTTATATATTTTATGTTCCTCACCTTTTCTTATAAAATCACCTAGTAATATTCTGATCATTTTGTTATAAGGCAAGTTATTTTGTTGTTCTTAAAGTAATGATCTATTGATTAATATTTTTGAATAATTGAGATGTACTAATGAGTGATTTTTAATGTATTACATGCTACAGTTTCTGAGAACTACACCATGACAAGACTGTATCATTGCATAAGCAATATATAAATCTTTAACATTGAATCTGTTTCTTTCATAAAGGTATATATCACTTTAGCATAATATTTTTATATACAACTTATTAAGACAGTATTAGATGGAAATGAATTAGCTTAATTGTAATTACACATAATCATTCTAATAGTAAAATCCATGTTATTTTGTGAGATATATATACACAAAGAAGGAATATTAACTAAGAAAGCTTATTGCCTACTTGCATGTCTTTCTGTTTCCAATACCTCCAATTTCTTATTGCAGAAATATTGTTTGAATCATTTTTTTGTCTTACTTCACTTTTAACTAGTCATGGTGACTTGCAATTGTTTACTACATTAGATTCGATAGTTTATTTTGCTTTCTTAAGTCTTCGTATCTGACCTTTCTGCTCAGTCTCAGTTATCCACTGCAGTCAATAATCACCTTTGCCTTCAGTTCAGACCAAATCCATTACTCATCCAGCCACACATCATAGATTATCCAATTATTCATTTGAATGGATTATCCAGTCATTCATTTATATGTTCAACATTTTTTCTTAATAAAGTATTTATTCAGTCAGCATTACTATGCCACATACCCAAAAAGAGAAAAAAAATAATCTCAAGGTTAAAATCTATAAAGGAAAATCATGTTCATTCACATATTTAAATAAAAGGCATCATCCTCCTCACTATCACCATTAAAATAGTATCATTTCTTGAGCCCTAGTTATGTGGCAGACACTATTCTACAAGTTTTCTATGTATCATGTCTTCTAATTTTCAACATCATTCTATAGCATAGCACTTATTATGATCTACATTGTACTGATAAACAAACTGAGACCTAGAAAGGCTAAGCAGTTTCTCCAAGACAGACCTTGGGGTGGTAGAGCTGAAACCAGCAAATGGGCAGTTGGATTCTTGGCATAAAAGAGATCTAATCTGATTTTCCTAATTGTTCTATGAAGTAGACAGAGTACATGCTATTTATTCATTTCATGGACCATGAGAAAAATGGTAAGAAATAAAATTACTTGTTCAGCATTGGATGGCAAGCCAGAATTTAAATGCTTATCTTACACTTTTTAGTCCCATACTATTTTTCTTAACCTATGCCACATTCTAAAATTTGTTGTTAATTTATTTCAGAGAAGTAATTTGCCTTTGGTTGAGGCTTGCTGGGTAGAGCTCATGCAGAAAATATTACTTAACACTATGTTTTGAATAAATTGTATTTTATCTTAGATGAGAAATAAAGGACAAAAGGAAATATGTGGAAACTTCCTGGAGACTATTTAGGTGATGGAAAGTCTTTCTGTTTGAGAGAAGCATAGAGTTCATGTTAAGATTATTATTCCTTATCTATTAGCTGAAATCAGATTATAGAGTGTCTTAAAATGAGGACTTCATTAGCTCATAGGGAGAAAGGAACTAAATCCTGTTTCGAATAGTGAGAGATTTATAATGACTTATCTTACAATGATTTGTAAAGTATACTTCACTAATATTGTATAATCACCAGTATGTGTGCTGTTGCATCTGAGTTACCTAAAGAGCTTGTTTGAAACCCACTTGCTCTTGAGAGTAGATAGGTCTAGATAGATCTGGCAAAGTCCTTAGAATCTGCAGTATTTATACAAACAGTGATGTTTGGGCTTTTATTGGAGGATAAATATATGGAAAAAGTGGACCCAATAAGGATATTGCAGTATTGAATGTAAGAAAAAAGGAAAACTTGAACTTGTGCATTTTCAGAAAGAAAAGGAGAGAAAAGGCAAATGTTCCCTACAAAAGATTCCATATATATTTGCAAGTAACAAAATGAAATCTGAGATATGTCTAAGACATTAAGACTGTGAGGCTTTGAGACCATAATTTGAAGAATAAATAAGAGCATGAATCAAGACAGGAAGCAAGCAAGAAAGAGAAGGATGTGAAGTTCATTAGGGAATTTACTTTGAACATGGAGTAGAGATGATTGTGATTTACTCCTTGTAGTCTCTTGTAAACCCAGAGTCAAACCTCACCTTTAACTCCTAATTGAGAGGTGGGTCTAGGTAGCCTTGTTTATTTCAGATTACACCATATTTTTGGTCACACCTTTTAAAATCAGGGATGGCATCAGACTCAACCTACGCTAGAGTCTTGCAAAAGTGTGTCTAGCAACTCTGCTTACAATGTTAGGTATTAGCCTCAGCTTTGAGACTTCTTTAGATTAATAGGAGATTTTGTATTCCATATGCTGGTTATCTGGCTACTCCTGTAATTACTTATATAACTATCATTAAATTCAGATGTCAGCTGTCACCTCATTCTCCTTTCTGATCTCCTTCCAAAGAAAAAAAAGTTACTCCTATATTTATGTTTTTGAGAACATTACACTTATTAAATATTTCATAGAGGAAATGGAGGAGAGGGTACATATTTCATGCCATACAGCAATCAGTTTAGTAAAATCTTCACTAAACAGAGACCAGCAGGGTATAATTGGGCATGAGTGTACTGCACAAAGGCTCCCTGCTGAAGTAGCAAATGAGATCAACACCGTGTTACACTCACCAAGTTGTGAGGCCTGGTTAGAGACTATATCGGTCCAGATAAGAAGGAGAGCTTCTTTGTACCTTACTCTCTAGGAGAGCTGCCTTCCTGAAAATCATCCTTTTGAAGGGGTGACTTTATGTAATTCATGGAAGAGTGCCATATATGCTAAGAGGCACCCTTGATTAGATATTTCAGTTTAGTTCAAATTCCCTCTCTGGCCATGCCACCAGTTAGAGGTCCATTTCCTTCCTCCATCTCTATCCCACCACATCCTTTCTGTATTCAGCATTTAATCTTGCTGCATTGTTCTTCCAGTATCAGTAATTGTAGAGGGATCTAGCCATCACCAGAAAATGCAGCCAGAAGCAGGGAGGGAGCAGGAAAAATAATAATCTCCTCTTCCCTGTGATCTCCTGCCAGTGCTTACTCTCAACTGTCACCTGTAAGAAACCAGAAAGCAGGATAACCCTGATGAAACAATTCATAGATATCAGCCTTCCGCTCGACACAGAAGGGTAAAGGAGGGTAGGGAATGGATTGGAGTGGACAGAGCAGCAAAATCATTTTCATTTCAGCCTTTGCAGTCTGAAGACATTAACAATTTCCTTAATTAGTCATTTTTAGGTGCCAAATAGTGGCTTTCATACAAGTTTTTTCCTGTAACTCTGAATTTCAAAATATTTATTTGAAGCACGTTTGATTTGTCTATTCATCTTTTCCACATTTATCTAAATATCAGTTTTAAATCACGTGTTAAAAGGAAAAATCCTTAAACTTTTAAATTCAGCAGAGTGTATTTGAGTAAAACACAAAAAAACGATTAATGAATCCAGCAGTCCCCAGAACCAAAACAAGTTCATGGGACTCTAGCCAACAACATATAAGGAAAGTGAAGTATAGAGACAACTTACTTCATTACAATGTAATTGGTTAAAGAACCTACTGCTGTTAACTGATGATTGACTACTGCGGTTATACTCTATACTGTATTGGTTTCAACCACTAAGCCTAGGGCAGGAACCCAGCACAAATTAATGACCTCTTGCAATTTTATTTTACAGTGGAAAACATTGATTCCAAAATCTTTAAGAGTTTGAAAATACAAAGACATATATTTGATTTCAGAAACTAGAGAAGTAAACTTTATACTTGAAATACTTCTCAATATATATGAAGCCCTTTTTCTCTATAAGAAAAACAGAACATCCTACTGGATCCCCCAAATATATTTTGATTCTGTCTAAAACACAAGTGTGTCATATGTGGCAGCAGATAATTTCCAGATTCAATTAGGTTACACACTTTTGGCAGAAGAATCATGCATTAAATGGGACAAATTCCCTGGGGACACCTGCGGCTACTCACTGTGTTTAGCCTAGTCAGCCATTTTAAGTAACCTGAAAAGGCTTGATCTCACATACAAAGACAAATGGTATAGTGACTGTGAAAAAGCTTCAAGATCCAATTTCGGGTAGATAAGAGTTCTGCTTTTACTTGGCAATTGAAAATGCTTTTCAACTTCATCAGATGGACATTTAAGTACTTTCTCGGTTGTCATTCTTAAACAAGAAATGTATTGTCAGAAAAGGGGAAAGTAGTTTATTTTAAAGTGAATACATACAGAAGAGTTAGTAATAAGCAATTCTCAATCAAAATTCTATACAAGAAGTTACTAGAACATGTTACAATAATAAGCAAGGCAGGAAGTAGAGTGATGTTGAGAAAATAAGGTTCAAAAAAGTGTATTCAAAAAAGGTAAACAAAATTCTGAGAAAAAAATTCAAAATGTGTGTCCTGTAACTTGTTTCTATTTAGGTTCTTCTGTTATAAGAAAATGCTCCGTGGTAGTCAAACTGATACATTCAGTGAAACTTAAGGTAGATCAATGACCCAGTTATGTGATGCATATGTCATTTTTATGTAAAGAAAAAATTGTTGGCCAGGAGTGGTGGCGCATACCTGTAATCCTAGCATTTTGGAGACCACAGCAGGTGGATGACTTGAGTCCAGGAGTTCAAGACCAGCCTGGACAACATGGCAGAACCCCATCTCTACTAAAAAATACTTAGGCAGGTATGGTGGTGTACCCCTGTAGTACCAGCTACTCTGGAGGCTGAGGTGGGAGATGACTTAAGCCTGGGAGATTGAGGCTGCAACAAACTATGGTTGTGCCACTGAACTCCAGCCTGGATGACACAGTGAGACCCTATCTCAGAAAAAAAGAAAAGGAAAGAAAAATTGTTAACTAGAACAATATTAGTACTCAAGTCTGATTATTAAGTTGAATAGAGAAAAAATGAAATTAGCTGAAGTTAGAAGATCACCTTGTACCTCACATAGACATGGAGATAAAGTGAATGCTGTCAACACATGTAACTAATTGTATTGTTCTAGATATAATTTTATAGCTGTTACTCTTTTAACATTATTTTTGCTGACTGTGATACATATTCAGCCTGAAAAAAATTAAGATAACTACACTGGGATCCTAGACAGATTGGTAAGAGAATATACGACATTTTGACAAAGCTATACCAAGATTAGACTGAAAGTGGATTATATTGACAGAAAGAAAGCTCTAATACAGAGGCTAGGAAAATACAGAAAGCAGAATGGATGGGACAGTAAGAGGAGGTGGTGTCAAGGGACAGAATAAGACTTGGAGAGAAAAATTCCTTCTTACACTACTAACTTAATCTTTCATCTGGCAATCCCTCCAGGCCGCCCTTCTGTTAGGAAATTGCCTGTGACAAGGGGATAATAAGGATTTTGTGACCTCTTTACACTGAGGCAAAGGGTACACATTCTTTACTCCTGATTGTGTCTTTCAAAGCAGCACTGTGCACTGAGGATGAAAAGGCCACCTTCTGTTCCCTAGGTTTTCAGTTGATGATTCCTTCCAAATGCTTCTCTACATAGAGCATCTGATTTTTGAAATTCAAACCATATGTTTCTGCTTTATTCAAAGAAATCACAGTCAACATACCAGAGTCCTCAAAATCCTCTGATTCAAGGCAATAATTAAGAAAATAAATTTTATGTCATGTTTAATATAGTCAAGAGACTATAATCCCCAAATGCTTCCAAATGTAGAAGAAATGCTATGGTTACCCCCCAAAATTTCATTTTTTACTTAATAAAATGAGAACCAAAATAATCTAATTTTTATCTTCACCTCTAAACTTGGTAAACATCTCAGCATCTTTGTCACATCATATAAGCACTTTTAATATGCTAGAAAAGGCTACATTTCATGCCTTTTGAATACTGGTTCTGGGGCATGGTTTGGCTCAACTCTTAGCATTTTGAAAACCAATCGGGTAGATAGAAATGGGAAAGAAAAATTATTTAATAGTCAATATTAGGAAAACTCATACAAATAATATGGTGCTCACCAATTAGAAAAATATAACTGTGTTTAAATAAAATATTAAACACCAAAGAAACTGAATAGACTACAGCTACATACATTAATGGGAGAGCTACCAATCTCAGGTTTATGAAAGGGTGTGGCCCAACAATAGTCAAGTCTATCTAGAAAAAGAACAAAGTAGTGTGATTTGCTTTACTAGACATAAAGAATAACACTCTATTCATGTCCTTCACCCACTTTTGAATGGGTTTGTTTGATTTTTCTTGTAAATCTGTTTTAGTTCTTTGTAGATTCTGGATATCAGCCCTTTGTCAGATGGGTAGATTGCAATTTTTTTTTTCCCATTCTGTTGGTTGCCAGTTCACTCTAATGATAGTTTCTTTTGCTGTGTAGAAGCTCTGGAGTTTAATTAGATCCCATTTGTCTATTTTGGCTTTTGTTGCCTATGCTTTTGGTGTTTTATTTATGAAGTCCTTTCCTCAGCCTATGTCCTGAATGGTTTTGCCTAGGTTTTCCTCTAGGGTTTTTATGGTGTTATGTCTTATGTTTATGTCTTTAATCCATCTGGAGTTAATTTTAGTGTAAGATGTTAGGAAGGGGTCCAGTTTTTGTTTTCTGCACATGGCTAGCCAGTTTTCCCAACACCATTTATTAAACAGGGAATCCTTTCCCCATTGCTTGTTTGAACAGACAGTTTTCAAATGAAGACATATATGAGGCCAACAAACATAAGAAAAAATGCTTATCATCACTGGTCATTAGAGAAATGCAAATAAAAGCCACACTGAGATACCATCCCACACCAGTTAGAATGACGATCATTAAAAAGTCTGGAGATGACAGATCCTGGAGGGGATGTGGAGAAATAGGAACACTTTTATACTGTTAGTGGGAGTGTAAATTAGTTCAACCATTGTGGAAAACAGTGTGGTGATTCCTCAAGGACCTAGAAATAGAAATTCCATTTGACCCAGCAATCCCATTACTGGGTATATACCCAAAGGATTATAAATCATTCTATTATAAAGACACATGCACACATATGTTCACTGAGGCACTGTTTACAATAGCAAAGACCTGGAACCAACTCAAATGTCCATCAGTGATAGACTGGACAAGGAAAATGTGGCACATATAAACAATGGAATACTATGTAGCCATAAAAAATGAGTTCATGTCCTTTGTAGAGACCTGGATGAATCTGGAAGTCATCATTCTCAGCAAACTGACACAAGAACAGAAAATCAAACACTGCATGTTCTCACTCATAGGTGGGTGTTGAATAAGGAGAACACATGGACACAGCAAGGGGAGGGACAGTGGGGGATAGGGAGGTTGGGGAGGGATAACATGGGGAGAAATGCCAGATATAGGTGATGGGGAGATGGAGGCAGCAAACTACATTGCCATGTGTGTACCTATGCAACCGTCCTGCATGATCTGCACATGTACCCCCGAACCTAAAAGGTTTGGGGGTACATGTGCAGATCATTATATATATAAACATATATATATAAATTTATAAATTTTATATATAAAATTATAAAAATTATAAATTATAATTATAAATTTATAAATATATATATTTATATATATTATAAAAATACCTTATGTATAATTATATATAAGAATATATATATATGAAGAATAACACTATTGAACAATATAAGGTATTATCAGTGTAAAGACACTGGAACCTTGAAATAGACCACTTTTAAGACAAATTTTTCATTATTTAGCTAGTATTGAAGATTAGTAGAAAAACAATGGGCTTTTTAATGGTGATGAGATAATTTTTATATGGAAAAATGAATATGGAAACCTACCTGATACTAGATACAGAAATTTACTCCTTATTGAGTTCACAATTTTTTTAAATTATAAAATATTTAGAAGAAATTACACAGCAATATCTTAGGATATGGAAGGATTTCTTAAGCAAGAACAAAACTATATAAATCGTAAGAGACAAGAGTATCTTTGGATTGTTTGCAACACCGAGGATAAATGCTTGAGGGGTTGGATACCCCATTTTACATGATGTGATTATTATACTTTGTATGCCTGTATTCAAACATCTCACGTACCCCACAAATATATACACCTACTATATGCCCACAAAAATTAAAATAAAAACAATTTAAAGCATGTATTTTAAAGCATCAAAATACATCTCATAAAGAATGAACGTGGTAAATAACAATCAGGAAGAAACTGCATTACCATGAATATTCAACTTTTGAGAAGAATAACTCCCTGTCAAAAAAAAAAAAAAGATGAGAACAAAAGAGCTCAAAAGGCACTTCGTAAGATATTTAATACAAATTCAATAAGCATAAATATATATAAATGCAAATTACAACTATAATTAAAGATATTTTATACTTTCTCACCCTCTAAACCCACACGATTTCATTAAGCATCTTAATTTGCACATTCTAGTGGATGTAAAATGGCTAACTGCCATTGGTCAGTTGTTCTTCTACACAGAAAATTTGCCTAATTAGTTATTTGTACGTTGTCGATACCATAAGTAACGGATTTATATTAATTGCTACACCTTGTTTGTGAATGTCACTTCCCCCCTATGCTGGAGCAAAAATCAAAGGGCCCAGAGGTCTTCATGAAGACACCTAAACTTTACTTGAACATCCTAAGCTAAGGACCATATCTCACTTGTTCTACAATGGGATGTAGAAGAGGGAAAAGGAGGACATTTCAAATAGAATCTATGCATGTGTTAACACACTTACTTTTCTTTTTTTGACATTTATTCAGTCGGAACAAATAGCAGTATAAACTACTTCTTTGGGCAGCAAGCTGTTTTTGAACTGTATTAAAGTCTGTGTTCTCTAGAAGAACTAAGTAGTGTCCAGATGTACTGATTTTGCTCACTGCAGGAGTTCACGAGTCAAGCAGAGCTGCTTTAGAACTGCGTGCTGGGGATTTTCAGTAGAACAGGACATGCCTTTTGGAAAACAGATGAAGGGGACAAGAACTAAGAAACAATAGGAACAGAAACCTATGGATCACACAAGGACTAACAGTGGAGTGATTTAATTACTGAAAATGAGGTAGAGAGAAAAAAGACAATTGTGTGAAGGAAGTGCATAAATTAAGACAGAGAAGGAGATGAAAAAAATGAGCATAAGCAGGGTCTCATATAAGTTTAAAGAAAAATGTATTGTACATTGAATCTCATTAAGCTTTATCTTTTTGTAACCACATTAGGATACCTCTATTTCTTTAGAATTTATTAAAAAACAAGATTGTTTGTTTTTTCCTGTTCCCCTTGAATTGCATTTTGAAATTTTTTCAAAAGCAGTATAAGCTATGTATAATTCTCCAATCTTGCTACTGAAATTCTATATTGATATTTTTTGTAGATATATAACTTTTGTCAGTCCCATGTTCTCTCATTTCCAAAAAGCCAATTTTCATGTCATATTTAATTATTCTCTAATGACATATCCCAAATGAAGATATCTCTTAACAAGTTACACTTTAAATTGATGAAGCAATGAACTGAATGCTTTGATCTTTTAGGATAGATATGTTTTTATCATTAGAGACATTTTCTGGTAAGAGTTGTATATTCTCAAAAATGATGTGGGTTTTTTTGTTTATATATGTGTATGGAGGCTTGCTGGGGAGTTTGTTGGTTTTAAAATAATCTCCTTTTCATTCCTTTTTTGTGTTTGAAGGTTGTGATATGTCTTACTTTAGTCAGTTTTCTTGGTTACCAGCAACAGTAATCAACCAGCTAACTGAAGCAGAATCTGATGGGTTGAAATAATATTTTAAGGCTCACAAACTTGGCAAGAGGCTAGAAAACAAAACTCAAATCATGGGTAGAAACAAAAGAGGCTAATCAGCAAAGAACTCATCCAATATCAAGCTAAAAATATTGTGTATACATGCCACAGCATTGGTGATAACCAACACTGGACACTCAGCGGTGCCCTCCTTGGACTCCCACTGACACTATCTCCTCTATGGATAATGTATCAAATGGTCTTAGATATTTGAACAGTTATCTCAAGATTCAAAGTCCAAATATAGCATACAAGCTTCAATTATGTACCTGTATCCTATCTCCCAGGAGCCATTGAGGAAAATACGCATTGTTAAGTTTCTAATAATGGGAAATTCTGTTTCTAGTCCTATCTCACACAATCATGGATACCTTTAAATTCAGAATGATGTTTTGATGTGAAACTTCATAAATAACAATTGTCCATATATATAACTATCAAAATCACTTTTAACATATCTCATTGAGTTTTCTGTAGTTCATCCTACTTTTTGTACAACTAAGGCCTCTTCTTCAATGTACAAACAATAAATTTTTTAATTTACTGCATATATCAGAAACCACTTCAATCTTTGTAGTCAATAATTTTATCTGTCTTCTTCAAATACTGTACAAATATCAGGTCTTTTTGCTTCAATATTGTTTATGCTATATAACAAGTAGAAAATTAGTCATTTTTTGACTTGATGTGAGATTCAGCACATAAAAATTATAAAGTGACTGTCTACATTAAAAAAGATTACCAAAAGAGGACAAGATGTTCACTCCTGGATGAACAGTTAAATTAAAACAGAATCAAAAAATTACTTGAAATTAGTAAAAACTGTGGCACAACTTACCAAATATCTTGGATGTAGTGAAAGCAGTATTAGAAGGGAAGTTTATAGTGCTAAACGACTTCATCAAGAAGTTAGAAAGGTCTCAAATTAACAATCTAAATTTGCACATGAAGGAACTAGAGAACAAAGAACAAATCAACCCCAAAGCTAGCAGAAGAAAAGAAGTAACTAAAAATCAAAGAAGAACTGAGTTAAACTGAGATGCAAAAATCCATACAAAAGGTCAATGAAACCAAAGGTTGGTTCTTGGAAAAAATAAACAAGATTAATAGACTGCTAGCTAGATTAACAAGGAAAAAAGAGAGATGATTCAAATAAGTACAATCAGAAATGACAACAAAAGTACAACTGATGACACAGAAATACAAAAGATCCTCAGAAAATACTATGAACCACTCTATGTACACAAATTAGAAAACCCGGAGCAAATGAATAAATTCTTCAAAACACATATTCTCCCAAGATTTATTAGGAAGAGATTGAAACCCCGAATAGACCTATATCCAGCTCTGAAACTGAATAAGTAATACAAAACCTACCAACCAAAAAAGCCAAAGACCAGATGGATTCACAGCTGAATTCTTCCAGAGGTACGAAGACAACCTGGCACTGATACTACAGAAACTGTCCCAAGTTATAAAAGAGGAGGATTACTCCCTAACACATTCTATGAAGCCAGCATCAGCCTAAATCCAAAATCTGGCAAAGGGACCATGAAAAAAAGAAAGCTTTAGGCCAATATGCCTAATGAACATCCATGGATGTAAATATTCTCAACAAAATATAATAAACCAAATCCAGCAACACATTAAAAAGTTAATTAATCCAGCCACCACAATGAAGTAGGCTTTATTCCTGAGATGCAAGGATGTTTAAACATGTGCAAATCAATAAATGGGATTCACTACATATACAGAATTAAAAGTAAAAATCTTATGACTATCTCAATAGCTACTGAAATAGCTTTTGATAAAATCCAACATCCTTTAATAATAACAACCTCAAACAGACTAGGCATCAAAGGAATATATCTCAAATTAATAAAAGCCATCAATGACAAACCAAGAGCCAATATCACACTAAATGAGAAAAAGCTAGAACCATTTATCTTGAGAATTAGAAGAAGACAAGAATGCCTACCTTCACCTCTCCTATTCAACACAGTATTGGAAGTCCTTGCCAGAGAATCCAAGCAAAAGAAATAAAAGGCATCCAAATGGGAAAAAAATAATTTAAACTATCTCTTTTAATTGATGAGATGTTTCTATACCTAAAGAAAACCCTAAAGACTCCACCAAAAGGCTCCTGGAACCGATAAACAATTTCAGCAAAATTTCAGGATACAAAATTAATGTATAAAAATCAGTAGCAATTCTATACACCAATAACATTCAAGCTGAGAGCTAATTCAATAATGTAACCTAATTTAAAATAGCTGCAACAACAGTGAAAAACATCTACACAGGGAGGTGAAAATGCCATACAAGGAGTACCACTAAACACTGCTGAAAGAAAAAAATAGTTAACACAAAAAAATGAAATAACATTCAACAATCATGAATTGGAAGAATCAACATCATCAAAATGGTCAAATTACCCAAAGCAGTCTACAGATTTAACATATTCCTATTAATCTCCCAATATTATTTTTCACAAAAGTAGAAAAAACTATTATATAACTCATATGAAACCAAATACCTAAAGCAATCATAAGCAAAAAAAACAAAACAGGACTTGTCACATTATTGTAGTTCAAACTATACCATAAAAGTACAGTGACCAAAACAGCATGGTACTGATACAAAAACAAAGACCAATGGAACAGAATATAGAACCCAGAAATCCACTTACCTACAGCCATCTGATCTTTAACAAAATCTACAAAAACAAGCAATATTTTTTTCTTGTAACTTTAAGTTCTTTGTAGATCCTGGATATTACTCCTTTGCCAGATGGGTAGTTTGCAAAAATTTTCTCATTTTGTTGGTTGCCAGTTCATTCTAATAATAGTTTATGTTGCTGTGCAGAAGCTCTTAAATTTAATTAATTGCCATTTTTCTATTTTAGCTTTTGTTGCCATTGCTCTTGGTGTTTTTGGTCCATCAAAAAGTGAGTGAAGGATATGAACAGACACTTTTCAAAAGAAGACATTTATGCAGTCAACAAACATATGAAAAAAAAGCTCATCACTGATCATTAGAGAAATGCAAATCAAAACCACATTGAGATACCATCTTGCACCAGTTAGAATGGTGATCATTAAAAAATCAGGAGACAACAGATGCTGGAGAGGATGTGGAGAAATAGGAAAGCTTTTACAGTGTTGGTGGGAATGTAAATTAGTTTAACCATTGTGGAAGACAGTGTGGTGATTCCTCAAGGATCTAGAACTAGACATACCATTTGACCTGGCAATCTTATTACTGGGTATTTATTCATAGGATTATAAATCATTCTATTATAAAGAACACATGCACACATATGTTAATAGTGGCACTGTTTACAATAGCAAAGTCCTGGAACCAACCCAAATGCCCATCAATGATAGACTAAAGAAAATTTGGCACATATAAACCATGGAATACTATGCAGCCATAAAAAATGATGAGTTCATGTCCTTTGCAGGGACATGGATGAAGCTGGAAACCATCATTGTCAGCAAACTGACACAAGAACAGAAAACCAAACACCATATTTTCTCACTCATAAATGGGTGTTGAACAATGAGAACACATGAACACAGGGAGGGAAACATCACCCACCAGGGCCTGTCGAGTGGTGGGGAGCTAGGGAGGGATAACAGGGTTAGGGGATAGGGGATGGATAGAATTAGGAGAAATACCTAATGTAGATGACAGGGTGATGGATGCAGCAAACCACCATGGCACGTGTATACCTATGTAACAAACCTGCACATTCTTCACATGTACCCCAGAACTTAAAGTATAATAAATAATTTTTTTTAATAAACAAGCAATTGAAAAAGGAGTCCCTATTCAATAAATGCTACTGGGATATCTGGCTAGACATATGAAGAAGAATAAAACTACATAGCTGGCTAGCCATATGAAGAAGAATAAAACTATACCATTACTTTTTACCATATACAAAAATTTACTCAAAGTGGATTCAAGATTTCAATGCAATACCTCACACATAAGAACCTTAGAAGAAAATCTAGGAAATACCCTTCTTGACATTGGCCTTGGCAAAGAATTTTTGGGAAGTTAAACTCAAGAACTTCTTCACAGCAAAAGAAACTATCAATAGAGCAAATAGACAACCTACAGAATGGAAGAAAATATTCACAAACTGCATCTGACAAAAATTTATTCAGAATTTATAAGGAATGTAGATTAAAAAGAAACAAGCCCATTAAAATGAGCAAAGGACATGAACAGACTTCTCAAAGGCAGACATATATGCAACTAGCAAACATGAAAAACTACTACACATCCTAATCATTAGACAAATGTAAATCAAAATCATAGTGGGATACTATCTCATGCCAGTCAGAATGGCTACTATTAAAAAGTCAACAAAATTTGCTGTTGAGGCTGCAGAGAAAAGGGAATGTTTATACATAGTTGGTGGAAATGTAAATTAGTTCAGGCACTGTGGAAAGCAGTTTGGATATTTCTCAAAAACTTAGAACTCCCACAAGATCTGGCAATCCCATTACTGGGTGTATACTCAAAGGATAATTTTCCTACCAAAAGACACATGCACACATATGTTCATAGCTATGCTGGTCACAATAGCAAAGATAGGGAATCAACATAGGTGCCCATTTATGGTGGATTGGATAAAGAAAATGTGGTTCATATAAATTATGGATTACTATATAGCCATAAAAAGAAGGAAATGATAACCTTTAAAGCAAGATAGATGGAGTTGGAGGCCATAATTCCAAGCAAATTAATGCAGGAACGTAAAACTAAATACTGCATCTCTTCACTTATAAGTGTGAGCTAAACATTGAGCAAACATTGACATAAACATGACAACAATAGGCACTGTGCACTACTTGTGGGGGAGGAAGGATAGGGGCATGGGTTGAAAAACTGCCTGTGTACCATATACCCATGTAACGTGCATATGTCCCTCCTGTATCAAAAATAAAAATTGAATGTAAAATAAATGAAATTTAAAAATAAAAAATTTTACGGTTTTGTCTTTTTAAGATAATAGAAAACAGAATATACTTTTCTTCAGAGCTATTCATTTTTATAAAGAAAACATCCTTAAAGGAACAGGTGGAATTTTTCATGCTATCTTCTACTTAGGAAACATACGTTCTGAAAATAGGTAGGCCCTGTGTATTTAGGGATGAAAAATACAGTGCAATCCGTGTGCTCATGAAATTTGGGTTGTTGTGCACCCACTGATTATAATTCCCTAGATTATCAATTTATATAAATAAGGAATAATAGATTTTTTTCCTATTGCCATATCTATAACACAATACTCACATGACTAAATATTTTAGAATTTCAATTAAATTTGTCTATTTCGTTATTTGAGTTTTTTTTTTATTTTTTATACCTAAGTTGTCTTTGAAAGTTAATATGCGTTTTCTTTGAAATTGGCACCAAGGCATGATCTTCTTGAACTAGAATTTTTGTTGTTAATTGGTTGACATAAAAGAATGAACTCATAGTGAAAATATAAAACATTGCACAACTATATAGAATTAAAAATATTTTTTCTAATACAATTCTCAGCAAGTTATTTTGTGGACATTGACAAACTAACACCAGAGATTGTATGGAAAGGCAAAAGATCCAGAACTTCCAACACAATATTCAAATTGCAAGGGAAGAGGAAGGTGCTCACCTATTAACTTTGGAAATGAGTGGTGTCTGTAAGACTAAAAGCAGAAGAATTGTACATAAAAACTGACTGACCTCTAGTTAATAAAATTGTTTACCATGTGGATATGGGCTAGCATTATTGATACTGATGAACATGTATATTGGAACTGATGGTAGGTGGTAGGAATAAGAGTTCTTATCGTTGGACTAGGAAGTTAAAGTTAAGCAAGGGGAAGAAACTAGAATGATTCATACTGTAATGGATTTGAAGAGATCCATAAGATTTCACAGTTAGCTTAATATGGATACAGATGTATACATATATTTATAGATATAAGAGACCCTGGAAGCAAAACCATCCCAGTAGGAAGGAGCACTTACTCACATATTGGTTTCTAACTATATTCTCCAATAAAAGGATTCAGTGATCTTTCGAAAAATAACTAATTCTAGGACTGAGGAAGAAAACACACAATATAAGCCTGCAGCATTTTGTAGAGATAGAAAGTAAGGAAGTGCTAAACAAACAAACAAAATATTTTGGAATGAAATGGACTGAATGTTTGTGTCCCCCTAAAAATTATAGTTTGAAGTCTGACTCCCCAGTGTGATGATATTGGGTAGGACCTTTGGTAGGTAGTTTGGTAATGATGTTGAAGCCCTCATGAATGAGGATTAGAGCTTTTATAAAAGGGATCTCAGAGAGCTCTCTCACCCTCTTTCTGCCAGGTAAGGATAGAGTGAGAGGCAGAAGTCTGCAACCTGAAAGAAGTCGCCCATTCAAAGCTGATTATGTAAGCACCCTAATCTTGGACTTCAAAATTCTTAAACTGTGAGAAATGAATTACTGTTGTTTACAAGCCACCCAGTCTATGGTATATTGTTACAGCAGCCTGAATTAATAAGCCAAAACTGAGAGTTTCCAATGGCCAAAGCTGAAACAATTTGAATAGCAAAGAAATAAGATAGTATTAAATTTTAACCCAAAGTGTAATTAAATATCAATGACATAGATGACTGAATAAATAACTGGGAGAGATCAGACAAATCTCTTGTGCATAAGAATTCCAAATAATTTATGCATATACTTCATCCTAAAGAGGGTAGTGCATAATTCTCCATTCCTTAAGTATAATAAATATAGTGACTTACTTCCGAAGAAGTCAGTATGAAAAGACAGTAAGGTAGTGAAAGGGATACGGTAAATGTACAGCAGTGACAAACACTACCTCAAGCCAAGTGATCAGGGTTAATGTCAATGCTGCCAGTCACGTTGATAGCATATACCCTTGAAATGATGTGATGTCATTGGAAGTATACATGAGTGGTCTTCCTCCCCAAAACCCAATGTCCCAGCCTAATCATGAGAAAGTTATCAGACAAGCTGAAATACAGTGGTATCCTATAATATACTTGACCAGTACCCCTGATAACTCTGAAAGTCAAGGATAGTCCGAAAAAGTGCCACAGCCAAGAGGAGCCCATAACTATACACACCTACTATGTACCCACCAAAAATTTTTAAAAACAGAACATTAGGGAAAACTGAAGGATTCTGAATATAGACTTTAGATAACCATAATGTATCAATAGTTGTTTATTCATTGTGAAAAGCATACAATACTAATGCAAGATGCAAATAGTAGAGAAAACTGATTGTGGAGTATACAGGACTTACCTGTACTATCTTTGTAGTTTTTCTGTGAATTTAAAACTTTAAGTAAAAAGTATATGAATCTGAATAAAAGGTATTCTTCTGTCCTATGTAAATTCTAATTCTGAACTCTTCTTCACAGAGGTAAGCACTAGAGCCAGTTTGTCAATTTTCATAGTCTACATATTTATGGCAATATGTATAATATGTATGTGTGGTAATTTATAGAGGATTAGATGTATAAATATATACATGGGTGGATATGTACAGTAGATACATGGTTAATTACATTTATCTGGTACTACACATTTATATATTAAAAAGCATATGTATTTGTAAACATATTCTTAAATTTTAGCATTTAATATATAGACATTCTATTCTGAACATTTATTGTTTTTTAGAAATTATTTTATGTTGGCGCATATATGCTCACTTCATTCATGTTCCAACAGCTAGCAGCATAGTATTGAATTAACTGATTTAGTGAATTTCTTGTTAATGGTAATGTATGTTGTTTTACACATAACTGTATTTATTCTGCAAATGGGATTGCTACATCAAAGTATATATGCACATTGTTTGATAGATACTGCCAAAATACTCTTCAACAAGGTTGCACCACTTTGCCTGTCATCAACTCTGTATGCAAGTTACTGCTAACTCTCATAATCAGTGATATTATCTAGTACCAAAAATTTTTATACAAAAGCATATGATATTGTTGTTTTAAGATATATTTTAAGTATGATCAAGATTGCGTATAAATTTACTAACTAAAATCTCTTTGTACCTCAAATCAGTAGTGATAAATGTGAATTTATTCATCAATAGTGTTTGTTAGACAAATTGCTAGCCATTTAAAAGAGGATAAAATTATCTTTATATCTTATACCAAACCACAGGATAAACCACAAGATTGTCGATACTTGAAATGTTTGAAAAATGAAACCAACAAATAGTTGAAGAAAATGTGGAATTGTTCCATGGCTTTGGAATTGGAAGGTTCTTAGGATCTATGCCTCAGGAGCTACTTGTAAAATGTCCAGGAGCCATAGAAAAAACAAATTGAGTATTGAACTTTATCAAAATTAAAATTATCTGCATGTTCAAGAGATAATCAGAAACAAAAACAAACTCAACAAGTACAAAATAAATTCTTAAGTACACAGAGACATAAAACAAAATGACACTAGAACATATGAAAGGACATTCAGTCTCATTCATATTAAGTGGAATTATACCAAGATATATATGTGTTATCTATCCAGACTGTCAAAAAGCTAAATCTTTGTCGATACTCTTTGCAGGGCTTTGAGAAAAGAGGCACTCTTACACATTGCTGGCAGGAGTGTAAAATACCTCAACCTCTAATGAAGGGAAATTTGACAATGTCTTTCAAAATTGTAATTACATTTACTCTTTGACTCAGGAATTCCACTTCGGAAAATATATCTTACAGACATACCAATAATCATAGAAAATGACCTATATATGTCATTTTTCATAGCCTTCTTGTTTATAATAGTAAAATACTGAACACAAGCCAAAGGTCCCTCTATATGGGAGTTGTTAACATAAACTATAATATCTCCATATAGCAGAACTTGTATAGCTTTTAAAGAATGAGAATGCCCTCTATGTACAAAAAGCAAAAACTCCACATTATGTTTTTTACATCAAAAAAAGCATGATTAGAAGAATGGATAATATATGCTCTGGTCTGTGTGTGGTAAGGGTAAATAAAACTATATATTTTCATTTTCTTATGCATGTATGAATAAATGCTAAATAGATATATTTTAAAAATAATAGAAATTGTTTCCTTCAGGCAATGGGGGTTTGCTGTGGACATGGGCACAAGGATAGGAATGACATTTCAATGTTTATCATCTATCATTTTGATTTTGATCCACGTGAATATATTTATCTATTGAAAAACAAACCTAAATAAATAATAAGTTAAAGGCAGAAAAATGCTTTTTTATATTTTTTATTTTTATATTGAATTGTGTGTTTCTTTACAAAATACAGAGATTGATCCTTTGTAATATATGATGTAAATACATTTTTCACATTTGATATTTCTCTTGTTTGTGATATTTTTCCTATTGGAGAAATGCTTCATTAGTCATTTTTATAACTGTTATTCTTTGTCAGTTATTTAAAAATCATATTTGTCTCACTATTATTAAAGAAAAATTTATTCATTATTTTTGTCTAGTATTCTATGGTTTCCTTCTATTTAACAAGTCTTTGATCTATCTGTTAATTTATTTTGGTGTTTAAAAAGAAGTAGATACTAATTTTTTAAACCTTGAGAAATTCTAGTCAATTATTATAATATGCATTGAGTGATGCACTTTTCTTCCACTACTTTAAATAACATTTTAATTACACACACACACTACCTTCCATGATCTTTCTTTATACATTTGTTTCTAATCATTTAATCTATTTTCTGCTATCATAAATAGAACATTCACCCTTATTATTTTTTCTTATCATTTTCCTGTTTTTGTTTATAGAAAATCTATAAGCTTTTGTTAGTCATTTAATTGACCACTTACTAAATTTTCTTACATCCTCATAGTTTATAATGTTTTGAGATTCACAAGTATACAATCATATCAGTTCAAACACTTAATTAATTCACTGCATAAATTTAGAGTAATAATGTGTACTTTAATTAGTTTGAACTTGTCTAAATGAAATCACTTCTTGGTAAAGCACACACAATAGAGACATATTAAAGTTGCCTGTGTTGTCGCTGGGTGCTTATTTTCATAATTTGTTTTGCTCCCCATAGCCTAGCACTGGTGAAAATTAAAAAAGAGAAACCTGAGTATAAATGCCATATTTTTTTTTCCTGGTTCCTCTGAAGTCAATTTTGTATAGGTAACAATTGGAGTTATTCTTCACAATCAGTTGCAAAGACAATTTTCAACTTTGTGATGAAGGAGGCTCAAGGTTTAGAAGAGAATGCATTGCCTCTAAAAGAGGAGTATAAATAATGATAGAGGTCAGATTACTTACTAATGTATAGCTTTATTTTCATCTTAGACTCTTACATCTATAATTCTCAGCTAGTATTTTTGCTCTAGAATAATCAATACTCAATACAATGTAATAATGTTGGCTAACACTGCAAATGGTTTTCATAAATGTTCTGCAAAAGTCTACAGCACAAATCATCCTTTTAGCATTTGCATTCATTTATTTTGTTAGTTATTACTTGTTTCTTAGCAAAATTATCAGACATTTGAGCTCAGTTGCTTTATAATTTATGTAATTATCAATGTGTTCTGTCTTAATGTGTCCCTTCAGAATATGTGAAATCATTTTCACTACCTTTTCAATTTTCCAGAACTGAAAACGTGAGAAGTATCAGGTTCAGTTTTTTTATACATCAACACTTAAAGATACATACTCAACATTTTAAAGATTATGTAGTATCTTGACATATCTGTTACAATAAAAACTATTTCAATATACTATTTCTAAGATCTGTATTGAGAAAGCTTTAATTTGCATCCCTATGTCTTGAGTATGTCCATATGCTAGCTGCCTTCTTTTGCTTTTGCTTCTAGGAGCAAAAGCATATTTTTATGGGCACACATATTAGATAGAAACGATCAGTTCCTTCCCTTGTGTGTGGGTAAATTTAATTTAGAGGACAATACATTATCATAAATTTAAGTGAATATAATGAGGGAGTGCAGTGATTCTGGGCAATTTTAAAAGTAACTTAGAAGTATGTAAATGAAGTTGTCAATAAAATATTCTCTCAAATAGTACATCATCAGGATTAATTTATAAATGTAGAACATATAAATATATGTTTCAATATATAAGTATCGAGGGTGCTTATGATGTGGAACATTGGATATTTAGAAAATGTTTCCAGGTAATGGTCATAAAATCATGGTTTTAAAGATTTTTATCAACTTCAAAGGACACTTCTAAATTTGCATCTTTATTAGACTGAATTACAAAGCACTTCATTCATTCTAAGGAGATGCAAAGACAAGAAATTTTAAAAAGTAAAATTCGAATGTAAACTTTCTGTTGCAATTAAAACTAAACTTTCAGAGATTATAGATTATGCAACATCCTTTATTAGAACAACACCTTAAGACACTCTAATTTCATTAATATTAGTAGTAAAATATTACTAGGTTTGAGTTTTGAAGATAGGTTTCATATTTTGACATTTTTAAGAATAAGCAATGAAGTTCCTTTTAAAAACTGTATCGCTTACAACATAACACATTTATGCTTTTATCACTTATAATTAAATCTGAAGGGTTTTTTCTTTTTTGAGTCGAAAATATTTATTAAAAATGGATGGTTGCAGCTGGAGTGAACATATAAGACTTTTTTTTCTTGTCATTATTCCCTGAACAATACAGTACAACAACTGCTTGCATTGCATTTACACTGTATTAAGTATTAGAGGTAATCTAGAGATAATTTAAAGTACATGGGAGGATATACATGGTTTATATGCAAATATTATCCCATTTTATATAAGGGACTTGAGCAAGCATAGATTTTGGTATCCTCAGGCAGCTCTTTTTTTTTTTTTTTTTCATTGTACTTTGGGCTCTGGGATACATGTGCATTTCCCGCATCCTGCAGGATTGTTGCATAGGTACATACATGCCATGGTGGTTTCCTGTCTCCATCCTCCCCAACCCCCATTGCCTACATCAGGCATTTCTCCCTGTGTTATCCTTCCCCTTCCTCCCTGCCCCCTGGCTGGCCCTTCCGTCCCCTCCCCTCCACCCCCCTACTTAGCACTGTAAGTGTTGTTCCCTTCCCTGTGCCCAAGTATTCTCATCATTCATCACCCACCTATGAGTGAAAACATGCGGTGCTTGGTTTTCTGTTCTTGTTTCAGTTTGCTGAGAATGATGATTTCTAGATTTGTGCATGTTTCTACAAAGGACATGAACTCATCATTTTTATGGCTGCATAGTATTCCACAGTGTAGATGTGCCACATTTTCTTTGTCCAGTCTATCACCGATGGGCATTTGGGTTGGTTCCAGTTCTTTGCTATCATAAACAATGCCACAATGAACATAAATGTGCATGTGTCTTTATAATATAATGATTTATAATCCTTTGGTTAAATACCTAGTAATGGGATTGCTGGGTCAAATGGAATTTCTATTTCTAGATCCTTGAGGAATTGCCACACTGTCTTCCATAATGGTTGACCTAATTTACACTCCCATCAACAGTGTAAGAATGTTCCTTTTTCTCCACATCCTCTCCAGCATCTGTCTCCAGATTTTTTAAAATCACCATTCTAACTAGTGTGAGATGGTATCTCAATGTGGTTTTGATTTGCATTGCCCTAAGGACCAATGATGATGAACATTTTTTTCGTATGTTTGTTGGCCGCATATATGTCTTCTTTTGTAAAGTGTCTGTTCATATCCTTCGCCCACTTTTGAATGGGCTTGTTTTTCTCTTGTAAATCTGTTTTAGTTCTTTGTAGATTCTGGATATTAGCCCTTTGTCAGCTTTATGGGTAAGGTGATGAGACTGTGCAACTTTCATTGAGGTTCCATTGGCCAGAGCTCAGTCACATGGCCCAAATCTAACTACAAAGGATTGGAAAATGTGGTTAGGTTGTGTACAAAGGAAGAAAATGAGATTCAATTACTGAATACCTAACATTATTCCTGCCTCAGGCCACTTTTATCAACAAGTGTTTGTCCCTTTTAGTTTTCCAAATGAAGACAATCCTTCCTGACTCAATGGTCCAGTTAATATGTCCAACTCTAAGATAAGGTCCTCTGTTTTATTTACAATCCTCTATCTGGTCTGAATGTGGTTCTTTGGTTCTAACAGCCTATGAGCTAAAATGGCAAAGCAGAGAAAACAATTATTCCTTATTGCAAAGGGGAAGAATACGAGTCCTATGGACTGACCAGTAGCAATTCTGAAAATCCTCTGGATAAACAGCATAAAAGCCTTCTATTCTGAGGATGAAACATTTCCTTGAAGAGGCCATGATTCCGCCCTCTTTGTGGTTTTCTTCACCCATTTTTCTCTAGTAATATGCTATGGAAAGTTCCTTTCATCTGTTGATGGGAAGATTTTGTTTTATAGCCTTCTCCGTGGCCTCGGGTTATTTAAATATTCAACTAATAGTATCAGGCATTTTGAAATCAGGCTTTAATTTTTTAAACCAATACAAATCCCTCCCAGAATTAGTGAGTTTCTGATCCATTTGCTTCAAGCAGGTCTCATATCAATAATTGCCATTCAAATATTATTTTTCTAAACATGGTTCAGCAATCTTTTCTCTGTGCTTTTTCTTCTTTCAACTTGTTGCTACAACTTGGTGGCTAATAAACTTGTGTGAAAATGACACATATTTTATGCACTCATTGCCACAGAGTCATTATTTTCAAGGGAGACATCATATTGGGACTTTGTCACTGAGAGTCTATTAGAATCTCATCTATTAGTATTTATATATAGAAGTTGTCTTTCCTAAATCTTCAAGACTCCAAGTTTCTGAACACTAATTTTTCCTTTCTATTTTCTATTTGGCCAAATTTTTTTGTACTTATTTTTTTCTTATACTCATTTACTAAGTGTGGTCAATGAAAACCAATGTAGATGATTACTAACCATTTTTCTCCTAGAGCTACAAGCTCAGTAAGCATAATGGTTTCTGGAATTTTCAAAGGTGATGGTTTT
Source organism: Aotus nancymaae (assembly GCF_030222135.1). Taxonomy (NCBI): domain Eukaryota; kingdom Metazoa; phylum Chordata; class Mammalia; order Primates; family Aotidae; genus Aotus; species Aotus nancymaae. Next base: position 52,503,176 of record NW_026988454.1, read on the forward strand.
AGCAAAGGTGTTGCCATTATATTGCATTAACACACTTAATTTAGGTATTTTTTAAAAGGTAAATATTATGAAAAGTCACATTGATTTACATTTTAATAAAAATGAAATTTCAATTATAAAAATATTTAACATTTAATTTATGGTTACCAACTGGTCTAAGTGGAAGTGTAACCTTGAAACATCAGTAATGTATTTATGATAAATTCCTAACTTTAGTATCAATTAACCTGTCTTTAGAGGTTAGAAAAGCAAAGATCAGTGTTTAGCGTTAAATTTGAGAGTAAGGCAAAACAGATATTTGAATACTGGTGATATTTATTACATTAATAGTAACATATTTAACGCTGACTCAAAGCTAAAAGACATTAATATTTACTGATTATACTTTATAGCTAACATACATAGTAAGATTTGTATAAGAAAACGTTTTGCTTAGGCCTTCAATCTTGTTCAGAATTTTGTATAGGACAGGCACGGTGGCTCACGCCTATAATCCCAGTATTTTGAAAGGTTGAGGCAGGCTTATCACTTCAGCTCAGGAGATTGAGACCAACCTGGCCAGCATTGTGAAACCCCATCTCTACTACTACTACTACTAATAAAAAATTAGCCAGGGGTGGTGGTACACCCCTGCAGTCCCAGCTACTCCAGAGGCTGAGGAAGGAGAATTGCTTGAACCCAGGAAACAGAGTTTGCATGAGCCAAGATAGTGCCACTGCACTCCAGCATGGGCAACAGAGTGAAACTGTGTCGCAAAAAAAAAAAAAAAAAAAAAAAAAAAAAATTGTACAAACACATTAACAGTACTTAACTCAGCAATGTCAGTTAAAAAGTGAAATTATAAAAAGTACCACCTTTGGACTTGTTGTCTAGAATGCTGCAATAGAAAAGAGGACTTCTTTCCAGAAATATGAATCATGAAAGTCCAACAATTGATTTCCTTCCAGTCCAATATATTAGACAACTTTCAAAATAAACATACACTTGCCACAAAAAAAGGAGAATAAATTAAATGCTGTGGTTTCAACCATTTTACTCTAATATACATATTTATGAAAATATTTACAGTAACTTGCATTTTGATCACATAGTATATGCCAGATGCTTTAATATCTAATTTATACATATTATCTCTATTAAGTGCTAAAATTTCATGGAGGATGAAATTTTCAAAAGGTGAAACTAGGACTTAAGTAGGTGAAATAAATCTCCCAGTCAAAAAACAGATAACTCAGGATCCAGTAGTTCATATCTGACTCACTGCAAAGATCATACTCTTAATGACTATGCTAATTTGCCCTAAAATTAATTAACGAAAAGCCTTTAATGTTTAAACTTACTCCTATAGTCAAAGCTTTTTTTAATACTTATTTTAAGGAACTCTATTTTAGTTAATAAGTAGTACATTCTTACTTACCTAGAACACGAATGTAACTATAGTTTCTCATCTCCTTTAGCGTGAGACTACATTGGAAACCTAAGGAATGATATTCCTGAGACTGTAATGATGTCTATCTAATATGCTCTTGTCCTTTAGCAAAGATGTTAAGGGATAATTATGTTAATAATGATACCCTATATTTAAATGGGTTTATGCTTCTCAAAGTGTCTGTAAACTTACTTATTTTATATTTATTTTAGGCCTGTGAGGAAATAAGTATTATTCTATATTTTTGTAGAGAATTAAACACAGCATACATAAAAATATTTCTGTTAAGGATAAACTTTAAAAAAGACAATTATGAATAAAACATAGGGAGCCATAATGTGTGGATGGAGTGAAGATGAAGAGGTGGGTAGGGATTTGTGAGGGAAATGTGTGATGTTTCTGGTGTTACAGCACTTTTTATATTCCTTTCGGTTCAGGGAGAAATCCCTGTCTTAAGCATCCCACATCCTCCCAACTCAAGCATAAGCCAGAAATCCACTTTGCTAACCTCCATTTGTACCCAGGTTGCTGGTCTGTGATGTAGGCTCTGCCAAACAGACTCAACTGCATTAGACTTTAATTCAGATATGGACAATGTGACATGTCTTCACCAGACATATTAGAGAGATATCATTATAGTTGTGAGGTTTGTTCTTGGGTTCTTGCCGAGTTTAAAAGGAAGAAACTGAGGCCAACACAAGAAGATCCAGTATGAAGGAATTTATTCAGGCTCCCAGGCGAGGTTCTGCAGCCCGACAGGAGGGGCTGCAGAGACTCCGCTCAGACGTAGGGTTTTATAGGGAGTGGGAGAGCTCGATTGGTTGTGGGAGAGCAGGACTACTATTGGGTAAGGTTACAAGCCTTTGTTTGCATACAGGACTTGGCTGCTATTGGTTAGAATTACTCAGCTGCTATTGGCTAGAAAGACTTGGCTGCTATTGGCTAGAAAGACTCGGCTGCTATTGGCTAAAATCACAAGACCCTGCTTGCATACTGGGTTCTTTAAGGGAAAGCCAGGCTGTGCGAGAAGGGGAAAAGGGAACAACCCGAGCATGTCCGAGCTTTCGGAAAAAAGGCAGAGGGGTGTGTGTCCGAGCTCCCGGCGAGGCAATCGGCCTTACAATAGTCATTAGTCATATAGTCATTATAGTCTCTGAAAGATCATTCCTCAGATTTATGATGTGGTCTTCTAAAAAAAAAGATGAAGAAAGTCTAATAACATTCTTTAAATAGGTAGGCAAGGGTATACTACTTATGCTTACCTTATGTATATTTAAAAAGAAAATATTTCCCAAATGATAATGGGAGTATAGGATGCTAACATATTCCTTGGAGGTTAATAAAGAAAGAAGAAACTAAGTGGAATTTATTTGAGAATGATGGTGGCATTAAGCTTTTAGGGCAGTGGGATGGAGATTCTGTCACGTAGGTCAGCAACAACTAGTATGGTACTCATGTCATATCTACAGTGGGTAAAATAGACACAGTAAGTGTGATTGGAATATTATCTCTGAATGTAACCTATGGCTTGACCATCTGGCTTTCCTATTTGGAAAGCTCTGAAATATTCTTAAATGCTTTTTTAAAAACTACTTTGCCAATATTATGCTGAGCGGGCAAAAACTGGAAGCATTCCCTTTGAAAACTGGCACAAGACAAGGATGCCCTCTCTCACCACTCCTATTCAACATAGTATTGAAGTTCTGGCTGGGACAGTCAGGTAAGCAAAAGGAATAAAGGGTATTCAGTTAGGAAAAGAGAAAGTCAAATTGTATCTATTTGCAAATGACATGATTGTATATTTAGAAGACACCATTGTCTCAGCCCAAAATCTCCTTAAGCTGATAAGTAACTTAATCAAAGTCTCAGGATACAAAATCAACATGCAAAAATCACAAGCACTCCTATACACCAATAACAGACAGAGAGCCAAATCAGGAATGAACTCCCATTCACAATTGCTACAGAGAATAAAACACCTAGGAATACAACTAATAACGGATGTGAAAGACCTCTTTAAGGAGAACTACAAACCACTGATTCAGGAAATAATAGAGGACACAAACAGATGGAAAAGCATTCCATGCTCATGGTTAGGAAGAATCAATATCACAAAAATGGCCATACTGCCTAAAGTAATTTATAGATTCAATGCTATTTACATCAAGCTACCAGTGACATTCTTCAGAGAAGTGGAAAAAAAAAACACTTTAAATTTCATATGGAACTAAAAAAGAGCACACATAGCCAAGATAATCTTAAGCAAAAGAAAGAACAAAGCTGGAGGCATCATGTTACCAGACATCAAACTATACTACAAGGCTACAGTAATCAAAAGAGCATGGTACTGGTACCAAAACAGAGAAATAGACCAATGCAACAGAACAGAGGCCTAAAAAGTAATGCAACACCTCTACAACCATCTGATCTTTGACAAACCTGAGAAAAATAAGCAATGGGGAAAGGATTCTCTATCTATTAAATGGTGTTGGGAAAACTAGCTAGCCATATGCAGAAAGTTGAAACTGGATCCCTTCCTTACATCTTATACAAAAATTAACTCCAGATGGATTAAAGATTTAAACCTAAGATCTAACACCATAAAAACCCTAGAAGAAAACCTAGGCAATACCATTCAGGACATGGGCATAGGCAAGGACTTCATGACTAAAACACCAAAAGCAACAGCAACAAAAGCCAAAATTAAAAAAAAAAAAAAGGATCTAATTAAACTAAAGAGCTTCTGCACAGCAAAAGAAACTATAATAGAGTGAACTGTCAACCAACAGAATGGGAAAACATTTTTTGCATTTTACCATCTGACAAAGGGCCAATATCCAGAATCTACAAAAAACTTAAACAAATTTGTGAGAAAAAAACAACCCCATCAAAAAGTAAGTGGAGGATATGAACAGACTCTTCTCAAAAGACATTTATGCAACCAACAAACATATGAAAAAAAAGCTCATCATAACTGTTCATTAGATAAATGCAAATCAAAACCACATTGAGATACCATCTCATGCCAGTTAGAATGGTGATCATTAAAAAATCAGGAGACAACAGACACTGGAGAAGATGTAGAGAAATAGGAACACTTTTCCATTGTTGATGGGAGTGTAAATTAGTTCACTCATTGTGGAAGACAGTGTGGCAATTCCTCAAGGATCTAGAAATAGAAATACCATTTGACCCAGCAATCTCATTACTGAGTATATGCCCAAAGGATTATAAATCATTCTATTATAAAGACACATGCTCATGTATGCTTATTGCGGCACTGTTCACAATAGCAAAGACTTGGAACTAAACCAAATGCCCATCAATGATAGACTGGATAAAGAAAATGTGGCATATATACACCATGGAATACTATGCAGCCATAAAAAAGGATGAGTTCATGTCCTTTGCAGGGACATGGATGAAGCTAGAAACCATTATTGTCAGCAAACTGACACAAGAACAGAAAACCAAACACCATATTTTCTCACTCATAAATAGGTGTTGAATGATGAGAACACATGGACACAGGGAGGGGAACATCCCCCACCGGGGCCTGTCAATGGGTGGGGAGCTAGGGAGGAATAACAGGAGGTGGGGAATATGAGATGGATAGAATTAGGAGAAATACCTAATGTAGATGACAGGGTGTCGGATATAGCCAACCACCATGGCATGTGTACATATATGTAACAAACCTGCACATTCTGCACATGTACCCCAGAACTTAAAGTTTGTGTGTGTATATATGTGTGTGTGTGTGTGTGTATACATATATGTGTATATATATAGTTTATATATATTAAACTACTTCAGGAGGTTTTTATTACTTGTATCTGAGATCACTGATTGACACAGGACATGGCTTCCTAAGCCTTTAGATGTTAAAGTTTACGGTTTAGTATATATTTAGTAATGATCACAATAATAAAGTTTGTATTTTCTTAGGAAAACCAAACTTGCCTGTTTTGACTATTTAAATTCAACTTCTTACAAATTAGTACCTGACTAGTCCTAGTATCACTAAAAAGGAAACATCATTTTGTGTAGTGGTAATTACTTCAACAGAACATGTAAATTTAACAACTCTTAATTCACAACTATGTATTTAACAATATTATGTTTAATGTTTGGGGGCTACAATAAGTTAGTGCAGTCTCTATCCATGAAGAACCTATAATCTAGGGAAACAGTGTTTTTAAAACAATGAGTTTCAACAATTCTTACAGGATTCTTAAATTAGATATTAATGTAAGTAGCATCAACCATCAATAGTTTACTTTAAAAATATATATAAATTTATGGGGTACAAGAGAAATTCTATTACATGAATAGATTGCCTAGCAGTCAAATCAGGGCTTTTAAGATATCTATCACCTGAAGAACATAGGTTGTATCCTTTAAGTAGTTTCTTGTAATCCATCTCCCTCCCACCCCTGTAACCTACCAAGTCTCTATTGCCTATTATTCTACTCTCTAGGTCATGTGTACATATTTTTAGTTCCTACTTACGAGTGAAAACCCCTGATATTTGACTTTCTGTGTCTGGCTGTTTCATTTAAGACATCGACCTCCAGTTCCCTCCATGTTGCTGTGAAAGATAGGATTTCATTTATTTTTATGAATACATAGTATTTTATTGTGTATATACCACATTTTCTTTATCTAATCATACATTAATAGAAACTTAGGCTGATTTCATATCTTTGCTATTGTGAATAGTCCTATGATAAACACATGAGTGCAGGTATCTTTCTGATATATTGATTTATTTTCCTTTGAGTAGATATCTAGTAGTGGGATTGCTGAATGGAATAGCAATTCTATTTTAAGTTCTTTGACAAATCTTCATACTGTTTTCCAAAGAGGTTGTACTAATTTAAATTCCCACCAACAGTAAATAAGAGTTCCTTCTTAACCTCATCCTCACTAACATCTGTTTTTAGTAATAGCCATTCTGACTGGTGCAAGATGACGTCTCATTGTGGTTTTAATTTGCATTTCTCAGATAATTACTGATGTTGAGCACTTTTTCATATATCTGTTGGCCATTTGCACATCTTCTTTTGAAAAATGTCCATTCGCGTCATTTGCCATCGTTTTAATATAATTATGTGTTGTTAAGTTCCTTGTATATTATCTGTCAGATGAATCATTTACAAATATTTTATCCTATACTACAGGTTGTCTGTTCACTCTGTTAATTATTACTTTTGCTGTGCAGAAGCTTTTCAGTTAATCAAGTCAATTTGTCTATTTTTTTTTTTTTTTGCAATGGCTTAAAGTTTATTTTTGTTGTTGTTGTATCTCTCTCAGCTTTTGGTATCAGGATGATGCTTGCCTCATAGAATCAGTTAAGAAGCAGTTCCGCCGGGCGCGGTGGCTCACGCCTGTAATCCCAGCACTTTGGGAGGCCGAGGCGGGTGGATCACCAGATCAAGAGATCGAGACCATCCCGGTCAACATGGTGAAACCCCGTCTCTACTAAAAATACAAAAAATTAGCTGGGCATGGTGGCGCGTGCCTGTGATCCCAGCTACTCAGGAAGCTGAGGCAGGAGAATTGCCTGAACCCAGGAGGCGGAGGTTGCGGTGAGCCGAGATCGTGCCATTGCACTCCAGCCTGGGTAACAAGAGTGAAACTCCATCTCAAAAAAAAAAAAAAAAAAAAAAGAAGCAGTTCCTCCTTTCAATTTCAGTTTTAGTAGAAATGCTACCGGCTCTTCTTTGTACCTCTGGTAGAATTCAGCTGTAAATATGTCTGGTTCTGGGCTTTTTTGGGTTGGTAGGCTATTTATTACTAACTCAATTTTAGAACTCATTATTGGTCTGTTCAGGAATTCAATTTTTTCTTGGTTCAGTCTTAGGAGTGTGTATTTGTCCAGGAATTCATCCATTTATTCTAGATTTTCTTTTCTCCCTTTCTCCTTTCTTTCTCCCTCCCTCCCTCCCTCCATCTCTCTCTCTCTCCCTCCCTTCCTCCCTTCTTTCTCTTTCCTTCTCTTTCTTTCTCTCTTCCTCTCTCTTCTTCTCTTTTGTTTTTTTGAGATGGAGTCTCACTCTGTCACCCAGGCTGCAACACAATGATAAGACGTCAGCTCATTGCAACTTCCACCTCCTGGGTTCAAGCTATTCTCCTGCCTCACCTTCCCGAGTAGTAAGGATTACAGGTGCTCACCTCACGCCTGACTAATTTTTGTATTTTTAGTACAGACAGGGTTTTACCATGTTGGCCAGGTTGGTCTCAAACTCCTGACATCAGGTGATCTGCCTGCCTCAGCCTCCCAAAATGTGGGATTATAGGCATAAATCACTGTCTGGATTTCTTCTAGATTTTCTAGTTTATGTGCATAGACATGTTTATAATATTATCTAATGGTTCTTTGTATTTATGTGGGGGTTAGTGGTAATATCCCCTTATAATTCTGTTTATGTTTATCTGAACAGTCTCTCTTTTCTTCATTAGTCTAGCTAGCAGTCTATCTATTTTATCTTATATTTTTTCAAAAAACCAGCTCCTGGATTCATTGATTTTTTTAAATGATGGTTTGTATCTCTATCTCCTTCAATTCAACTTTGGTTTTGGCTGTTTCTTGTCTTCAGCTAGCTTTGTGATTTGTTTGCTCTTAATTTTCTAGTTCTTTTAGTTGTGATGTTAGGTTATTAACTTGAGATCTTTCTAACTTTTTATGTAGGCATTTAGTGCTATAAATTTCCCTCTTACCACTGCCTTAGCTATGTCCCAGAGATTCTGTTAAGTTGTATCTTTGTTCTCATTAGTTTCACAGAACTCCTTGACTTTTGCCTTAATTTCATTATTTACCTAAAAGTCATTTGGGAACAGGTTATTCAATTTCCATATGATTGTATGATTTTGAGTCACTTTCTTAATGCTCAGTTCTAATTTGATTTTCCTGGGTCAGACACTCAGGAAAATCAATGTTTATTATTATTTCAGTTATTTTTGTATTTGCTGAGGAGTGCATTCTTAACAAAACTAGAAAAAAACTATTTTATCTGGAGTAAACAAACAAAAAAACAAATAGCAAAGACAATCTTAAGCAAAAACAACAAAGTTGGAGGCATCACCATAGCTGACTTCAAACTATACTACATGGCTATTGTAACTAAAACAGCATGGACTGATATAAGAATAGATATATAAATCAATGAAACAGAATAGAGGACGCAGATATAAGACTACACAGCTACAACTATATGCTCTTCAACAAACCTGACAAAAACAAGCAATGAGGAAAAGATTCCCTCTTCAATAAATTGTGTTTAGATAACTGGCTAGCCATATGCAGGAGGCTGAAACTGGACAATTTACTTATACCATATATAAACCCAAAATTATAAAAACCATGAAGGACAACCTAGGCAATACCATTCAGGACAGGCATGGGCAAAAATGTCACGATGAAGATGCCAAAAACAATTGCAACAAAAGTGATAGTTCAGCAATTGGATCTAATTAAACCTAAGAGCTTCTGCACAGCAAAAGAAACTATCAATGGAGTAAACAGACAACCTATAGTATAGGAGAAAACTTTTGCGCACTATGTATCCAACAAAGCCCTAATATCCAGCATCTACAAGGAACTTAAACAAATTTACAAGAAAACAAAAACAACCCCATAAAAAAGTGGGCAAAATACATGAACACTTTTCAGAACAAGACATACCTGTGTCCAACAATTATATGAAAAAAAGCTCAACATCACTGATCATCAGAGGAATCCACATCAAAGCCACAATGTTATACCATCTCACATCAGTGAGAATGACTATTAAAAAGTCAAAAATATAACATGCTAGCAAGAGTGTAGAGAAAAAGGAATGCTTATAAACTGTTGGTGGGAATGTAAATTAGTTCAGCCATTGTGGAAGACAGTGTGGCGATTTCTCAAAGACCTAAAGACAGAAATTCCATTCAACCCAGTAATCTCATGACTGGGTATCTACCTAAATGAATATAAATTATTCTATCATAAAGGCACATGTGTGCATATGTTCATTGCAGCACTATTCATAATAGCAAAGACATGGAGTCAACCTAAATGTCCATCAATGATAGACTGGATAAAGAAAATGTGATATATATATATAGTATGGAATACTATGCAATCATAAAAAAAATGAGATTTTGTCCTTTCCAGGTACATGGATGGAGGTGGAGGTTATTATCCTTAGCAAACTAACACAGGAACAGAAAACCAAATATTGCATGTTCTCACTTATAAGTGGGAGGTAAATGATAAGAACACGTGGACACATAGAAGAGAACAACACACACTGGGGCCGTTCAAAGGGTGAAGAGTAGGAGGAGGGGGAGGATCAGGCAAAGTAACTAATGGGTACTAGGCTTTATACCTGGGTGATGAAAGAATATGTATAACAAACAGAAACAAGTTTATCTATGTAGCAAATCTGCACTTGTATCCCTGAACTTAAAAGTTAAAAAAAAATGCTGGAGTGGCTCTCATAATTCAAAAACTTGGGCCAGTAATCTACCTTTAGAAAGCCATCTCACTTTTGTGTGTAAGAGAAAATATGTGTGCTCTCTGTCCATCTCCTCACAGAGCTGTTCAAATAGATGTGAGTTAAAGACATGTACTTTAATGTGGTTGATAATTTTTATCACATCTTGCAAAGACGTTCTTAAGTTCAGATTACAGTTTTCAGCTAGAAGCATTTCTCTATGGATGACACAGTGCATAGACTCACATTCAGAAGTGACCTCTTTGACCTAATTAGTGACACTAGAAAGCCATCCAGTTATGCAACCACTTTGTCCATGCATATACTGGCACAAAATTACCAATTCCATTTTCCTGATGTGTAGTCATTCAAAGATTTAACTAGTTTGGCAGCTGTGGTGTTGATTGGCCACAAAAGTGCACATAACATATCTTCATGCAGATCCTCCTGAATAATATATGGCAAAACAACCAGTATTGTTGCCTTATTGTCAACATTGGTAGACTCATCAACCTGAATTGTGTACCATGGTGACTCATTAATCCTCTCTAACAATTGTGCTTCATATCCTTTGCTATTTGACAAATTCATCTTGTTATGATGATAGCCAAAAGAAGAACACATGGCACCTTTTGAACAAAAGTCCTTAGCAATAGGAGATAAACTCTTCACCAATAGTAAAGGGCTTCTTGGCTTTAGTAATGCAGTAAGCCACTAAGAATGATGCTCTCAGTGCAAACACATTTGATGAAGTGATTGCCTTTAATAATTGCTTCTGTTCTTTGTGTCGACACTTGTTTCTTTTGAAAAACTTCAAAGGCTGGTCTTTTAATGCAGGATGCTTGGAATCCATGTGGCAAAGCAGTTTTGAAGGTTACATGGTTTCATTGGGTAGCCAGTCACCACACATTATACAAAGCAGGCTTGGAGAATGTGAATCCCCTGTTATGAACTTGTAATTTAAGTAGGACTCTAGCTATTTTCTTTTAAATGTAGCTCTTTTTGTTTTTGGCAGCTTTAGTGTCTTCTGCTCCCTTATCATTGGGTTCTTCCACCTTTTCAAAGAAGCTCTACAGTGAGGTTTGTTTTATATTCATTTTAGATAGGGTTAACTTGTAGGCTTACCAAAACTGTGACTGAGACAAGTGTGCAGTGCAGGAAAGAGGCATGGATGAATGTGGTAAATAAAACAACGGGTAGGTCAAATGCAGACTAAAATAAGTGTGAGATTCTGACTTAAAGCCTTCCACCATATGCAGCTGTACAGTTGTACATCAACTCACTTGCCACTATAAAGTAAGCCACCAGATGCAGCTTAATTGTCACTTGACACTCACTGATGGTGTTATGAGTCTGCAAGCAACTGATTTATCATGGTCTCTGTGATAAATCAAACCTCTCTGCTAATATTAATCTGTATTTGCAGTCACTCTCCAGTGCTAGCATCACCACCTCAGCTTCATCTCAGATCATCAGGCATTGGATTCTCATAAGAAGAAGAAAATCTACATCCCTTGCATTCCCAGTTCACAATAGTGTTCACAATCCCAAGAGAATCTAATGCTGCCATTGATGTGACAGGAGGCAGAGCTCAGGCAGTAATTCGAGGAATGGGGCGTGGCTGTAAATACAGATGAAGTTTAGCTACCTTACCAGCCACTCACTTCCAGCTGTGTGGCCCAGTTCCTAATTTCCTGGGTGCTCAGGATCCCCTGCTCTATAGATCCCTGTTCTGTTGATGTATGTGTCTATTCGTATACCTGTACATGCTGTTTTAGTTACTATAGCTTTGTGGTATAATTTGAAATCAGGTAATCTGACACCTCCCACATTGTTCTCTTAGAATTGCTTTGGCTATTCAGGCAATTTTTTTTTTGGCTCTGTATACATTTTAGGATTACTTTTTCTAATTCTGTAAAAAATACTGGAATTTTGACAGGAATACCAGTGAATCTGTAGGTTGCTTTGTGTAGTATGGTCATTTTAATGGTATTAATTCTTCTGATAATGAACATGAAATTTTTTCCAATTGTTTGTTTCCTCTAAAGTTTCTTTTATCAGTGTTTTGTAGTTTTCCTTGTAGAGATCTTTCAACTCCTTGATTAAATTTATTCCTAGGGTTTTTTTTTTTTTTTTTTGATTATAGCTCAAATCATTTATTACTAGTTTAATTTTATTTAAATTTTTACAAGAAGAAACTCATATTCCCCAATAACCTTGGACACATTACTTTCACAAAATTATTTAGAACAAAAAATACTTTTACATATAATACTCCTAACTGTAATTTGAAAATTATGGCAGAGATTGGAAACACATTCTTATAATTTAAAGTTAAGCTGGAAACTGTTAATTTCAAGCCAGTGAACACATTATTTCTTAAATTATATATATACTCAAACAACAGTGTGGCGATTCCTCAAGGACCTAGAAATAGAAATTCCATTTGACCCAGCAATCCCATTACTGGGCATATATCCAAAGGATTATAAATCGTTCTACTATAAGGACACATGCACACGAATGTTCATTGCAGCACAGTTTACAATAGCAAAGACCTGGAACCAACCCAAATGCCCATCGATGATAGACTGGACAGGAAAAATGTGGCACATATACACCATGGGATATTATGCAGCCATCAAAAACAATGAGTTCGCAACCTTTGTAGGGACATGGATGAATCTGGAAACCATCATTCTCAGCAAACTGACACAAGAACACAAAATCAAACATCACATGTTCTCACTCATAGACGGGTATTGAACAATGGGAACACATGGACACAGGGAGGGGAGTACTATACACTGGGGTCCGTTGGGGGGGAGTTGGGGGGACAGTGGGGGGGTGGGGAGTTGGGGAGGGATAGCATGGGGAGAAATGCCAGATATGGGTGAAGGGGAGGAAGGCAGCAAATCACACTGCCACGTATACACCTATGCAACAACCTTGCATGTTTTTCACATGTACCCCAAAACCTAAAATGCAATTAAAAAAACAAAATAAAAAAATAAAAAATAAAAAATAAAAAAATAAAAACAACTTCCTCTTTATATTATGGAACAAAATGAAACAGTAGCTTGACTTTATCATCACAGAAAATATTAAGCTGTTTATGCCAATATTCCTAGGGTTTTTAAAGCTATTATAAATATGATTGTCTTTTTTATTTCATTCTCATCTACATCATTATTGTTGTATAGAGATGCTACTAACTTTTGTGCTTTGATTTTGTATCCTGAAACTTTACTAAATTTATCAAATCTAAGAATGTTTTGGTTGACTCTCCAGGTTTTACTAGATATAAGATTACATCACAAGCAAACAGGAAAAATTTGACTTCCTCTTTTTTAATTTGGATGTCTTTCATTTATTTCTCTTGCCTGATTGCTTTGGCTATGGTTTCCAGTACTATTTTGACTAGACACGGTAAAAATAGGCATCCTTGTCTTATTCTATTTCTTAGAGAAAATGTTTTCAACTTTTCCTCATTCAATATGATATTGACTGTGAGTTTGTTGCATATGACCTTTATTACTCTGATTTATGTTTTTTCTATGCTTAGCTTGCTGAGAGTTTTATCATAAAGGGATGCTGAACTTTATCAAATGCTTTCTCTGCATCTACTGAGATAATGATGTTTTTCCTTAATTCTGTTCATGTGATGTATCACATTTGTTGATTTGCATATATAGAACAATTCTTGCATGTCTGATATAAAGTGCACTTGATCATGGAGAATTTTTTTTATGTGCTGCTGGATTCAGTTGACTACTATTTTGTTAAGGATTTTTGTGTCTGTGTTCATCAGGAATATTGGTTTTAAGCTTCCTTTTTAAAAATGTCATTGCCTGATTTTGATATCAGGGTAATATTGGTCTTGTAGAATGAGTTAGGGAGGAGTCCCTCCTCTTGAGTTTGAAACAGTTTTAGAAGGATTGGTATAACTTTTTATTTATATGTTTAGTAGAATTTTGCTGTGAACCCATCTGGTCCTGGGCTATTCCTTGTTGGAGTTTTTTTTATTACTGAGTCAATATTATTACTCCCTATTGGTATGTTCAGGTTTTTAAATGCTGTAACTTTCTGACAAATAAAACAGAAGAAATTTTTCAAATTTATGCACAGAAATACAAATTTATTTAATTAATGGATCTAAATATTTAAAAAATCTTTTTCAGATAATATTTTAAGTATAGGATGCTAACATATCCTTTGAAGATTAATAAAGAAAAAACTGTCCTTTTTATTAACCTGTTCATCTCCAAAATCTGAGAGTTAAAATAAGATCCAAAGAAAAAATATTCACACTAAAATAAACTTAGGTAAGCATAGCTAGCCTAATCTTATAAATTACAGATTGTTGTTCAGTATTACAGATTCTACTTTTCTAGGTAATTTATATTTTCTATTTAGATTTTATTGGTCCTAAACTTACTGTCTAAATTTCCATGTATAGTGGTGTCAATAAGATAATATGATGAGCTGTTTCCTCCATGATTTGAAGAGTTATTTCTGGAGGGATGACTAATGGGAAAGCAATTTTTCTAGCCCAGATTTCTGATACTCCCTGTTTTGGAATCCTTTTACCAATGATACATTCTAAATATTTATACTTACTATTTTGATAAACCATCAGGAAAAACGATGTCCAGATTTTTACTTAGTTATAGGCAACCAAAGAACCACATGCAAATTAACATAAGTGGTTGCATTTTGAATAGCATTATTATTTTCATTTGCCTTAATGTATTTATGTTTACCAGAGATAAGACACATATAGTTATCCTTGCTTATTTATCTTGAAACCCATAATTCATGCAAAATTTACTTCTGTAATTTAGCATGTAACATGCCATATAGACAGCATTTCAGAATCTCCAACTTCTGGGGCAATAGTCTATTATATAGTATTGTACCTTAAATTAACCAGGCAATTATAAGCAACATTAGTAATTTAGAGCTTATTGAAATTATGGATTATATTCCACATTTTGTGCCACATATTTTAGATATATTGATTCATTTAATCCACACAACTATATAACTTCATTTTACATATGAAGAAACCACAGCTTAGGAAGAATTGAAAGGCATTAAAAGAATTTAATTATTTTGGTTCCAAAAATATCACAGATATGATATCACAAATATCAAGATATAATCTCCAAGAAGCTGATTCTTAAGAAGGAGACAGAGAATACTAGCTTTGGGCATAGAGGAAATGGTTTCAGGTGTTCTTTCAGAGGCTTTCCAACTGTATGAAAGCCAGAAATTATCTTGTTGTAACCAAACGAGTCAGAAGGAAAGTGCCAGGCTCTGAGTTCCAAATTAAGAGTCCTTTATTTGCTGGCAACTGATAGAGAGCTAATGCTCAAAATTCTCTCGGCCCTGAGGAAGGGGCTTGATTCCTCTTTATACCTTGATTTAGGTAGAGGAGGGGGAGCCTAGCTGAAGTGGAATCTTACAGAAGCAGAACAAGCAAGTTAGATAAAGAAGCTGGTAACCAGGAGACAGGAGATTCCCAGGATTGTTGATTGCTAAGGGTATTTCCATACAATCATCAAGGGGAGTAGTAGCAAGGGAAACTTTCCATACAATCAGTTACCAAGGAGGGTATTCACAATAGCAGGTAGACTTGCCAAGCAGAATGCAGTCACAATGGTTACAGGTACTGTGAACAATGTGAACCACTCTTAACAGTTCAAAGCTTTAAGTGCAGCATGACCCAGTAATGCACCTGAGGCAGGGAGGGAGAAGCTAAGATGGAGCTTGTCAGGCTCACAGCTAAGATGGAGTCAGTTAGGCTAGCATGAGCTAGGTTATTACAATCTGAAACTTGGAGTCTAAGTGTTTTGTATAATTGATGTTAGATGTTTGTTATTTTTTTGTTTTGAAACTCCATATTTGAATGAAAAATAACCATTCCTCAGCTAGTTGTTAGCTATCAATGAGATGATGTAGTTTGTGACATTTTATAATCTATAAAGAGCCACACAAGTGTGATAGATACAGTAACTGCTGTTTATATATGGCTAATTCTCTGATACCTCTAGAAAATTTATTTTATAAAACAGGATGCCCTGTAAGAATATTGATATTGATTGAAAGCTAACTCCAGTTTCTAATAAAGATTAAATGAAGATATTTCTATGTCGATTATGTACAAGGAAGAAAGCGGCTTATAAGTTTTAAGCTACTGGGCTAAAGCGATTATAGTTCATGTTCCTCATTCCAAAATATAAAATTATTATATAATCAGAATGCATTTTAATATATTCTGTATATGTGAGTTTATGGATCTAATAAAGTTGGAATAGATTCTAAATTCCTAAGTAAAAAAAAAGTGCCATCTTAAATTTTAATTCATTCACTTAAATTATCATCAAGACTCTTGTTTCAGAAATAGACTTACATAAACACAAGCTTGAATAAGGAAGAATATAAATGTGATTGGTAAAAATATTCTTTATATTTTTAAAAGATATTTTGGCACATACCCCTGTGCCAAAGGCAGTTAAAATAGAGTGTGCTTGTAGTGCCCTATAGATAGTGACACTTGTGACCATGTAATAAAATGCTTCAAGTCTGGGAGTTCTGCTCTATAATTCCACTTTGCTCCAAAAGTACAGTACCACAGTTATTTTATCTCCTGCCATTAGAGTACATATTGCCTTTCTAGTCCATATGCTAGGAATAAAACCAGACAACTCTGGTGCTCTAAGGGCAAGAACATTTTCACCCTACTTAGCCCAGCCAGTTGGTTTTAGTCTTGTTATTCAGTGTGTAAATGAGTATTAATGTAAAGGAAAGGTAGGGCACATATACCAGGATCTGGCGTTAGAAGATAAAGATTTAAGATTTTGTACCATTGTTTATATTCTATTTAGCATTGGGAAAATTTATAAAATTCCATAATATTTTCTTTTATATCTGTTAAATAGGGTTAATAATAACCTCCACTCAATGTTATGATGATGAAAGGATTGCAGACGGCCAAATACTAAAATCCAGGTAATTACTGTCTCTGGTTGAATTATAGATCTTATACAATGAAGCCAGATGACCACAGCTGTCCTGGATGTGACATTAAGGCAAACTTTTAATTGGAAGAGAAGAAATATTAATTGCTTCCATCATTCTTTGTATTATTTTTGGTGCTGAATAAATCAAGTTCAATTTTCAAATAGGTTTGTTTCTTTTTAAAGTTTTGGACAGTGATAAACCAGTTACTTTGTTCTTTAAATATTTCTGTAGACTCCACTATTTCTTTGCTCTTAAATTCTAGATTGACAATAATAATCTAGCCATCCTCTGAGATATTCCTGTAAAATAATTTCACAGAACAAGGCAGCTTTCTTACTTTTCTTCCCAATTAAGGTTTAAAACATGTATTTATTTATGACTGTATTTGGTTATATGTTGCAAAAAAAAATGGAATGCCAATCATCTGATGGGAGCCAGTGACCTAAAAATAATTAATTTTCTTCCAAGTCCTCTTCAATGTATACAGTTGCAGAAGAGAAAACCTGGAAACCAAAATCAGAATTTTACAGCAAAGGATCTTAGAGACTTTCTAATTCAATCTCTTCCTTGTGAAGGTGAGAAACCTAAGGACCAGTGATTTCAAGTGATATGTGTTAAGTCATGTCGCTAGTGAGTAGGGGAGTCAAGGCTGGGTCAGAACTATCTCATGGCTCCCTGCAGTGTCTATATACATTCTTTAGTGTTCGCAATTGCTAATTTCTTCTATTATGAAACAGTTGTTTCCTAACTATAAACCACAGCTTCCTGTGATGCCTTCAGGGCCATTTTAAAAAATACGTCTCAATTTTGGGGATTTTGTAGCATCTCATGACTTTTCTGCTTTGAGATGATTTATAGTAGGGTCCTTCCAATAAGAAATAGCCTCAAGTACTGGCTGTAGCAGACATGTGCATGAAAGAAACATAAAAAATAATACCTCAAAATAGTGATGTATCTGTATAGAGGAACAAACAGCCTGCCTCTGAGATAATATTGAAAGAAAAGTTTTTAAACAAAAGAGAATTCTATAGACCAGTTTTTTATGTCCTCGCAAAATTTGTATGTTGAAATTCTAACTCACAATACGGTAATATTAGGAGGTGGGGTCTTTGTACGATCATTAGGGTAAAGCCTTTATGAATGGGACTGGTGCTCATAAAAAGACACAGGGAGAATGTTTTTTCTCATTCTGCTCTCTGCCATGTAAGGATAAAAGGAGAAGATTTCAATCCAGGATATGGGCCCTCACCAGGCACTGGGTCTGCCAGCACCTTCATTGCATCATAATTTTGGACCTCCCAACCTCCACAACTCTGAGAAATTAATACCTGGTCTATGGTATTTTTGTTATAGTAGCCTAGCTGATTAAGACAGAATGAAACCAAAATGAAGAAACAAAATGCTGGATACTTCACAGGGCCAGAATAAATTCTATGTTTCAACAACTACACAAAGCTTCCTAACTGAGTAAAACGTGGTTCTAATTAAATTCTGCTGTTTTCAAGATATATATTGAAAATCAGTCAAGAAGAAAGAATACTGGTCTAACTTGATCATGGATGATTTCATCTTTCTGCATTTGCTTCCAAACCTGTAAACTGAGAGGGGTTAAAACCAAATTACTTCCAAATTATCTTCTGTTAAAACTTTTATAAATCTTAAGGCATTTAACCCATTATCCTCACCTTTCATACTTCTACTATTGACTGATCAACACCAGCAATCATAAAGTTTCATTACCTAGAAAGTTCATATTAAAAATTTCAGCTATCTGATTCATATTCTGTACTCACTGGTCAAAGTAGTACAATATTCTTTGAACCAGACCATCTTTGAATTGATAATAATGTAAAGCTGCATTAATGCGTTGCATTTCTAATTTAATTATTGCCAAGTCTGACTAATATATAGAAAGCATACTGAATGCTGTGTAATATTTTCTTTCCCACAAGAGAAAGCAGTGTGGAAGGAAAATAAAGTGAGCTGTATGTAAAAATAGACCTTAGTGATAGTTATACGTGTATAACTACACGTATAGCTACAGATTCTAGTCTACTGTATGACTAGAATCAAGGTCATACAAAACAACTGTGTTTCAGACTACCTCAGCTTCCGATCACACCTCTGACCAGGGCTGTTGCTGAGGGTGGAATTGGTCCATTATAGAAATTAGTTCAATTCTCAGGCCTGGGTGAAGGTGTTTGTGAGCCAGGCCACTAAGAAAAGAGCAGCTACGGAAGAGCTGCCTGTATAACCCTCACCAGAGAGCAACTCTTCTCAAATGATATCACAATATAAGTTAAAATAACTTAAACCAATTCTCGCCTTAACTATTTCACTACCCTATTTCAGCCCAATTTTAAGGCACAAATATTTTAAGTGTGGGATCTGTTAATAACTTTTGTGTAATTTTTGGCTGAAAGCATGCATATTTAGTCAAATAGCTCCCTCCCAAATTGTATATTGTCTCCCAAAATTTCTGTTTTTACATATTTCTCCTCTCTAGGGAATTATTTTTGGCAATAACATTATTATAAACACTCAAGATAAGATTTTTATTGCTTTGAATAATAAATTATAGTGTTTATGCACAAAATTAATGAACTATCATCTCTCTTCCACACACCCTCCCTCTCTCCCACCCCCACCAAATCAGTGCTTTTATTTCTGCCTAACAAGTTCCCTGAAATCAGCTGCATTACAGTGACAATAACTGAAATGAGCATAGAGTGTGTACTGAAAGAATTGATGTGGCAAAATTCTGCTGACTTTGTTAGCACTTGAGATTTTTAGGAACAATATAACATAAATGTTTTCTCTGAATGTCTCTTCTTTGCAAAGATTATATTGAGGCAATAGGGAAGGCAAAAGTTTTAGGTTCTCAAGCCAGTTAGAATTTGGATTAAAATGTAGGATCCATAACTTTCTAGTTGTGTGACCTTGGGCAAATTGTTTAACCTCAACTTTAGGCTGCTTATCTGTAAAATGGATGGGTGAATTAAATCTAGTTGTAAAGAATTTTAAGGTTCAAATGACATAATATGTAAAAGTATATACCACAGTGAATGCTTGGCATATAGAAACACTCCATAGATGGTGTTTTATGTTTAATATTATTTATTATATTATTCATTAAAGTTTATTTTGCTAATGCTATTCTTCCCCTGGATGCAGCAAACTACCACCATGGCACATGTATACCCATGTAACAAACCTGCACATTCTGCACATGTACCCCAGAACTTAAAGTATAATAAATAATTTTCTTAAGTTTATTTTGTTAGATCTTTTTTCATATTTAATCATACTATGAAGGAAAGAAAGATTACTAAATCTAATACACAAATACATGAAATGGCTTGGCATTTT
Organism: Aotus nancymaae; assembly: GCF_030222135.1. Lineage (NCBI taxonomy): Eukaryota > Metazoa > Chordata > Mammalia > Primates > Aotidae > Aotus > Aotus nancymaae. The sequence goes on from NW_026988454.1 coordinate 52,523,483, forward strand.
AAAATATGATTTTAATAATTTTGTCACTTCATTTCTCTAGAAATTTATTTTTATGGTATTTTGTAAAAATATCAGTTCCTCATGGATGGGTCAGGGTCTCATGGAGAAAGCAAACTGGTCATTCAGCACAAATAGTTAGAGAGGCCCTACTTAGAACAGGTCATCTTTAATGCTCACACAAATCACTTGTATTAGGGTGAAAATGAGATTATGCATTTTCAACAAACTGCAGGTGAGGCTGATGCTGCTAAAAGGACACACTTCAAGTGGTAAAATATTAGAGGACTCAGACTAACCTGAAGAACTTGTGACTCATTTATATTTAGTAGACAACCATATTAGTCAACATAAATAAACTGAATTGGTCACCTTAAATTAAGTGCACTGAGGAAGTATATATAATCTTCAATTAAGACAAGTAAAAATGTCACCTAAATTGGCATTGTTATATAATAATATTTTTCAACCATTTATTGTATAAATATACTGAGATGCCTTCATTCTTGATCTGGAGATCTTGGCTTCCTGTTGAACACAAACAAAGATGTTCTTCAAGAGGTAAGGGACAGAATTTTGGTATTCGAATCTATTCTGGGCCGGAGACTGTTCACTGTGACATAGTAGAGGTCACCTGCTATACCTAGACTGCTTGTAAAGCTGCTTTCTGAATATGGGAGACTGGGAATTTCTAGGCTGTTTGCCTCCTGTATACTGCGGAGAGAAGAGGAGAGATGTTGACTGATCTCATAGATTTGGTTAAAAAATGCCTGGATTAAATTCCAAGTGAAGACAGGAATGAATTGTTGGTGAGGAAAGTGAATACTGGAAGATAATCCTGAGCCAACAATGTAATGAACTGAGAACCAATGTCATCTGATTTTTAGGTGCTCCCATTTGCCTCTCTCCAAATCAAGACTCCTCAGTAGAAAGATGTTAAGGATTTTTACCTGGGTGTTGCTGTTTTGAATACGCTCCCTCATATCTGTTCCTGCCCTCAGCATCTAGCTGAAGATCCTTGCTTTTAAAATAAATTAATAAGCGAATCCTATTTATGCATATATCTTTAAAATTTCATATTAATATGTCCATCTTTTACCTAGAATAGTCATCATCCAAAGATTATATTTTCTTCTATCAAATCTCTTTTGAAAAATAAAACTTTTACATGGATACTTTTCACAAGCACATTAGATTCTAATAAACTCTATGAAATTCCTCTTCCTACTTCCTTGAATCCTCAAAATATTGTGGGTATATCAGGAAAATTATGGTTCTTATGTAGCTTGTCATATATTTTTTAACCAATTTGAGTAACAAGTAAGTCAAAACACCATCAGAGGCTGTCTATGATCTTTCAGTTTATTAAAATCATTCATAGCATTGAATTCACTGCATTAAGTGAATATCGATCATGTGAGTTATGTTTCTGTTCCATAACGGGGTTTTTACAGAATTTTGTTTTATTTTTCTTTTCACTGAACATGCTAAAATTATAAGACCAATTTTTAGGTGCTCCTCATAATTTTTCATTGTTTACTCATCAATATTCAGAAAAATTTATTTTAATCTTTGTAAAAATATACCCATAATGTTTTCTGATGTCTATTAATCGGCTATAGTCTTAAATAATAAACTAATTAAATTATCAGAAAGTGATGGCTATTGCTTATCATACACTAGGTATTATATGAAAAATTATACTATGATGCTCCACAATTTGCAGGGAAAGATAAATAATAACTAACAAATTTACATTATAATTACTAGTAGCATTACAAAATGTTTCTGTAGTGCAAATTAAAGTATTAGACAAGGGTCCACAGAAGAGGAAATTACAGTTTTGTAGCACTGGATAAAAGTGTGTGCTCTAGGGTGAAAGAAACCTAAATTGAGTCCCTCTTCTATCATTTATTGGTCTAGGGAAGAAGGTATTAACTGGTTAATAACAAGTGAAAAACAAAGAAAAATATGGATTTGAGGAATGCTTTGTAGACAGAAAAATAAAAATAATAATAATAATTTTATATGGTGAGATCCAATGGATCAGCATTCACATGGCAAATACTTTCAGTGTATCTAAAATGAAAGATATCAGTCTGGCATGACAAGTGTATGGATAGAATATAAAGTTAAACACTACTGTAACATTTTTCAAAGAGAAATTAAAATTATTTGAAGACTCATAGTATATACTATTACGAGTATACGTTTTCTTTCTGGATACTCAAAGGCAAGAGAAATAATTTTAAATTAATTGTATATGGGAAGCAATAAATTTACTTAAACAACAATATATTTGTTTTCTGTATTCAGCAATTTTGCAATACTATAAAGAAATACTGAGACTGGATAATTTATAAAGAAAAGAGGTTTAGTTGCCTCACAGTTCTGCAGGCTGTACAGGAAACCTGGTGCCAGTATGTGCTTTTGGGGAAGCCTCAGGAGGCTTTTACTCATGTAAAGTAGGAAGGCAAAGCTGGAGGAGGAATTTCACGTGGTAAAAGCAGAAGCAAGAAAGAGAGAGTGAGAGTGGGGGTAGAGGTGACACACACTTTTAAATGAGCAGATCTTGTGTGAACTCAGAGAAAGCGCTCACTTATGACAAAAGGGATAGCTCAAGTCTTTCAAGAGGGATCTGTCCCTGTGGTCCAAACAAGTCCCACCTGGCCCCATCTCCAACATTTAAGATTAAATTTCAACATCAGATTTGGGTGGGGATAAATATCTGAACTATATAATCTTTCCCTGGATCCTCCCAAATCTCATGTCCTTCTCACATTTCAAAATATAATCATCCCTTCTAAACAATCCCCAAAGTCTTCACTCATTTCAGCATTAACTCAAAAATCCAAAGTCTAAAGCCTCATCTGAGACAAGGCAAGTCCCTCCCACCTATGAACTTGTAAAATCAAAAACAAGTTAGTCACAACCAAGATGCAATGGAGGAATAGGCATTGGATAAACACTGCTGTTCCAAAATGGGAAATAAGCCAAAAGAAAGAGGCTACAGGCCCCACACAAGTTTAAAACCTAGCAGGGCAGTCATTAAATCTTAAAGCTCCAACATAATCTCATTTGACTCCATGTCCCACGTCCAAGAGACACTGGTACAAGGGTTGGGCTCCCAAGGTCTTGGGCAGCTCTGGCCCCATGGCTTGGCAGGGTTCATCCCCTGTGGTTGCTCTCACAGCTTGTTGAATGCCTGTGGCATTTTTAGGTGCAGGGTGCAAATTGTTGGTGGACCCACTGTTCCGGAGTCTGGGTGATGGTGGCCCACTTCTCACAGCAAGTCTAGGCAGTGCTCCATTGGGGATTCTTTGTGGGACCTCCAATCCCACATTTCCCCTCTAACTCAGCTGTAGTGGATGTTCTCTGTGGGGGGTTCCAGCCCTACAATGGGCTTCTGCCTGGACACCCAGGCTTTCTTATACACCCTCTGAAATCTAAGCAGATGATGCCAAGTATTCTTCACTCTTGCATTCTGCACACCTACAGGCTTAACATAACGTGGAAGCTGCCAAGGCTTATGGCTTGCACTCTCCAAATTGGCAGCTTACCTAGGCCCCTTTGAGCCGTGGCTGAGGCCAGAGCAGCTGGGAGGCATGGAGCAGTGTCCTGAGGCTATGCAAGTCAGTGGAGCTCTGGTCCTGTCCCACAAAACCAGCTTTCCTACTAGGCCTCTGGGCGTGTTATTGGGAGGGGCTGCTGTAATATCTATGAGGCCTTTTCCCCATGTCTTGGATATTAACACTTGGCTCCCTGTTAGCTATGCAAATATCTCTAGCAAGTGTTTGATTTCCAGCCTATTTGGATTCTTCACTCTGAAAATGAGCTTTTATTTTCTACCACATGGGCAGTCTGCAAATTTTCCACATTTACACGCTTTATTTCCCTTCTAAATATGAGTTTCAGCTTCCAGTCATTGCAGTTAGAAGCAGCCAGGCCATACCTAGAATGCTGCTTAGAAATTTCTTCTGCCAGATATGATAGATCATTATTCTCAAGGTTAAACTTCCACAGATCCCTAGATCATGGACACAATATAGTCAAGTTCTTTGCTAAGTCATAACATGCACGATCTTCACTCTAGTTCTCAAAAAGATTCTTATTTCCATCTAAGACCTCATCAGCCTGGCATTTACTATCCATATCACTATCAGCATTTTGGCCACATCATTTAACCAGTCTAAAAAGTTCCAACGTTTCCCTCATCTTCCTGTCTTCTTCTGAGCCTTCCAAACCCTTCCAACCTCTGCCTGTTAGCCAGTTTCAATATCACATCCACATTTTTAGGTATTTTTATAGCAGTGCCCCACTCTTCAGTACTAATTTTCTGTGTTATGTCATTCTTGTATTGCTATAAAGAAATACCTGAGACTGGATAATTTATTTTTTTTAAAAAAGAGATTTAATTGGCTCACAGTTCTGCAGGCTGTACAAGAATCAGAGTGTTGGCAGCTGCTTGGGTTGGGCTCAGGAAGTTTTTACTCATGGTTGAAGCCAAAGCAGGAACAGGTACTTTACATGGAGAAAGGAGGAGCAAGACAGAGAGAGTGAAAGTGTTGGGGTGCTGCCACACACTAATAAACTACCAGAGTTTATGTGGCCTCAGAGCGAGAGCTCACTTATCACCAATGAGATATGTGCTGCTTCCCTTTTCCCTGTGATTAGATCATGGGGGGGATTTCTCATGAATTCCAAGTCATTCATGAGGACTCCCAAATGATTCTAACACTTCCCAACAGGTCCCACTTCCAATATTGGGGATTATAGTTTCAACATGAGCTTTGTTCAGGGACAACTATCCAAACTATATCACATTCTCACTATAAAATCGTATTTTTTAGAATTCTGAAATATAATATGTACCCTGTGATCAGTGATTAAACTGAAGGACTTTTAGCACATGACATACACAGAGGCTTTATTAACAAACAAGTAGCATTGCATTCCTGTTATGAAAATTCTGATAGAATAATTTTTCTACTACCTTAAGCAACCTGTAACTTTTTGTTTAATAGTATCTGAGTGTTAATGAATAACAGTTTGCTTGATTCTTCTGTAAACCTGGGGTTTTTCTTGTCACAGTAATTTATTTTGTCTGTTAGACATATCACCTTGAAAATAAAAAATATGTATTTTTGTTAAAAATAATCTGTTATTATACTTTAAGTCCTAGGGCATATGTACAGATTGTGCAGGATTGTTATATAGGTATACACATGCCATGGTGGTTTGTTGCCTCCATCCCCCCATCACTACATTAGGTATTTCTCCTAATTTTCAAAAATACTAATTGTATAAAGTCTGACAAATTATTTAGAATTATTTAGCTGTGTCAAGTCAGCTACCACGTGGAGGTCTGTATTGTGCAGGAGTAACCAGGTGGGCTGACTCAAAGGTGGCCCAGGTTTGTTGAGCACCTGCGGTGGCCAGATTCTGTGGTAACTCTAGGTTTACAGTAAGAAGCAAACCTTTATGGACCTTAAATACAAGATAACTTATATATAAAAGAAACATTTATTGAGTAATTTCTATATGCCAGGGACTGTTCTGGATACTATAGATACAACAATGAATACATTAGACAAAACCCCTGACTTCATGGAACATCAAATGTAGTGAAGAAAAATTTCTACACTAAATTTAACTGATATAATATTGCATGTACTTTGGACATATGTAAATTATATATTGAATTTGTTAATTTAAATATTTTGTTAAATAACTTTAACCCTTTATATCTGAAAAGATGACTTTGAGCAATTATATATTATATTCCTGGATCAATTATTTTGCTCATTGTTACAGATGAGGACTGAGAGTGACAATCATACTTTTAAATTAAATTTTACAGGACTTCTCTTCTAAGTGAATATCACATATATTAAACTGTTGTTGGTTTGTTGGTTATTTTGCCATGTTTTGATTCTTTTTCATAGATACATTAGCAAATCCCTCAAGATGATTGTTAATAGATTTTAAAGTTATGACCTAAGTGGAGCTATGAGAGAAAACAAACTATAATTTTCAAGCACCTCTAAGAAATTCCTTCAGAAAATCCATTTGGAAGCTCATATTTTTCTTAACTTCTTGGCGATTTGGAGTGAAATGCCTTAAATGCTTTTTGCTGTGCTCCAATGCAGTATGAGATTATGACCAAATAAAGAAAGTTCCCTGGATAGTAATGTGCATTTCAGTAGCTATTCATAGAGTGCTTTATAACAGTACCCTCTAGAACTGCATAAAGCAAACATTAAACTGTAAAGCAATCAGCTAAAAGCCTGATTAAGCAAGTAAGGTTTAAGCAAATGATTCAAACACTCAAGATTGATCCCTGAAGTTTCTAAGCAAGGGAGCTGCCTTCTTTTTACCACAAACAATAAGCCATGGAGACAGAATCAAATCTCAAATGCAAAAGCAGAGCTATCAATATGACCAAAAAGCAAGAGCGAGGCACAGTTCCAGCAATCTAAACAATGAATGCATGATTTAGAAGTTGTGCCTCTAGCATAGAGGTAACCAGTGCCGATTAAATGTCATATGTGCACTGGAGGGTTGTCCGGAGTGAGTGAGATATGAATAGATATCCAAGTATACCAAGAAAGTAGGAAGTGCACTCTCCTTTTATTAGATTGCTAGCCTTGAGAAACAATGTATCAGCTGAATAATTAGATCATCTCTGGTTTTGGGAGCTGTATTTTGAATAAAAAATAATAATACAGATACCTTCCCATCTTACTAAGTACTAAGGTGAATACACTTTTTTAACTCTACTACAAACATTCAGAATGACACGCACACATACAAACTAAAAGAGAGACTTATGTCCATTTTGAGTCCACTTATTGTTGCCCCTTAGACATATGATTTGAATTGTTTTTGTAATTTTCTTAAGCAAATAGATTAAATTACTTGAAAAAGTTGCTATTCAAATTGTGAAGGTGACAAAGTGACAGGATACCACCTCTACAAAAGTAAGACAGTAACTATCTCAAAGACTATATATTAGTAAATGGATGCTACCAGGTCAATAACCCATCCTACCAATGGCTTGGTAGCATTCTCATTATTTACCATCAGAATTGGTATTACAACCACAATGATAATTAACATTTGGTTTCCTGTATGCTATCATTGTGTTGAAGGCTTTAAGGTGAAAAAACTTACTTAATTTTTATAATAGCCATTGAGCCAAGTATTTTACTTTCCTCATTTTACAGATGAGGAAGTGTATGCTTTAGAGACATTGACAAAATTGTCCAACACAACAGCTTGGAAAAAGAAGTAAGCGAATGCAAATTTAGGTACTGCCTAGAGAACCTTTCATCAGTGTCCAATACATGTGATTTTATTATTTTTAATCATAGAGTTTACATATAGTTCCAGGTCCTTTTTCTTCTTTTTTTTAATGCTCCTCTTCCAGCCAATTCAGAAAGAAAACCATTTATGTTTCTTGTTGTTGCTGACCAGTTACTTTTTCACATTCAAAATGAACTTTCCAGCTGGAGCATTACAGGAGTCCTTCAAAAACCAATTCTTCATTATTGTCATAAATGTATATTTTGCCTCTAGAAGAATATTTTAGATAAAGAATCACATAGGGCTGTTTAAGTTTTCATTCTATCTCTTCTCCTTCTAGGAGGGGAATTTGTAATAATAAAGATATTTGCTTGACAGTGGAGGTAGTCATATAGCCTAAATGGGTACTTATTTTTAAATAGCAAGGGTTAAACTTCTGTACCAGCTGAAGTTTCCAGATGGTGTATAAAACAGTAAGCCAAAGACAGGCTGGCTCCAGAATATGTCCTTGAAATAGCTGCATGGCAACAGAATTGTAGGAAAATGGTAGTGTCATCATTGATGATAAACAAAATATGTCTGGACCCATGGGGCCAATAACTTAAACAGGAAATCTATGAATAATAGGTTCAACCATCTGATGAAGATGTCTCCAAAGCTCTTGCCTCAAAATAATTTGCAAATGTTCAGAATTACATGTGAAGTTTGAGAGGTCTTAACTCCAAATAAACAACATAAATCAGTGTAACTTCTTCCAATAGCATTCACGTGTGATGTTTCACAGATGGTTAAAAACTGAAGGCACTAGAGTTTATCTAATCTCACTCTCTCATTTTACAGATGAACAAACTTATTCAAAACACAACCTAAATTGAACACATAGTATTATCAATCCGATTCACTTAATTACATTTAAAGTTAGTAAATGAGGAGCTGTAGCTGTATTTTTCTTCTTTTTAAAATACTCTATCCAGCAAGTGTCAAGTTATACATGGTTCCAAGTTCCAAATTGTTCTAAAATTTTAAAAACAGAACAAATAAAATACACAATGATAATAATCCTTTTGTTTGCTCTACCTACAACTGGATTTTTTTCAGAGATTATATATTGATGAGAAATAAAAGAAAAACTAGAAAGAGAGAGAAAGGTATGGCTAACTTGAGAATAACTTGCCCTTTCATCTATAGATGAGCACTTTTGTCACATGGATAAACCTCATGTTCTTTAACATGTCACAAAATTATAAAGACACAAAAAATGTCAGGATCTAAGAAGACTTTTGAAAACACTTTTTATTTCTAAATAATTTTAGATTTGTAAAAGAGTTGTAAAGATGGTATAGAGAGTTCACATATAACCTTATCAAGATTTCCTGCAATGTTAACATCTTATGCTACCATCATTCAATTATGAAGACCAATAACTTAATGTTGGTACCATCCTATTAACTATTACAAACTTTTTTTGAATTTTATGAGACTTTTGACTAATGTCTGTTTTCTGTTAAAGGATCTAACCCAGAATGTCACTGCACTTCGTTGTCATGTTTCCTTTGTCTCCTTCAGTCTATGATGATTCCCTAAATATTTCCCTGTCTTTCATGTTCTTGGTACTTTTTGAAGAAGACAGGTCAGCTGTTTTGTAGAATGTCCCCCAGTTTGGGTTTGTCTGAGGCTGTCTCAGGAAGAGATTCAATTTAGAGATTTTTGGCAAGCATGTCACAGCGGTCATGCACCCTTCACACTGTATTATACCAGAGGCACATTACGTTCATGTGTCTTACTCCTGGGATGTTAACTTTGATTGCTTGGTTAAGGTGATATCTGTTTGATCACTCTACTGTAAGCTAATTTTTTTTGTATTTAATAAATATTGGCAGAGCGGAGATAAAAAGAACAGAAAATCAAACACCGCATGTTCTCACTCATAGGTGGGTGCTGAACAATGAGAACACATGGACACAGGGAGGGGAGCATCACACACTGGGGTCTGTCCAGGGGAAATAGGGGAGGGACAGCAGGGGGTGGGGAGTTGAGGAGAGATAGCATAGGGAGAAATGCCAGATATAGGTGAAGGGGAGGAAGGCAGCAAATCACACTGCCATGTATGTACCTATGCAACAATCTTGCATGTTCTTCACATGTACCCCAAAACCTAAAATGCACTAAAAATAAGACTATGAAAATATCCAGTTTCTCATTAACCTTTGTCCATACATCTTTAAATCTTGCTTGAATCAGTTATTACAATAATGTTAAAATAGTGATTTTTCTATTTCCTTTATTTCCTCTACATTTATGTTGTACAATGATATTGCAGAGTCATATCTTCACCCCAATCCATTTGTTTAATCAATAGTCATTTATATAGATAGAGGCTCATAGATGTTTATTTTATCTGGGTAATAATTTAATACTTTAGTTATTTATTTTTCTAATTGTTTTAGCTTTGGCCAATGGCAGCTCTTTCATATCTACTCTATATCCCTGTGACATGCCCTCATATTTTTGTTTTTTCAGCACTTTATTTATTTATTGTATTTTAGGTTCTGGGGTACATGTGCAGATCATGCAGGATTGTTCCATAGGTACATACATGACAATGTGATTTGCTGCCTCCATCCGCCTGTCACTTATATCTGCCATTTCTCCCCATGTTATCCCTCCCCAACCTCCTCACCACCTGCTGTCCCTCCCCTATTCCCTCTCAACAGACCCCAGTGTGTGATGCTCCCCTCCCTGCGTCTATGTGTTCTCCTTGTTCAATACCCACCTATGAGTGAGAACATGCAGTGTTTGATTTTATGTTCTTGTGTCAGTTTGCTGAGAATGATCATTTCTAGATTCATCCATGTCTCTACAAAGGACACGAACTCGTCATTTTTATGGCTGCATAGTATTCCATGGTGTATATGTGCCACATTTTCTTTGTCCAGTCTATCATCGATGGGCATTTGGCTTGGTTACAACTTTTCACTATTGTAAACAGTGCAATAATAAACATACATGTGCATGTGTCTTTATAATGGAACGATTTATAATCCTTTGGGTATATACCCAGTAATGGGATTGCTGGGTCAAATGGTATTTCTGGTTCTAGATCCTTGAGGAATTGCCACACTGTCTTCCACAATGGTTGAACTAATTTACACTCCCACCAACAGTGTAAAAGTGTTCCTATTTCTCCACATCCTCTTCAGCATCTGTTGTCTCCAGATTTGCTAATAATCGCCATTCTAACTGGTGTGAGATGGTATCTCAATGTGGTTTTGATTTGCATATCTCTAATGACCAGTGATGATGAGCATTTTTTCATGTTTCTTGGCCACATAAATGTCTTCTTTTGAAAAGTGTCTGTTCATATCTTTGCCTACTTTTGAATGGGTTTTTTTTTTTTTTTATAGAAAGAAAAAAAGAATGAAGAAGAGGAAGAAAAAGGAAAAGAAAGAGAGAGAGAGAATGGGAGTATTGCTTTCTTGCCCAGGCTAGAATGCAATTTAGTAATGGGTATTGAAAACCACTTTTATACCAATAATTATACTTAATGATGTAGACAGGAAGGAATAAGGGAAGAAAATAACAAACAAGCAGCTAACCAATATTTCATTTAAACCTATGAAATGCTATGCGATTACTGAGGAGTGATTTACTTCCAATTATGTAGTCACTTTTGGAATAGGTGTGAGGTGGTAATGTATGTTTTGTGTATTTGAAGTGGAGAGTTCTATAAATGTTTATCAAGATTACTTGTTCCGGGTCTGAGTTCAAGTCCTGGATGTCCTTGTTAATTTTCTGTCTGGTTGATCTATAGAATCGTTAGCTCTTCTTGTTACATTGATCCTTTTGCCATTATGTAATGTCCTTCTTTGCCTCTTTTGATCTTTGTTGCTTTAAAGTCTATTTTATCAGAGGCAAGAATTGCATCTCCTGCTTTTTGTTTATTTGTTTATTTTTACTCTCTGTTTGGATGGTAAATCTTCCTCCTTCTCTTTGAGTCTGTGTATTATTGCATGTGAGATGGGTCTGGATGTAGCATACCAATGGGTTTTGGCTTTTTATCCAATTAGAGTATATATAAGTTTAATACTGCCATTTGATGCTAGCTGGCTGTTTTGCCCATTAGTTGGTGTACATTTTTCATTGTGTTAATACTCTTGACTTTTTGATATATTTTTGGAAAGGCTGATATTGGTTGTTCCTTTATAGGTATAGTGCTTCTTTCAGAAGCTCTTGTAAAGCAGGCCTGGTGGTGGTGAACTCTCTAAGTACTTGTTTGTTTGCAAAAGATTTAATTTTTCCTTCACTCATAAAGCTTAGTTTGGCTGGATATGAAATTCTGGGTTGAAAATTCTTTTCTTTAAGGATATTAAATATTGGTCCCCACTCTTTTCTGACTCGCAGGGTTTCTGCTGAGAGATCTGCTGTAAGTCTGATAGGTTTCCCTTTATGGGTAACCTGACCTTTCTCTCTGTCTGTCCTGAGTATTTTCTCCTTCATTTCAACCCTAATAAATCTGGCAATTATGTGCCTTGGGGTTGGTCTTCTTGAAGAATATCTTTGTGGTGTTCTCTGTATTACCTGGAGTTGAATATTACCCTGCCTTGCTAGGTTGGGAAAGTTTTCCTGAATGATATCCTGAAGAGTATTTTCCAACTTGGATTCATTCTCTTCGTCACATTCAGGTACACCTATCAAACGTAAATTAGCTCTTTTCACATAGTCCCATATTTCCTGGAGACTTTGCTCATTCCTTTTTATCCTTTTTTCTCCAATCTTGTCTTCTCATTTCATTTCACTGAGCTGGTCCTCGACTTCTGATATCCTTTCTTCTGTTTGATCAATTCGACTGTTTAAACTTGTGCATACTTCACGAAGTTCTCGTGTTGTGTTTTTCAGCTCCATCAATTCACCTATATTCCTCTCTAAATTGTCCATTCTCGTTAGCATTTCATCAAACCTTTTTTCAAGGTTCTTAGTTTCTTTGCATTGGGTTAGAACGAGTTCTTTTAATTTACAGAAGTTTCTTATCACCCACATTTTGAAACCTGCTTCTGTTATTGGAACACACTAGTTCTCCATTAAGCCTTGTTCCGTTACTGATGAGGAATTGCAATCCCCTGTAGAGGGAGAGGCATTCTGATTTTGAGTATTCTCTGCCTTTTTAGGCTGGTTTCTTCTCTTCATTATATATTTATCCCTCTGTCATCTTTGTAATTACCGACTTTCTAACTAGGTCTCTGAGCTGACGTCCAACTTATTGATTCCCAGTGTCGAAATCTGAGCAATCCACTGTGCCAGCCAAAACAGCAGTATTAAGATTGATGGTGCTTTTCTGGCTGGGAATCTCCGGACTCTGCACCTAGAACTGCTGCGTTAAGGCGCCAGCAAAACCGCTGCGCCGGCCACAAGAGTCGCTCTGGCGACCCGGGGCTCCTCCACTGGAAATCTCCTGGTCTGTGAGCAACAAATATTCGTCTGAAAGTGTGGCGTCCTCTCGTTCTCTGCGCTTTCGCTGGGAGCTACATGCCCGAGCTGCTAGTGATCACCCATCTTGGATCTCTCTCCCAAATGGGTTTTTATCTTGTTAATGTTTTAGTTCTTTGTAGATTCTGGATATTAGCCCTTTGTCAGATGGGTAGATTGCAAATATTTTTTCCCATTCTGTTAGTTGCTGGTTCACTCTAATGATTGTTTCTTTTGCTGTGCAGAAGCTCTGCAGTTTAATGAGATCCCATTTGTCTATTTTGGCTTTTGTTGCCAGGGCCTTTGGTGTTTTAGTCATGAAGTCCTTGTCTGTGCCTATGTCCTGGATGGTTTTGCCTAGGTTTTCTGCTAGGGTTTTTAGGTCTCATGTTTAAGTCTTTAATCTATCTGGAGTTAATTTTAGTGTAAGGTGTCAGGAAGGGGTCTAGTTTCTGTTTTCTGCACATGACTAGCCAGTTTTCCTAATGCCATTTATTAAACAGGGAATCCTTTCCCCATTGCTTGTTTTTGTCAGGTTTGTCAAGTATCAGTTGTTTGTAGATGAGTGGCATTGCCTCTGAGGCCTCTGTTCTGTTTCATTTGTCTATATCTCTGTTTTGGTACCAGTACCATGCTGTTTTGATTACTGTAGCCTTGTAATATAGTTTGAAGTCAGGTAGCTTGATGCCTCCCTCCAGCTTTGTTCTTTTTGCTTAGTATTGTCTTGGCTATGCGGGCTTTCTTTTGGTTCCATATGAAGTTTAAGGTAGTTTTTTCCAGTTCTGTGAAGAAGGTCATTGGTAGCTTAATGAGGATAGCATTGAATCTATAAATTACTTTGGGCAATATGGCCATTTTCATGATATTGATTCTTCCTAACCATGAACATGGAATATTTTTCCATCGGTTTGTGTCCTCTCTTATATCATTGAGCAGTGGTTTGTAGTTCTCCTTGAAGAGGTCCTTTACATCCTTTGTTAGTTGTATTCTTGGGTATTTTATTCTGTTTGTAGCAATTGTGAATGGGAGTTAACTCTTAATTTGGCTCTCTTTTAGTCTGTTATTGGTGTATAGGAATGCTTGTGATTTCTGCACATTGATTTTGTGTCCTGAGACTTTGCTGAAGTTGCTTATCAGTTTCAGGAAATTTGGGGCTGAGATGATGGGATCTTTTCAGCATTTTCTTACTAACTAGTATTATAAGATATTCCAGGAGTATCTGGTAATTTGTCTGACCCAATGTTGTAATCAACATTTCTCCAAGGGTCCCATTTTGTAAAAATTTGGAAAATGGATTATAGAAACCTAGATCTAAATAGATTTGTGCATTCATTACAACTGAAATATCATTGCTTCTAGACCCTTTTAATGAATAGAACTAGATTTATTTATGTGTGTACTAACCATATATATACATCTATCTCTTCCTTTGTGCACACACAAACATTGTATATGTAGTAATCATGCACACAAAAGCATATATTATTTTCTCTATCTCTGTATTTCTATGCAAATATATGTGTACATAAGCACATATATGAACATATATGCATATATAAAATAAGTTCATGTAGCATTTCTTGACTGCTTATTCTTTCTTATAATTTCAACTTCTATTTTAGATTTACAGGTTACATGATCATGTTGGTTACATGGATATATTGTATGATGCTGAGGTTGGAATATGATTCATTCTGCCACCCAGATAGTAGGCACAGTACCCAAAAGTTCATTTTTCAACCTTTCCCCATCCTTCTAGTAGTCCTAGTAGTCCCTAGTGTTTATTGTTGCCATCTTTATGTCTATATTTACCCAATGTTTAGCTCCCACTTATAAGAATATGCAGTATTTGTTTTTCTGTTCCTGCATCAAGTTCGCCTAGGATAATAATGGCCTTCAGCTTCATCTAAGTTCCTGCAAAGACAGTTTCATTCTTTATAATGGCTACATAGTATTCCATGGTACACAGGGACCACATTTTTTAAATCAAATCCATCATTTATGGGCACCTAAGTGGATTCTATGTCTTTATTACTGTGAATACCACCATGATGAACATATGATGCATATGTCTTTTTGGTAAATTGAGTTATTTTCTTTTGAATATGTACTATTGTGTACTGTACTTTTGTTACTCGGTTGAATGGTAGTTCTGTTTTAGGTTGAGAAATTTCCAAACTGCTTTTCATAGTGACTGAAATAATTTACATTTACACCACATTGTATAAGCATTCCCTTTTCTCTGCAGCCTGGCCAACATCAATTGTTCTTTGACTTTTAATAATAGCTATTCTGACTAATGTAAGATGGTATTTCATTTCATACCTCTGATGATTAGTGATGCAGATAATTTTTTCATTTGTTTGTTGATTGCTTGTATATCTTCTTTTGAGAAGTGTCTGCTTGTGTCATTTGTCCCCTTTTTAATGGGGTTGTTTTTTACTTGTTGAATTAAGTTCCTTATAGGTTCTAGATATTAGACCTTTGTCCAATGCATATTTGCAAATATTTTCTCCCATTATGTAGGGTGTCTGTTTACTCTGTTGATAGTTTATTTTGCCATGCAGAAGCTCTTTAGTTTAATTAGGTCCAACTTGTCAATTTTTGTTTTTGTTGCAATTGCCTTCGGAGACTTAGCCAAATATTATTTGCCAATGCAAATATTCAGAAGGGAATTTCCTAGGTTTTCTTCTAGGATTCTTATAGTTTGAAATCTTACATTTAAATCTTTAACTTATTTAGAGTTCATTTTTGTATACAGTGCAAGGTGGGAGTCCAGTTTCATTCTTTTGCATATGGCTAGCTAGCTCTCTCAGTACCACTTATTGAATAGGGAGTCCTTTCCCCACAGCTTAGCTTTATCAACTTTGTGGAAGATCAGATGACTGTAGATTTGAAGCTTTATTTATGTGTTCTGTATTCTGGTCCACTGGTCTATGTGTTTGTTTTTGGACCTCTACCATACTATTTCAGTTACTGTAGCCTTTTAGTATAGCTTGAAATCAGGTAATGTGACACCTCCAGTTTTATTCCTTTTGCTTAGAATTTCTTTGGCTATTCAGGCTTTTTTTGATTTCACACAAATTTTAGAATAGTTTTTCCTAATTCTTTTTTTTTAAAAAAATGACATTTGTAGCTTAACAGGAATAGCATTGAATCTGTAAATCGCTTTAGGCAGTTTGGCCATTATAACAATATTGACTCTTTCAGTCCATAAGCACAGAATATTTCTTTTAATTTTTTTGTGTCAACTATCACTTCCTTTTGCAGTGTTTTGTAGTTTTTCTTGTAGAATGTTACACTTCCTTAGTTATATGTATTCCTAGGTATTTTATTTTTTGTTGCTATTGTAAATGGGAGTATGTTCTTTATTTAACTCTCAGCTTTAATGCCTTTCCTGTGCAAAAGTCTCTGCTTATTTGTAACTTATTTGCCCAACAGTGGTACACCTGTTTCTCATTACAGGTGTCTACATTTGTTATGGTGTGGTAAAGTAGTTTCAAAATTTATCAACTAGAGTTCAGTTATTTGGAGGGGGGATTATTCTCTTTATCATTAGCCTTAGAGTATTCAGTGAAAACAGTTTCCCAAAGTTTCTAGATCCACCCCTTTCTTTTTTGCCTTTTTCAAGGTGTTCATGCAATTTATTTATAATGCAGTTAGAATAATTGTTGCAAACTGCATTCCATCTTTGATTTTCCCAAAATCCTGGTTAACTTTCTAAAATTTGCAGACATTAAAATTTACTCTTCATTTCCAGTTTTGTGAGGTTTTACAGACACTATGGTTCTATAATTACCCTCAGAGTACCACACAAAACTAATTTATCATCCCAAATATTTTTGTGCTGACCTTTTGAAGTAAAGCCTTCTACCATTACAACCACTGGCAACCACTGGTATCTCATATTTTTACAATTTTGCCTTTTTGAAAATGACATTAAATGGAATCATACAATGTAGCCTGTTAGGTCTGATTCCTCTCACTTAGAAACATACATTCAACAGCCATCCATGTTGTGCAAATTGATAGTGTATTTATTTTTCCTGCTAAAGTGTCTTCCAGTGTGCAGGTGTTTCATAATTTATTATCTCTTCACTCATGGAAGATTATATTGGTTGTGGTTTTTGGTGACAACAAGTAATGCTGCTATAAAAATTCATGTTTGAATATTTTTGAGAACATAGATTTTTATTTAGGGTCAAGCTCCAGAAATAGAATTTTTGTGTTGCATAGTAAAGTTTTGTTTATGATCAACTCCTCATACTATTTTACAAAGTAGGTATACCATTTTTAATTCTTGCCAATTATCATTCACCAATGAATGATAGTTCTAGTTGTTTGTAATTCTTGCCAGCATTTGAGAATGTCAGAGTTTTGTCTGCTTATTTAATTGCTCATTTTGTTTTGGTTTTGCAATTCTAAGAGGTGTGCTGTGGTAGCTTATTGTGGTTTCGGTTTCCATTTCCCTAAGGCAAATAACATTGAGCATTTCTTGTATGTTTATTGTCCATCCACATATCTTCTTTGGTAAGTGTCTGCTCAGAACGTTATCCTATTTATTTTTAGTTGTGTTGTTGTTGTTTGATTTTTAAGAGTTCTTTAGATACTTTGGTTATAATCCTTTCTCAGATATATCACTTAAAAATATTTTCTCCAGTCTGTGCCTAACCTTTCCATTCTCTGAACAGTGTCTTTCACGTGGCAAACTTTTTGTATTCAGATAAAATCTCGTTTACTATTTTTAAAAAATGAATTCTGCTTTGGATGTTGTATTTTAAAACTGTTTGCCTTATGCAAAGTTATACAGACTTTCACTCACCATTGTTCCTAGAAGTTTTATATTTTTTATGATTTATATTTAGACTTATAATCTACTTGAATTTTAATTTTGTATAGTGTGACATGTTGAAGTTCAATTTTTGGAAAATAGTTATTCAATATTTTCAGTATTATTTTTAAAATATACTATTTTTTATTGTATTACTGTTGCACATTTGTCCAAAATTCATTGAATTTATTTGTCTGGGTTTATTTATATGTCCTCTATTCTGTTTAATTGATGTAGTCCAAAACACATTGGATTCATTTGTGTGGGTTTATTTATGAGCCCTCTTTTCCATTTCATTGATGTATGTATTCATACTTTCAACTATGCTACAGTATCTTAAATAGAATAGCTTTATAGTAAGCCATCAATATTGTATAATGTGAGTCCTTCAAATTCTTTTTCTTTGTCTAAGTTGTTCTGGCTATTTTAGTCACTTGTTTTCCTGTATAAAATTTTAAGATAAGCTTGTTTATTTCTCAAAAAGAATAAACCTGCTCAAATTTTTATTGAAATTATATTGATTCTTAGAATACATTGAGGTAAACTGACACCTTGAACATCTTCTAATTCAGTAGCATGATATAAATCTTGATTTACTTGGGTCTTTTAATATTTATTTTTTTCAATATTTTGCAGTATTCAGCATACAGGTACCACATTGTTAAAGATTTTATGTTAAATCCCATTGTTCTAAATTCCCATTTATATAGAAATAAAATAGATTTGTGTTTATGAACATTGTGTCTTTCAACTAGTAGTACTGATATCTTCAACGATAATTATAAACTCATCTATTTATCTGCTAAGCTTTTACTTTACTTATTTTTAAACTCAGATGTTAGGTATGCACATAACATATGTCTTCTTAATTATTTCTTGTTAATTATATTATCCTTTCGTACCCCTAATAAAGTCATTATTCTGGAGTCTACTTTGATACTACATGGCAAATCCAACCTTCTTTTTGTTAGTGTTTAGATAGTGTGTTAACGGTTCAAAAGGCATTCCTCAGGCACAATGATTCATTAGGGAGAGCCACACATCTAAGAAGCTCTTATAATCACAGTTACAGTTTATTATGTTAAAATATTCAGAGTAAAATCAGCGAAGGAAAAGGCAGGCACATAAGTTGAAATTCAGAAGAAACCAGGTAAAGCTTCTAAATGTCTTTTACCAGTAGATTCACACAGAACACATTTGATTCCTCCAGAAATGATATCTGACAACAGATGTAAAGAGATGTGAACCAGAAAAGCTAACCCAAGCTTGGTAGTCCAGATTTCATTGAGAAGTCTTTTTGATGGGCATACAGCACCTGTGTAACCAGCCTCAATTTCTCAACATCCAGATCCCCAGAAATAAAAGCAGTTGTTCACCATATGTCACATTGTTTGCATAAACTATCTGGAAAACTGATAAAGCATAGCCCATGGTCTCAGTATTGCAAAACTATCCTTATCAGACATATTGTTCCAAGAACCTGCTGTCCAGGAATTGACCAAGGGCCAGTCATAAATGCAAGCCTTTCTTGGCAATATGCAGAGTTTGAACAACTCAGTCCTGCTGAGTTAAGACATTTCCATATACACAGTATAACTTTTTCATCTTTTTCATTTTAATTAGTCTGTGTTCAGATTTCTTAAAGTGGGTTTCTTTTAGCTGACATTTAATTGGTCCTTGCTTTTTACGTAATACTGTGATCTCTGTCTTCTAACTGCTATGGTTATACCATTTCTATTTATTATGGTTCTTGGTATGTTAGGGTTAAATTTTGCCATCTTAAGCAAGACTTTTTAATAAGGGATATATGGACACTTGGTGATACAGGAGGAAGCTTCAGGGGCCTCTGAAAATCTGTGGAAATGATATATAAAATCTTGTGTGTGTGTCTGAATGATATTATATGTGAGGAGAAACCACAGGTTTTATCATAGCCATTTGTGATATATTTCACTTAAAAAGAAAGGGTCACTGACATAATAAGTATCATTTTCTAAAATTTGCAGACCTTAAAATTTGCTCTTCTTTATGTCCAGTTTTATGAGGTTTTACAGACACTATGGTTCTATAATTACCCTCAGCGTACCACACAAAACTAATTTATCATCCCAAATATTTTTGTAGATATTTTAATTTGCAAAACTTCAGAAACAGCTTTGAACTTCTACTTTTTGGCAGCCAATTGTCCAATAATTGATTTTTAAAATAGATAACTAACCCAAAGGATCTAGTGTATTTTTTTTATAAGGTGGCAGAAAGAGATGTTTTAAATGTGAGAAACACAGGTCCAGTGAGTAATGCTAAATCAATACAGATTTCCCTTACAGTTGTTTTATTTTTTGTAAATGACATATCTGGCCCTTTGAACCATTTCCCACATAATTACTTACAGACTAATTACAAGTGTAATTTTAGGATCTGAATAATATCTGACCTAACATTCAAGTATATTATTTTTGCAGACTATGAAAAATAAAGGAAATATCTTTTTCATTTTGCAAATAAAGAGAATGTATTATCTAAAAGCCACAGGTAGAATTGTATTTTAAATCAATTTGCTTTTAGAAGAAATTCCCTGCAAAACTTTGGAGGAAGAGCTGTGTTAATATGTAAAGACAACAAAATAGCCCTGTAATGACTGCATTTAGTAAGATCCCATGTAACTGGGAGTGGGGTGAGTAAGTAGTTTAGCAGTTTAAGATAAAATGGATGGATCTTGCAAATCTTTTTAAGGGCTTGGGTTTGCTCTGAATAAAATGGATTCATTTTCGCAGCTTAACTGTCCAGGGAAAAGGGTGGAAGCAGGGAGGCCAGTTAAAGTTGTTTTGCAACAATCCAGGTAGCTTGATTTTATGGCTTACACCAGGGTTTTAGTTGACTATGATTTGTCTTACCTTAAATTCAATTATAAGGCCAAATAATAAACTCCAAACCAAAAGGCATTTAAAATATCATCAATTACATAAATATGAAGCACTGTTAAAACTCAAACACAATAAAGAGAATCTAGAGAGATGAGAATGAAGCAAGTTGTAAAGTAATGTCTTTAAAAATTTCATTAAATTCTTATTCATTTTAGAGTGTCTCATCCTTCCAATGTTTGTCATCACTGATTGTTCCAAATAGAACCTAGTTTACTCTCCATTGAACATTAGATGTGATGGGTTTCATTAAAATGGCATAACTTGTGAAATTCCCTGGGAAATCTTACAGATACCTGAATGAATAAGCAATCTATTAAATTATAGATACATAGCTTTGATGATAAGTTCACTTTCACAAACTCTAGCTTTTTTGGTCCCATGGTACAAAAACTCAGCTTAAGGCACTTGAAGTTAACACAGTGGAAAAATAATGGAATTCAGATAATGTAGCAATAGATTACAGTTGACTGTGGGGTGGCGGGAGAGGGGCTTCCATAGGGAGACATAAGCATGCCCCATTTCACTGAGTAACAAAGAAGAGGAAAAATGTCAGATATGTGAGAGGGTAATGTGGCAAGAAGGAAAATAAGTTATGAAAAAAAAAAGAGGCCAGAAAACAATGGCATAGACAGTCTTGACAGATTCCAAATTGTCAAGTGAAAGTGATCACATGAGGCTTCTGAGCTACCTAGACATGCAGAACATTTAACAGAAGATAACGGAAAACTCTTAAATCATTACTAATGTAATTTTAGAACTTAGCCAGGAATCAAGTAGAACAAAGCAAGGTGGTGTTTCTACAATGAGGAACTGACAATATTTATTTCCACTTTACTGTGCAATTGCATAAATAAAGGATAAATATGTATACTTCTTTTTCAACTCTGTACTCCATCATCTAGATTTGTGTATCATAAATAGTGATAGTAAAATTGAAGGTGGATTTCTATTTTTTACTTTATTAATTTCCATTTTTGTTCTATTTTTTAAGAATGACACTTCTGAATTTACTCGGAAATAGTATTTTCTAAAAGAAGTCCAAACTATGACCCTATTTCTCAGATCTAACACTGGCTTGGCAAATGATGTAAAGATTACTAGAAGGAAGATATTAGGATGTAGAAGAAAATAATTTATTATAAGAAACAGAGTGAATAACTTTATATTTTTTAAAAAAGTACTTTCTAATAAATATTGCTTTTTTAACATTCAACTTCATATAGCTAAAGCAGGAACATAAATTGCATTTATAAAATAGTGCCCCATAGAATCCTGTTTGAAAATAAACATGTCATTATCTGTAAAGCAACTTGTGAAACTTTCATTAAAATACTATGCCCAACAAATGAAAAAATTCACATACTTTTCAGACTCAAAATTTAACAAACTGCTAGCTCAAGATACTAATCTAACAAATTTAAAAAACTGAAATATTTGGAGTATATTCTTCAATCACATGGAATTAATCTGAATATCAATTGAAAATTAATTAATAAGTACAAACTGCTTAAAAAGCAATATATTTTTAGAAAGTCTATTGAACAATGAAGAAATCAGATTTGGAACTAAGAATATTTTAAACTTGATGAAAGAAGCAACATATATAAATACATGGGATGTAGATAAAATTGGACTTAGAGGGTAGTGTATAGCTTTAAAGATATATTTAATCAGAAAAGTCAAGACTCAATATCTAACCTTGCTGTACAAATAACTACAGCAAATCTAACCCAAAGTAGACTAAAATAACAAAGTTAATCTCAGAAATAAATGAAATCACAAACAAATGTACAATAAAGAAAATCTAAAGACTCAATACTGAATATGAAAGAGGAAAGAGAGATACTGCCAGTATCAGGTTTGAAAAGGGTGATGACTCTACAGATATTAAAAGTATTAGTTCAGCAATATAAGTGAAATGGACAAATTCTTTAGAAACACAATATATCAAAACTGATACAAGAAGAAAAAATGTGTATTCCTTTATCTATTATAAATTATATATTTCATAAAAAATCTTCCTAAAAAATGTTCTTCTATTAAGAAAAAAATACCACTAACTCTATACATCCTACACAATTTCTTTTAAAACACAGAAAACCTGACAAAACACCAAAAAACACCAAAACTTGATAAAAATATTACAAGCAAGGAAATCTACAGTCCATTTTCTCTCATAAATATAGATGTAACAAATTATAAATGCCATCAAGTTGGCTCTAGTGATCTGTAAAAATGATTATACATCATAAATAGTGTTGATCACAATTTAAAGTGGACTTTTAAACTTTTAAAAGTCAATGTAGATATAGTGTCACACTGACTTCAAAAGGGATAAAAATCGAATGATCATCTCAACAGATGAAGAAAAAATACTTGATAAAATTCTACAACCGGCCAGGTACAGTGGCTAGCACCTATAATCCCGGCACTTTGAGAGGTTGCAGTGGGATGATCTCTTGAATCCAGAAGTGTGAGACCAGCCTGGGCAAGATAATGAGATCCTATCTTTACAAAAAAAAAAAAAAAAAAAAAAGAATTAGCTGGGTGTTGTAGCACGTGCTTATAGTCCTAGCTACTTGGAAGACTGAGACAGGAGGATTGCTTGTGCCTGGAAGGTCCATGCTGGTCGAAGCTGCAGTGAGCCAAGATCATGCCACTGCTCTCCAGATTGGATGACAGAGCAAAATCTGGCTTCAAAAGAAAATAATAATAATCTACGACCATCTGTCATTACAAACTTTTAGCAAACTCTAAATAAAAGGAAATCTCTTTAATCTTAAGAGTATACAACAAAAACCAGAAAATACTATAATGATCATATTCATGGACTATGAACTTTCCCTTAAGGCTGGGAATGAGATAATATTGCCTGATATCTATTTTTTATTTCAATATTGCCTGATATCTCAATTTATTTCATGTATTGATGGTCATGGCCTGTTAAGAAACGATGTAAGGACAGGAAAGAAAAATTAAAATGGTTATTATGCACAGATGACATTATTGTGCACATAGAAAATCTGAAAAATTTACTTCAAATAATAATTAAGAAGCATTTGGCAAAGTTGCTGGATACCAAAATAATATGAAAATTATATTTCCATATACCTTCAACAGAGAAAAAATATATAAAAAATTAATTAATTGTAAAAGCATAAAAACTCAAATATCTAAAAACAAATCTAATAAAAGATGGGGAGGATTTATATATAAAAAAACTAAAAATATTTTTAAGAACAGTTAATGCATACCTAAGTAAATAGGGGTACATACCATATTAGTCATTTGAAACCTCAAAGTTGTAATTAAGTTAATTTCTCCAAATTTATCTGCAGATTGAATCCAATGCAAGTCAAAATCTCTCCTGTCTCTGGTAGAAATTGACAGGTTGATTCTAAAATTTATAAATAAGCCAATCTTGAAAAAGAAAACAAAGTTGGAGGATTTAAACCACCCAATAGGAATACTGATTTTAACACAGTAGTAACGAGGATAGTGTAATGTTGGCACAAAGACAAAGGTCAATGATACTGTAGAGTCTAGAAATAGATCAACACTTTTATGCTCACTTAAGACTACGTTGGGAGAAAATGGTCAATTAGATAACCATATGATAAAAAATTAAATTTTGGTTCTTACTCCATACCATGTAAAAATAAGACAATTTTAGATGGATTAGAAATTTAAAGATGAAAGATAAAAAGATCGATTCATCAAAATCCCAAATGTCCAAAATAAGTTCAAATATAGGTTAATTAATAAATCATTACCATTAAATATATTTTTGAAAAAATGTTTAAAAGCATAGAAAATGTCAAAACTTTTCCAACTCATGTATAATATGGATGTAAAACTTGGAATAAACCAAAATAACATTAGGAGGAGTTATCTTTGGTTGGTAGAAATATTCATGTTTGCCTTATCTTTATCTTTTTTGTGTGTAGTTTTAAACTTTAAACAATGTGTACAAATATTTTTAACCTGGAAAAAAGGTTGTTTTTTAAAAAATCTGCACCAACTAGTTTGTAACTCAACTGATATTTTTTATCTCATGTACATCTACTTAAAGTCATTTATACCATCTCGTCATCGCAAAGTGCCCTTCCCAAATGATAAGTATGATAAGTATGACCCACCTGACCCAAGTTAGTTTTTTTTTGCAGTGTTTTAATAAGTCTGAACATTATTTATTTGCTTGTTTTTACTTCACATTTTTGATTTTTCCAGACACATTGAGAGTGATTCAAAAATTCATGGATTTAAAATTTAAACCTCTGACTGTGCTCTTAAAATAAAGGGGATTTCCACCAAGATGGCCGAATAGGAACAGCTCCAGTGAGCAGTTCCCAGTGAGAGCCATGCAAAAGCTGGGTGATCTCTGCATTTCCAACTGAGGTACCAGGCTCATCTCACCTGCAAGTCTACAGCAATCTAAACAGCATCGTATTGGTACCAAAACAGAGATATAGACCAATGGAACAGAACAGAGGCCTCAGAAATAATGCCAAACATCTACAATGTTAAATAGGATTCCCTATTTAACACATGGTGCTGGGAAAACTGGCTAGCCATATGCAGAAAACTGAAACTGGATCCCTTCCTTACACCTTATACAAAAATTAACTCCAGATGGATCAAATATATAAACATAAGACCCAGCACCATAAAAACCCTAGAAGAAAACTTAGGCAATATCATTCAGGAAGGACACAGGCATGGGCATCATTAACCTCTAGGCAAACCCAAATAAGTATAATAACCTAATACTACCAAACTACAAGAATGGCTAAAACAAAAAATAGTGACAATAACAAGTGCTGGTAAGGGTTTGGATAAATGGAATCATTCATACAATGTTGGTGAGAATAAAAAATGGTACAGACGTCATGAAAAACAGATTGACAGCTACCTTAAAATCTAAACATGCAACTACCATAAAACCCACTGACTGCATTCCTGGGCATTTATACTGGAGAAATGAAGGCTTACATTCACACAAAGAAACCTGTACATAAATGTTTGTAACAGCTTTATTTGTAGTAGCCCCAAACTGGAAACTACCCTGATGTCCTTCAATGGGTGAATAGTTAAACAAATTGTGGTATAGTCATACCATAGAATACTACTCAGCAGTAAAAGGGTATTAATATACACAACTTGAATGAAACTCCAGGAAATTGTACTTAATGAAAAAAGCCAATCCCCATAAGTTACATTTTTATATGATTTTATATACTGAAATGACAAAATTGTAGAAATGAATAACAGATTAATGGTTTGCTAGGGATTAAGAAGAAGGTGGGAGCCAGAGGAAAGGGGGTGTTGCTGTAAAAGGGAACATGAGGGATGCTTGCGGTAATAGAAATCTTGACTGTGGAGTTGTATAATAGTATTGGAAGATGTTACTATAGGGGCAGAAGGGACTGTGTAAAGATGCACAGATCTCCCTTCATTACTTCTTACAATTACATGTGAATCTGTAATGATCTTAATATTAAAATTTAAAAACTTAAGCTATAATTATAAGCCTCCATATATATTAGTTTTAAAAAAATTTTAAAAATGGATTAGGTGATCATTACACAAAAAAAACAGAAAACATTTCATGAAATAGGTTAATTGGTTTTTCTCTGCCACTAGGTAGACATAGTTCAGTGTAACTTCATGTACTCCAGAGATAGTAATTTGAGAGACAGTCATTGTCATCTGTTCATTTCTACTGTTGGTTTATGAACTTCTACATATGATACATCAATGAGTCTTCTGTACGGTCACCTTTTAACTAGTGTAATAATAATACCAACTTCTTACAAGTAAAAAGAAAACCTGCACAACTGGATTTCAACTTTTTAATGAATTCTACTCTAAGTCTACTAAGCCTGAGCAAGATCTCAGTAGGAAGAGTACAATTATGAGCATTGCAGCATTCTGTGCAAAAAAGATTAGTATCTGGACAAGTCAAGTAACCTTAAGGGAAGCAGTTCTCTGCATAATTGAAAAGAGCTGGGTTACATATATCTTAGGAAAAAAATCATTTATCTCTGAATAGAAATTGGTATAATGAAAACATCCTCTAATTATATCTGTTGACACAATGAAATGCAACAAATACCTAAGTAAGGTAGTCGTTTAATGTTAACTCAGCCCAGTAATAGAAAGACCAATTTATCTTTGAGTTTTATCGTTTGGAACTTAGGTACTTGAGGCTTAGACAAGCACTGTTATCAGGGAACAACACACAAAAAGTAGTTGTCATGAGATTTACAAAACAAATCCAAGAAATGATGATAAAACTACAGAATTATTTTTATCTATTTTAACAAACAGCTTCTGAAGGTGTCAACTTCCTTATAAATAATGTGCATCAGAAGTCTGAAGTTTCTCTAAGTACCTGATTGTCAGAGTACCTAGAAAATATGCCTAACAGCATGTATATCTCATTTTCACTCTCTCTTTGTTCTGTTTTCACTGAATATTGCCATATGTAGGATCCACATATACTTTTAATATTAGAAGGTTTCTCATCCTCAGTACAGTATTTTCCTTCATGTTCTAACCTTATAAAAAATAGTTCTTTTAAAACAGCCACTGCCCATTGTTTTAGTGGGTAAGGTTCTGACAACCATGGCATGTATTTGGGTTACCCTGGTCCTTGCTTTTTCATAGTCATGCAGGAAATGAGGCAGGAACAATAAGGATCTGATGAATATAAATCTCATGATCCAATTTTCTTCCACCTGGGACCATACTTTACAGCTGCAAATCTGCTCACTCTCCCTATATGGAGCTTGAAAATACTTGTCTTTGGTTCTTCCACAGGAGAGCTACTATATTGCTATTGTCTGCTCTTGATAAGTATTTTCTAATTTCCTCTTCAAACCTAGTTGAAATTCAAATTAAATATGCATCCCCCTATCATTTCTTGACTCAAGGCAGCATCAAACAGTGACTGTTTTTGTTGTCATATTACATTGATTCTTTAAAATCAGCTTCGGACACAGATCTTCAAATCTGACTCAGGACCAGGGTCATATCTAGTAAGGTTATGTAGAGGAAGTCAGCTAAGATGAGTAAAAAAATAAAGTGTTACTTTCTCCACTTGAGGGTGGTTCCTGGTTTCTCTATGGAGTCTCCATCTGGCTTCTTAGCCAAATGATAACATTACAAAACAGAGGAGATAACTGAAGGCTTGCCCTAACGATTCAGCTGGCTTAAAGGTTTCAAGTAATTTAAAGAACTAATTAAAAGCTTTCCTGAGTTATTGTATTTTAGATAATAAACCTGATAGTTGCATTCAGAATCAAATTATTCACTAGAAATATAGACTTTGATATAGAAGCTTGGAGTAGATTTGGTCTAATTAATGTTAACACAGAGACAATTTATATACACAAATGAAAACTTGTGAACTTCTTGTGAAATAAGTGATAATTTTGTGTAAAATTGTGAAAAATGAGGGATAACTTTACCTCTGACATTGTAAGCTTTCTCAATAAATGCCAAAGGAATGGAATAATTACTTTAGTCTGAATCTAGTTACTCTGTTTTTATGAGCAGCTGCATTTTAACAGATTAAAAGAACGTAACTAACAACATTAATCAGTGAATCAGTTTGAATGACTGGAAAATATAGTGTCCATAAATCCAAGAAAATAAACATCTTCACATGGGAACAATTTATTGCATTTTTTCTAGCCATACATCTATATTCATAATACATAAATTCATTTTTTAGTTTTAGACAGGGTCTTGCTCTGTCACCCAGGCTGGAGGGCAATGGTGCTATCACAGCTCACTGCAGCCTCAACCTCCTGGGCTCAATTGATCTGCCTGCCTCAGCCTCCCAAAGTGCTGGGATTGCAGGGCATGAGCTGTTATGCCAAGCCATAAATTTCTCTCTATATAAAACAACATTCTATATATACTGGGGAGAAAACTGTTTTAAGCAACCTAGATAAGAGTTTTAGAAAACAAAGATACTAGGCAATGAAAATAACTGTTACTATACTAATAATTATTGCCTTTCAGTAAACTTGTGCATCTGTACTACATATTAATTATCTGACAACAATTAAAAGGTCACTTTTCAGAGAATCAGAGAATTTCAGATGTAAGAGGCCACATAATCCAGGCTCTCAGTCCAAGTTGCACAAATTTAATAACCAATGTTGGCTCTTCAAAGTAGGCCCATGGTAGTGCTTATGTATTATTCCTAAAGAAAAGAGATTTTCTCATTTAAAATGTTCCTAAAGTAGTGCTTGCTTCAGCACCACATATACTAAAATTGGAATGATACAGAGAAGATTAGCATAACCCCTATGCAAAATGTTTCTTAAATCTTATAGATTTATATACCTGATTTTCCCAGTAAAAGTCACCATTTTAGATCAAGGTCCAAACACTCATATTTAAATATGTTTTTTGCCTTAAGTGATTTTATCCGATTGCCCTTAAATTCTTTAGCAAGGCTTATAAATAGCAGCCATAGATAGAAGATTTAGGAGAAGGACTAAATAAAGCCTAAGACTATAAGCTCCTATAGAGCCTACAAGTAAGGATTTGGACCTGATATTCTGTTGCTGCTGTAACAACTTAGCACAAATTAGGAGGCTTTAAAAGAAACATTTATTATCTTAGACTTCTGTGGGCCAAAAGTGTGAGTGTGACTAGGTTCTCTGCTCAGGGTCTTATGATGCCAAAGTCAAGCTATCGAGCAGCCTAGCTTTTGTCTGGATGCTCTGGGGGACAATCCCTTTCCAGACTCAAACGAGTTGTTTTGTGAAAAATCAGTTTTGAGCAGCTGTAGGACTGGGGTCACTGTTTGCTTTCTAACTATAAGCCAGGGGTTGTCCTCATGTTGTAGAGACCACCTGTAATCTACAGCTTTTGGAATATTGGGGTTGGAGTCTCCTCCATCTTAAAGGCAAAAGATGCACAGAATCTTCATCTGCTTCTCCTGCTTCTTCCTGCTTTGAATCAATTTCTTTTCCTTCCTCTTCTGCCACCCTCTTCTGTTCTTAAAGGACTCAAATGATTAAATTGGGCCTACCCAGATAATCCATGAATAACTCCCTCTTTTAAAGTCAACTGATCAGTAACCTTGCTTGTATCTTTGAAGTCCCTTCTCAGAAGTAGCAAGGCTACTATTTAAATAACTAAAGATAAGAACCTTGAAGTAACTTCTTTAGATTATTGCCTGCCACAGAACTCCAGAAGCATATCTATTGCACTGAGTGAAAAGTGGGGAAAGGAAAACCAGCTTTGCCAGAATTATTTATGAAAGCAGCCATCAACCCAAAACTACTTTTTAAAAAAATTTTGGACTTTCAGGGTTTGGGTATTTTGTGGTTTTATTATTTTTTTCTTTTCAATGTGAGATTTATTTTGTAATGTAAACTTGATCATTACAGAAAACTTGAAAAAAAATAGAATAAAAATATGAAAAGGTCGCCCATGGTCCCAACATTCAAAGACAACAACTTTAACATTTAATGGGCTGCTTTTCACATGCTTCCAAAGTTTGGTGTGGCTGCTTCATAATTTCTTATGCCTAAGCAAAATTGTAATCGCATTTGTTTCGATTTCGAAACAGCAGAAAACTACCTCTGGGAGAGTTGTTTCCTAGAGAATTTTTGGGGATTCAAAATACTTTATTTATACCTATCATTAGTGATAATAATTCATTGACTTTCCTGTTGAAAGTTGCATACATGGGTAGAGGAGAAAAAAACCTCAATCTTCTTACAGGTTAATCAAATGGCCAGTTCAAATAGATGTGGTGTGGTAAAAGGGTGATTTCTTCAAATCTTGAGATGCTAATTGGTGATATGTTTGTTATTGTGAAAGGTCTATTCAGCTCTTTAATCTCCAAATTTCCAAAGTCTTTAATTGTTATTTGGAGTTTTCACTGTCAACTGGAATATGATTCCAAATAACTTTATTAAGTATATACAAAGGCATTTAATCTGAATCTTAATATAAGTGAAAGTAGTTTATTATTGCCTTCACATTTAAAATACATCTTAGCTGGATGTAAAATATTAAATTGCAAACTTTTTTCTATCAAAACTCTAAACCTTAGCCTATTCAATTTTGGCATTTGTTGTAAATAAGACTGAATTCAGGATAATTTGTGTTCTTCTGGAGATAAGCAGAATTTTCTACCTGGATGCATATAAAAGTTTGCTTTAATATATCATTAAAATTGAAAATGCAAGTGTTTTCTAGATATAGGTTTCTTTGTATGCTTTTTTTCTTACAAAAACAGTATTAGATAAAAATAAAGTATCCTGTGTTCTATAACGAATTACAAATAAATCAGTTCTGTATTACTGCCTCTGATTATTTTGGTATTATCTTCAGGGACACTGACAACTCATAGATTAAATCTTTACTTTCCAACTCCACATGTGTTGTATTCTGTGTCACTGTTTTAATCTTTTTTCCCCTCGTACATTGTGGAAAAGTGACTGTAGAGGAGTGACTCAGGTATTCTACAGCATTGATCCAATTTTTCAGTGTCAATTCAGTTATTGCACTTTCACTTTCCCTGAAAACATCACTCTCTCTCTCTTTTTTTCTTACAAAATTCTGTGGGTTTTGTTTCTGTTTCATAGAATCTATTTCTTACTAAAGATGTCAAACAGGGTTTTATAATTTCCTTCCAGTTCTTAGAGGAAATGATTTTCAGGAATTTCTGAATTTTCAAAATGTTCTCTTACCATTGTTTCACAACATGAATTCATAATCCCAGGTTGTCTATGCAAATCTCCTAGGAAGGTGAGAGCTATATCCAGTCTGTACTGGCCAACAGGCAACGTACAAGAATATCGTTGATCTTGTTATCTGCTCATTCCAGTGCCAGTCAACTCTCTTAAATGGCAAACTGAAAACATAATTGAGGCTTTAGATTTTGAAACAGATTTTATTTGTTAAAAATGCTTTTCTATCAGGCAGCTCTTTCAGAAGAGCTTACTTAATATTTCTCTAATTAGACAGAAAAACTTAATCTTGACTGCTCTAACTATAGTTAGCATGCTCTACTGAGAATTCAGAAAGACCTAGCTTTGAATCTCCACTTAATCACTTTCTAGTTTTATAGCTTTTAACAAATTTCACAATCTCATTGAATTAGTTTTATAATCTCCTACTTCTCAAGATGATCATCTGAATTATATGAAATGGCACATTTAAAGCTCATGACACTGACTAGACCACATAGAAGAAAATAAGTGGTAAGCTCAGTTATTATTACACTCCCAGGAGTGATGAGTCACCATCAATTACTCCTTCTTTTTAAATAGGTTATTCTCCTTTATGTGGCAGATTTCAGTTAAATATAAAATTCAAATTTATACTGACGGATGTTATGGGGAGGGGCTGAGGTCAGTATGTTGCCTCAGTAAGTGGCATACTCCTGAGAGAGAGACAGTCAATTGCCTTTTCTGTGGATATAGATCTTGAATTTAGGAATCAGAAGGCAGAATGTGTCATTGCATGCATAGGGCTGTTTAAAACTATAACTTTTTAAAACTATAACTTAGGCTTTTTGGTCATAGAAAATCCCTCAAGTTTATCAAATACGTTGACAGTCATCTCTTATTATTAATGTGAGTTTGTAATATGTGTGTACCCATGCCTTAATAAGTATATTTGTGGGTAGCTGTTGTACTTCACAGTGCTGCTGTTAGATACCATTTTTTGGGGGGGAAGCTATATTTTAATAAAATTCTCTTCTTTAACTAAAAATTATTGATGTCATATTGCTGAATTTCCAGTGGGTTTTTTTCCAGATGGTAGTTATGAGATAAATTCATCAAATTCATTTGAGAAATAGTGGATTGGAACAAAAATGAATAATTTATTTATTCTATTACTACATAAGACCTATAATATGCTATTGTGCATTACCAATCTCTGAAGGAGGCATAGCATATAACACTTCTCATGTCAGTTGGACCACAAAAATAGTTTGAGAGGTAAGTGAGTAGCTGCAGCGAGCACTCTGAGTTCTGCTGAGAAACCTTCACCTCCCCTTCTTGGATACTGTGCCCCATCTTCCAGCTTCTGCTCATTTCTCTGCTAAAATTTCTCACCTGAAAATGACTTCTGGGGATCTCTTTCAAGCACTGCAACTGTCTTTCCAGTTGGAAGAGCTAGAAATGCATGGAAATTTACATTTCCACTCAATCCCACTTCTACACATTCCCAACTGCTGACCCGCGGCCAATGACTGGTGTCAGGGTACAAAAGTCCAACTCTTTTGCTAAGAAAACTCTCAGTCATACTCTAGAACTCCCCATGGCTTAGGCTGAGTACGGGACATCACTTGAAGTTATTAATACAAACTTCCCTGGAGATTGTCTTTTCTTCACTGCTTCCCCTCATTTGCAACCCCCAGCAGTTTCTTCTTAATAAATCACTTGTTCCTAAATTTTTGTCTCAGGATCTCTTTCTGGGAGAATACAATCTAAAGCAGTAGAATATTTTGGACCTATCAATTCAGAAAAATAATTGGAAATACTGCTGTATAGCATGATAATTGCCTACAGGACACATGAATGTGGGTTTTAGAATCTGTGTTTCAACAAGCAGCTCAAGTAATTCGATGCAATTTCATGTTTAAGAATAAAGTAACAAGTATATATTAATTCATATTAAATAAGTATTTATAAAGAAAGCCTTTTGTAATTGCTCATTGGTTTTAGCCTCTATTATTGCATTATTCAGACACATTTCTGTACTTTCTTTTAATAACTTTTACCCTTTTTTTCTCAGTTATTTTAAGCAATCATTTCAGCAAAGTTTCACTACCAAGAGTAAAATTTATATTAACCTATTTGAATTTCAAATAATAGTCTATTAGAGCTGGGTGAGACCTTAATGATCATATATTTTAACCCTGTCATTTCAAAGATGAGGAAACTTAAATTTAGAGAAGAAAAGTTATGGCCCAAGGTCATGCAGAGCCATCTCTTGTCTTTTGAATCTTAGTCAGATATTTAATCTTTACACAAGGGTGCCTTTCTAATTTTACAGATAATGAGTGAGCTGGAATGCATTATATTTCTGGAGTGTTCATTTTAGCTATAATTCTATTCACAAAAATGTGATCATTGCCTTACATAGAGCTCTTATTTAGTATTTTAAACTCCACAAATTGAAATTTGATTTTTCTGTTTATCTTGAGAGGAAGAAAGAAAATATTTTAAAATTCATATATGCAGCAAAATGCAATGAAAATTACTAACACTTCCCATGATTCCATTAATTTTTTTTTAGTTATTGTAATAAACAATATTGGCCTTCCAATAGAAAGGAAACTCTTCTTTGTTCTAAAAATACAATTTAAAGATGGAGAAGGAACAATTAAAACTTATGTATTGTTTGTGTAAAATTTTTGGTCCAAACAAGGATAATATTGAGAGAGAAAGAGAATGCTATTAGTAAGTATGCTGAATCTGTCCCAGAAAATTGAGATGTGTGGTCATTCTTTCCATAACACTACAAATTTTGCCTCCTCCAAGAAGAGTTCCTAATTAATCTTACAGACAAGCTCTTTTTCTCACATGACCATTTGTCCTAGACATTTCTCTTTCCTTTCTGACAAGTTATTATCCCTCTCCCACTTACCCCCTTCCTCCCACCACACACACACACACACACACACACACACACTCTTTCAGTCCATTTTGTACCTCCACATTGGCTAGACTAGGGCATTGCTCAGCACTGACACCTTAGAAAATGATGTTTCCATTTGATTACTTAAGATTCAATCATATACAAGCTACTAGACTCAACCTGAAAATAACACAACTGTATCCAGTTAAGCCAAACTAGGGTCCTCTTTCTATATTTTGTTTCCAAACTTCTTATCAGCATAATTAAGATGCTGATAAGAAATGCCAACACTCACTTGCTACACACATATTAAACGGCTGCCAAAAACTTTCTTAAAAAACAAAATATATGTTTTGCTTATTTCTTTCTTACATTTTCGATTTTGTGTTACATGAAGTAATCAGAAGCATTATAGGTGTTAGTGACAAGTCAGATTATTCATTAGTCTCCTATTCTTTTCTTGCAACTCAAGCTAATTCTAATAGCTAATGATTCTTCTAATTATATTATAAGCTCTGTGAATATCGATGTCAATGCAAATATTGGGAAAAATTAATGAAAAGAAGCAAAAGAAAAAGGTAATGTAAAATCTCTTCTTTATGATACCTTTGCATATAGTGTAATTCTTTTT
The DNA here is from genome assembly GCF_030222135.1 of Aotus nancymaae. NCBI lineage: Eukaryota > Metazoa > Chordata > Mammalia > Primates > Aotidae > Aotus > Aotus nancymaae. The sequence continues at coordinate 52,558,260 of NW_026988454.1, forward strand.
GATACTTATTGTAATTGGCATCTCTGTCTCCCTTGTTCTACTATAGTAAGATTGATTAAAATATTAGTCCACAGAAATAAAAGCAACATGAAATTATTGGCACTGAGGCAATTATATTACAATACCATTTTACACTCTTCTTCATGGCATTTGAGTGAGTCACAACTGTTACATCAGCCACTTTAGGAACCAATTTCTGTTTCACAGACTTCAAAAATTTCTCTAATTTAGGTTTTAAATTTACCCAATATTCCAAATACTAGCATCATAGTTTGGAATCTATTGGCCTTGAAAGTACTTGTTCCATGTTTGAGAAAAGAGCAAATGGCTCTAGGGTGTTAAAAACTCTCAATAACCAGGATCAATTTTGTTAACTACCCTTGTCCATAATTACCCTAATTTGATAATTTGTAAAGCCTACAACACATAATTCTTTAGTAAGCTATTTTGAAAATATTTTCAATGTAAAAGGACATATAGGATATTTAGTAAGTATCAAGCGAGTTTTTAAAGGCTTTTCATGTATTATCTCATTTAATCTTCAAAACAAATCTAACAAGCAGGAATTATCACTTATTACTGAGATAACAAAACCTGGCTGATAGAAGATATGGTATTTGTCCAATGTAGAAGGCCACAAAATGGCAGACTTATGCTTTGAACACAGATCATTTTCTAACTATAATCCCAGGCTTTCAAATACAACAAAGGCCTATGAACTCTAGCCATTACTGAAGCACATTTTGAAATTATATCTCATTTCCTTGTTTTTAACAATATCAATTTTATTATCAGTTTAACTCTTGATGTGAAAACACATGTTACGGTAGTTAGGGTTAGCTAAAAAAAAACCTTGAAAATTCAAGCCTATGTGATTTGGGGTAACTCACTTAAGGGCACTATCAATTATCTTCATCTTTAAAACAGAATTCACACATCTGTTTCTCAGAGTTTCGAAGACTAACTGATAAAGTACGTGGTATAGGATCTTCTTCCCTATAAAATCATCACATGTAAGATATTCATTGTTGTTATAAGACTAGATTGAAAATTTACTGCAAATTCTCAGCTATGAAGTTTTGTTTTCACAGAGTAGCAATGAAGTGTTTACAAATCAGCCAATATTTTATATTGTTATGTTCTACATATCAAATTTCATAACTCCAAATCTGCACATGACATCCAATATTACTAAGAGGCGTAAAGGTATCAGAAATTCAAAGAAAGTCTCAAAAATTATTTTTGTATAAATATTTTCTATATGCTGATTATATTTCTTTATAATAAGGCTGACTTGTCAGCATGAGGAGCTCACTGAAGGTCATATATGTTAGGTTACAACATAAACATGCAGCCTCTATCCACTGTGAACATGTGTATGACTAGGTGGTTATTACTCAACAATTTTGTGAGAAATATGACATTATTAATTGAAAAATATTGAACATTGATTTTAAAGTTGGCAGACAATAAGCCATTTATCTCCCACCCCCTTCTTCCTCTGTAGAACTTAAGAATTTGCATTTGACAAAGCATGTAAGATGGATGAATCAGAAAAATTAAGCACTTTGAATAGAGGGCAAGACTCAGAGAGGCAGAGGGGATATTATTTTTGCACATTGCAGTGAAATAGGCTCCATCCTAACAATGACAACTCCAAGTGTAGGGAGAAAAGATGGTGGCAGGTTGCCATGAAAATGTATTAAGTATATTTCTGCCCTTCTGGGAAAACAGGCACAGAAAAATGCCATTTTTATACTACTAGTAAAATAATTTTTGTCCACATGTACAGCACTTTTCCTGTTATGTGATGTACAAGACCAAAGCAAATCATGTTCCACAGTGATCCCCATTCTGAAATACTTTACACACCCCATCAGCACTTCTGTATATATTTTCAGAAACATTCTGTAGCCACAATTGTATTTAAAAATATTAGTGTGGTTATTGTGCAACTTAACTATAAATTTCTTAGAGTCATGGAATTGCTTTCTATTCATAGTACATAAAAACATTTTCACTATGGTAGGGAAAAAGTAGGTATCTAGTTGGTGTTCTGTAGATATTTCTTTGCTTGCACACTGATTTTCATCCTATGATCCTTTTTACTCATTTCTATTTCTTGCGATCTCTGAGCCACAGAAACTGATTTATATGAACTGCATCACCCAGGCCCTCTTACTATGTAGCTTCCCATAGGGTTCAGCCCATGCAAGGTGCCAGAGAAGAGCAGATACCAGACAAATGAAGAGATCAAAATATTTCTTTCCACCCAACCCACACCCAAATTTCCCTGTGGCACCTACCTGGATGAGAACCTGGTAGACTGTGTTTCTTTATAGGCATATCTCCTATTGAGCAGTCCCTCATCCAAGGCTTCAGCGATTGCCCCTTCTGCCTTAGAGTAGCAGTGGTTTTCCTGTCGTTCCTTTCCCATTCTCACTGGTTATTACGTCACCCCATTCATTAAACTCTTTTAGTCAATCTCTTTTGAATGAGTCCACTATTTCTTGGAACTCTGATACAGTTTGTGAACATATATTTAGATCCTAAATCCATTTGAATGTGATATATGTTAGTGTCTTTCTAATTTAATATTCTTTTAATATATTTTTTAAAATTGTCCATAGGTTATTGGTTGTAGTTACATGACTAAGTTTAAATTTTTCCATAGGTACAGATGGTATTTGGTTATATGACTAAGTTCTTTAGTGTTGATTTGTGAGATTTTGGAGGAACCATCACTGGAGCAGTATTCACTACACCATATTTGTAGGCTTTTATCCCTTGTCCCCCTCCCAGCTTTCCCCACAAGTCCCCAAAATCCACTGTACTATTCTTGTGCCTTTGCATTCTCATAGCTTAGCTCCCACATATCAGTGAGAACATATGCTGTTTAGTTTTCCATTCTTGAGTTACTTCACTTAGATTAATAGTCTCCAATCTCATTCAGCTCACTGTGAATGCTGTTAACTCATTCCTTTTTATGATTGTGTAGTATTCCATCATATATATCACAGTTTCTTTATCCACTCGTTGACTGATGGGCATATGGGTTGGTTCTATGATTTTGCAATTGTGAACTGTGCTGCTACAAACATGTGTGTGCAAGTATCTTTTCTGTATAATGACTTCGTATCCTCTGGGTAGATACCGAGTAGTGGGATTGCTGGATCAAATGGTAGTTCTACTTTTAGTTCTTTAAGGAATCTCCACACTGTTTTCCACAGTGACTGTACTAGTTTACATTCCCACTAGCAGTGTACAAGTGTTCCCTGATCACCGCATCCATGCCAACATTTACTGATTTTGATTTTTCAATTATGGCCATCCTTATAAGAGTAAAGTTGTATCACACTGTGGTTTTGATTCACATTTCCCTTATCATTAGTGATGTTGAATATGTTTTCATATGTTTGTTGGCCATTTGTATATCTTCTTTTGAGAATAGTCTATCCATGTTCTTACCCCACTTTTTGATGAGATTTTTTTCTTACTGATTTGAGTTCCTTGTAGATTCTGGATATTAGTCCTTTGACAGATGTATAGATTGTGAAGATGTTCTCCCACTCTGTGAGTTGTCTGTTTACTCTGCTGACTCTTCCTTCTGCCATGTAGAAGTTCTTTAGTTTAATTAAGTCCCAATTATTTATATTTGTTTTTATTGCATTTGCTTTTGGGTTCTTGGTCATGAAATCCTTGCTACGCCAATGTCTAGAAGGGTTTTTCCAATGTTGTTTTCTAGAATTTTTATGGTTTCAGGTCCTTAATCCATCTCAAGGTGATTTTTGTATAAGATCAGAGATGAGGATCCAGTGTCATTCTCCTACATGCGGCTGGCAAATTGTCCCAGCACCACTTGTTGAAAAGGGTGTCCTTTCCCCCACTTGATGATGTTTTTGTTGGCTTTGTGGAAGATCAGCTGGCTGTAAGTATTTAGGTTGCTTTCTAGGTTCTCTATTCTGTTCCATAGATCTACGTGTCTATTTTTATACCAGTACCATGCTGTTTTGGTGACTATGGCCTTATAGTATAATTTGAAATCAAATGCCTCCAGATTTGTTCTTTTTGCTTAGTCTTTCTTTGGCCATGTGGTCTCTTTTTTGGTTCCATATGAATTTTATAATTGTTTTTTTCTAATTCTTTGAAGAATGATGGTGGTATTTTAATTAGACTTGCATCAACTTTGTAGCTTGCTTTTGGCAGTATGGTCATTTTCACAATATTGACCCTACCCATTCATGAGCATGTGATATGTTTCTCTTTGTGTTGTCCATGATTTCTTTCAGCAATGTTTTGTAGTTTTCCCTGTAGCAGTCTTTGGCCTCTTGGCTAGATATATTCCTAAGTTTTTTTTTTATATATAGCTATTGTAAAAGGGGTTGAATTCTTGATTTGATTCTCCACTTGGTTACTTTGGTGTATAGTAGAGCTACTTATTTGTGTACCTTAAACCTGGTATGAAGCAAGCTGGGCTTCATACCTTAGCCCCAGGCTACCTGCCTCCCAGCAGCAAAAGAAAAGGGTTTTGGTTCTTCTCCTGCCTGTAGGGTCTGCATGCCAGATTCAAGTTCTCTCCTGAGTTCGTGCCATCCCAAGTTCTGGCCAGGAGGCTTCTTACCTGAACTCACCAAATTCAGCTGGAGACTTCCTTCTCTCTCTCTATGGTGATTTCCCTCATGCCTCTGGCTGCCCTCCCTAAGGATCCCTCTGGTGCCTGGCAGGAATGGCCTTCTTAGGAACCCAGCAAACTCTCAGGGCCTCTCCAGCTGCTTCTTCTACCCCTGTATTTTGCTTGGCTCTCTAAATTGACAGAGTTCCAGGTAAGGTTGAAAACTTCTCCTGAAAAGTAGACCTTCAGCTTCCCCAGTGGTGGTGTGTATTCGGGAGCAGAGGGTCTCTCGTTCCCACTTCTGCAGTTTGGACACTCACCAGGGTATCTCTCTCCCTGGTCCTGCAGGACTCACAGACCCTCTGCTTCCCTCAGAGGGTCTGTGAGTCTCTTGGGATTCCTAATTTGTTCTTGCAGTTGTTCTGGAGCTAAAATTCATGAGACAAGCCTCCTCACACTGCTCTGTCTGTCCAAGACAGAGTTGCAATCTAGTCCTGCCTCCCATCCACAACGATGAGTATATTCTCAATAAATGATTTTTAAAGGAAAAAAAAATTATTGTGTACCCCTCACTATCACTTAAACATATTCAAACATTAAATAAGCTATAAATAACTCAAAAATACAATAAAATGATTTAATAATTAAACAATTAAAACTACCAACCAATTAATAATACAAATTAATAACATTTGCTGTGACAGATGTTTTACAGAAATTAAAAAGCTACTTCAATCAAATATGATAACATGAATATACTTATGAACTTTATGCAAATTATGGTCTTTTCTCCTTTGAGAATTTTATGTGAAAGACATCACTACCTATGCAAGACATGAGATGGAAAACATACATACCATCTTGAATTACTCTTATTCACCTTCCCCAGCATTCAAATGATACACTTATCTCTATTTTAAATGCCACAATAACATCGTGAGTTACCATTATTTCTATACTGTATTATTGAATCAATATAAGGTTTTCATCTAATATTGAGAACACATGGACACAGGGAGGGGGACATCACACACTGGGACCTGTCGGGGGTGGGAGCTAGGGGAGGGATGCCATTAGGAGAAATACCTAATGTAGATGACTGGTTGATGGGTGCAACAACCCCCATGGCATGTGTATACCTGTGTAATAAACCTGCATGTTCTACACGTGTATCCCAGAACTTAAAGTATAATAATAATTTTAAAAGAGTCTCATTCTCTAGAACTTCTTCTCTTAATCTTACTTGGATCTGGTTTAAAAGATCCAACCCTTCTCTCTCATACATTGTTAAAATTTTCGGTTTGCACATCTGTAAGCCTTCTCTCAGGATCTGTCTATACAGAAACTATGTCCATCTTGTTGACAGGTTTATTTGAAGCCTTTGGTATGTTATGGGGATATTCGTAATTGTTGCTTAATGAATGAATCAAAATACAACAAATGAAACATTGCACTTGAACCCACTGCCACAGTTTTTACAATTATTTTTGTGTTTTTAAATTTAAGATTTCTCCATTTTATCTTAACATATTCAAATCTGAAATAATAAAAGCTCAGTGCCCATTCCAAAGTTCTTAGTTGTATCTTCAGATACTATATTAAAAAGAAGCTTTGGATATTTTCATTCTTTTTAAATTCCAGATAACAATAGGATCTTTAAAAAAAACCTTTAAAAAATCGAATAAAAATAGGCAAATTCAAAGAAATATTATCTTACAAATTATCTTTAAAAGACACATGCTGATGTCCTGTATGTTACAAGTCAGTAAAATAAAAAATTTACTTGTGATTTTATAATCTGTGTGAAGCTCCAGATAACTATAAATAAAATTAATTTAATTTAGATTCTATATAAAAAATTCAAAATGTTGGCTAAAATAACACTAAAGTTTTCTGCAAAAACAATAGTAAAAGTCATACAGTTAAATATCTGTTATATTAAATTATATCATGGAAGAGGTAATTCATATACATAAGAATTTCAAAATATTCTAGAATTATATTTTAATGAGATGTCTTCAATATGATGTTAACTCAAATCACAAAAGAATGTGTACAGTGTACCTACATTTTTGGTTGATAAAATGAAACTTATCTGAAAATAGTCTAGAAGGATATGCAAAAGAATCTTAACAGATGTATTTTTAGATGACAAGATAGCAAATATCCTTTCTTCTGTGTTATCTGTAATTCCTAATTTTGCAGAATTATGAATTATATTTTAAATAAAATCTTAAAATATTTTAAATTAGAAAAGCAGTTGCCTCTATGTCACTACAAATCTGTATAATTCTGTAAATGAAAGTGAAACTATTGTATAATGAATAGTTGAAAAGAGCAAGCAAAATCAGCATTGTTAAAATCTGCTCGATTATTATAAATCAAGAAAAAACAGAAAACATTATCTAATACTTATTATTTAAAACACAGCATATCTACTCTTTTTCTTTTGGCTAGCACCACAAAAGGTAATTTCACTGTCATCCTGAACACTCATTAAGTCTATTTAAACCATCTTGATATTAATGAATAAACAGATTACTATTAATGTGAGTACAGATACTTCAAATTTTCTGCTAAGTAAACATGCTATTCCTCCTACATGTAAATGATGATATTTGCTTTTATTTCTTTCAAAGTTTATATGGACAGGGAGTATTGTCTTCTCTAAAGAAAATCTATTCTCATTTATTTTTTACTTGGGCTTCCACATACCTTTGGGAATGACTACCATAGAAGAAAATTTATTATTGTTGTTATCATTATTATTGATTATTAATTAAAGCAATATATTTGCCAAGCTTTCATACCCTCATCATTGATCTTACACAGTAAATTATGTCTATGAAGCAATATTTTATGTAACTTTGTCTAACAGGCAGTTATGATGACATATGGGTTTGCCAACTTCTTTTATAATAATGGTAAGTACATAAAAATATGAACCTGACTTCTTTATTAAATTGATTTGTAGATAATTTCTAAATTGGTACTAACTTGTAAAACCCACATAAAATATCCTAGACTTAAAATTAAATGCTTAGCATTGAAAATAATGATCTATTTTTGCTAAAATCTCAATATTTATATCATATTGCACACTGAATAGCTACTAAAATTCAATCCCAAGATTATTTTAATTATTAATGCTACTAATAAAACTGAAAACAAAAGTAATTTGTCCTCCTTTACAGCATATGCAAAAACGACTGGAGGCTAATGCTAAATTATTAAATACTAAATAAACCCTCCCAGAAACAATGTATAATGACACTCAGGTACATAAGGTTCCTGAGAATAACAGAATATTCCATGTTCAAAACAATTTATCAAATTATATCTAATTTTCAAATCTAAATTTGCAATAAAACAGAAGTCTTTTAAAGACCGACACTAAAAATTATTTAGATCCCATGGGGCAAAACTGGCAAGAATACATAGGACTCAACAAACTGAGCCTGTAATACTGCTGTCTCTGACACAAAGTCTGAACACACATCTGGACCCAAAAGTTTAAAACGTGATTCAGACATTAAGCAAATCTTTTATTACTTTCTTAGAAGTTACTGTAATTCTACCCTTGTAACATACACACATAGGAAACACATGGGAATTCATGCAGGCAATTATTTTTTCTCTAGTCCTTTATAAATTTACTGCGGTGATTTTATTTTATATTTTTTATCATATTTTAAGTTCTGGGATACATGTGCAGAACATACAGGTTTGTCACGTAGATATTCATGTGCCATGGTGATTTGCTGCTTCCATCGCACCTTCATCTACTTAGGTACTTCTCTTAATGTTATCCCTCCCCAATACCCTGACACCCTGCTATCCCTCGCCAGCCCCCACCCCCAAACAAGCCCCGGTATATTATGTTCCTCTCCATGTGTCCATGTGTTTTCACTGTTCAACATCCACATATGAATGAGAACATGCAGTGTTTGGTTTTCCGTTCTTGTGTCAGTTTGCTGAGAATGATGTTTTCCAGCTTCATTCATGTCCCTGCAAAGGACACAAACTCATCCTTTTTTATGGCTGCATAGTATTTCATGGTGTATATGTGCCACATTTTCTTTATCCAGTCTATCATTAATGGGCATTTGGGTTGGTTCCAAGTCTTTGCTATTATAAACAGTGCTACAATAAACATGTATGTCCACGTTTCTTTATGATATGATGATTTATAATCCTTTGGATATATACCCAGTAATGGGATTGCTTGGTCAAATGGTGTTTCTAGTTCTAGATCCTTGAGGAATTGCCACACTGTCTTCCACAATGGTTGAACTAATTGACACTCCCACCAACAGTGTTAAAGCATTCTTATTTCTCCTCATCCCCTCCAGCATGTGTTGTCTCCTGATTTTTTAATGATCTCCATTCTAACTGGCATGAGATGGTATGTCAATGTGGTTTTGATTTGCATTTCTCTAATGACAAGTGATGATGAGCTTTTTTTCATATGTTTGTTAGCTGCATAAATGTCTTGTTTTGAGAAGTGTCTGTTCATATCCTTTGCCCACTTTTTGACCAGATTGTTTGTTTTCTTATTGTAAATTTGTTTAAGTTCTTTGTAGATTCTGGATATTAGCTGTTTGTCAGATTAGTAGACTGCGAAAATTTTTTCCCATTCTGTTGTTTGCCAGTTCACTCTAATGACAGTTTCTTTTGCTGTGCAGAAGCTCTTTAGTTTAATTAGATCACATTTGTCTATTTTGGCTTTTGTTGCCATTGCTTTTAGTGTTTTAGTCATGAAGACCTTGCCCATGCCTATGTCCTGAGGTCTTATGTTAAACTCTTTAATCCACAACTCTATGCAAATAAACCAGTAAATCTAGAAGAAATGGATAAATTCCTGGACACTTACACCCTCCTAAGGCTAAACCAGAAGAAGAACTAAACTATTTAATTGAATCCCTAAATAGACTAATAACAAGGTCTGAAATTGAGGCAGCAATTAATAACCTACCAACCAAAAAAAGTCCAGGACCAGATGGGTTCACAGCCAAATTCTACCAAACATACAAAGAGGAGCTGGTAACATTACTTCTGAAACTTTTCCAAACAATACAAAAAGAGTGAATCCTTCCTATTTTATGAGACCAACATCATCCTGAGACTAAAACCTGGCAAAGACACAACTGAAAAAGAAAATTTCAGGCCAATATCTGTGATGAACATTGATATGAAAATCCTCAATAAAATACCGGCAAACCAAATCCAACAACAGATCAAAAACTTGCCATCACGTCAAGTCAGTTTCATCCCTGGGATGCAAGGGTGGTTCAACATATGCAAATCTATAAACATAATCCATCACACAAACAGAACCAAAGACAAAACCACATGATTATCTCAATAGATGCAGAGAAAACCTTTGACAAAATTCAGCAGCCCTTTATGCTAAAAACTCGCAATAAACTAGGTATCAATGGAACATATCTCAAAATAGTAAGAGCTATTTATGACAAACCCACAGCCAATATTATACTGAAGGGAGAAACTGGAAGGATCCCCTTGGAAAACTGGCAGAAGACAAGGATGCCCTCTCTCACCACTCCTATTCAACATAGTAGGAAGTTCTGGGCAAGACAATCTGGCAAGAAAAAGAAATAAAGTGTATTCAGTTAGGAAAAGAGGAAAATTGTTTCTATTTGCAAATGAAATGATTGTATATTTACAAGACCCCATTGTCTCACCCCAAATCTCCATAAGCTAATAAGCAACCTCAGCAAAGACTCAGGATACAAAATCAATGTGTAAAAATCACAAGCATTCCCGTACACCAGTAATAGACAAACAGAAAGTCAAATCAGTGAACTACCATTCACAACTGCTACAAAGAGAGTAAAATGCCTAGGAATAAAACTAACAAGGGATGTGAAGGACCTCCTCAAGGAGAACTACAAACCACTACTCAAGGAAATAAGAGAGGACACAAATAGATGGAAAAACATTCCATGCTCATGGTTAGGAAGAATCAGTATTGTGAAAACGGCCATACTACCCAAAGTAATTTATAGATTCCATGCTATCCCCATCAAGCTACCATTGACTTTCTTCACAGAATTGTAAAAAAAAAAAAAAACACCTTAAATTTCATATGGAACCAGAAAAGAGTCTGCATAGTTAAGACAATCCTAAGGAAAAAAAAAAAAGCTGCAGGGAGGCATCAAGCTACCTAACTTCAAACTATACTACAAGGCTACAGTATTCAAAACAGCATGGTACTAGTTCCAAAACAGAGATATAGACCAATGGAACAGAACAGAGGCCTCAGAGGCAATGCCACACATCTACAACCATCTGATCTTTGACAAACCTGACAAAAACAAGCAATGGGGAAATAATTCTCTATTTAATAAATGGTGTTGGGAAAACTGGCTAGCCATATCCAGAAAGCTGAAACTGGATCTCTTCCTTACAACTTATAAAAAAGTTACAGTGATTGTAAAGTACAATTCTAGCAGCATTAAGATAAACTTGGAAATGTGATAAGGTTGTATTGGCAATTTAATAATTAAGGGACAGATTTATAATTTGATAATCACAAGTCCCTTGACAAACAAATATGCATGGCTAATTGTTGGCTCTGGTCATTTTCCCTTATTGTTGCATGTGGTAGCAGGCAAAGTTTGGGGCTCTAGTGGGCTGCTTGTGGTGCTAAAGAAGCCAATCTAAAATTTAAAAACAGTGGAGTTTATTAAAAATTGGAAACATAAATGGCCTTCCCTCGTGGCTCCTTATACTTTCTGACTTCTTCGTTGACATCCCTAACGTCTACAGAGACATCTACGCTCTCAGCAGGCACAACACTGCTCATCACTGAATCAGAGCATTTGTTAATATCTTTATAGTAAAAATATTTAAGCTCTATATTTGATTAGACCCAGGACAGAGTATCATCAAGAAGAAAGCACACCCCAGAGAACCAAACATTTGTCTCATTTGGCCCATTACCATCTAGTAGCCAGAAAAAGGTTTCTGCTGGATCCCACATATGGAAAATGTCACAGGTTTAACTTTTTCCTCCAGATATTTTACTCAGTTGTTTTACCTTTGATTCACATTTAATGCAGTCAGTTTATTATTTTCTCCAAAACCTTTGAGCTAAAATGAAACTACGATGTTTTGAAAATAGTGAGAAATGGACTATTCATAATTATACCTGACATAATAAAAGAAATGAGCACCCTGGGCAAAGTTCTCAGATACTATGGTTCTTGATAAGTCCAATTTATATGTAGTAAGTTAGAGACATGAAGGAAGATTATGGTAATACACAGAACATAGTATACCTCCAAAGCCAAAGAGTGATTCTCCATGTGTATTTGCAGCAGTAGAGAACAATGTTCAAATAATGGAACAAACAAATAGTTCATAGAAAAGCCAATGAGACTGATACCAGAAGGAAAGATGGGTTGAAAGCAACAATAACCAAGTATTTTTCCTTTAAAATTGCAATATTCAATACAAGTCAACCCTGCTTTAAAGGTTTACATAACTAGGCATATGCTATGCAAAGACCATAAAGGCTAAACCTTAGGTTTTCAATATGTCTAGATTTAGGTAGAAGATAGATGGAGGCTGGGCTTCCAGAGATCCACTGAAATATAAGCAGATATTGATTACCAGGTCTCAGCAGATATTGATTACCAGGTCTCATCATTTCAAATATATTTTCTTTTACTATCACCCATAAAAATAACAACAGGGAGCTAGCCATGATATTACACAACCTACTGGACTTATGACACTGGAATCTAACCCAGGAAGGGGCAATCAGGGTCCCTTTCAAGAAACTGTAATTTAGATTGAGAGAGCTTGTAAATAGTGAGATCGAGTTCATTTTCTTCTTTGTGCTTTATGGGACATAGCAAATCAGACTGTAGGAAGAAAATTATGAAGCAGCTGCACAGATCAGAACATGGATTAAGTGTCTAGGATCCTAATTGTTTTCCAGCATTAGGAATCCTTCCAGTGGCCTGACTGAAGATGCACAGAACAGAAATCTAAAATTATGAAGCAGATGCACAGAACAGAACATGGATTAAGTGTCTAGGATCCTGACTGTTTTCCAGCATTAGGAATCCTTCCAGTGGCCTGACTGCATTCTTGTAAGGGAGAAACATTTTCCTACTTTGTAACATTAGCACCTGAAATCAAAATCATTTCTGTAAATATTATAACTTTTATGTGTCTATTAACTTCTAGTTAGTCTTGTCCATGTATAGCCACACCAGCTATATATGGTATTATATAGTGTGTCATGGTAGATTTTTACTTTTATTAGTAGTCTTATTTTGGGTGATTAGCTTTGGTGAGAAGTGGCTTAGCAAAGGATATGACATAAGCTACCATGTCTACTTAATGGTGCTCAGCACATTTCCAAGTAAAACATGGTTTGAGGGAGTAAGCCCATAGTGATTTACATATTTCCTTTTTAAAAAAAGTTTTCCGAATTTTCAAATTTTTTAAACTAAGAATATATCACACAAATAATCAAATAAAAATAACACAAAGTAAGTTATCACAGTCCTGTCCCTCCAAATGAAGAAATGGACTTTATTCAATAAGTACTAGACATTCTGAAAAAGAAAAAGGCTCACTGCAGTCAACATATCTGTGAACCTTAAGGAGCTAGAATGATTTAATAAGATAATTTATTTATAACACCATAAACCATTACACATAAACTGCCAGAGAGGAAGAACAAAAGGATGAAAGTATTAACTGTGGTATGATAAATAATGACCACCAAAGGTATCTAATATCTAATTTCTGGAACCTATAATGTTACTTTATATGGCACAAAGGAACTTTGAAGATGTGGTAAAGTTAAATAAAATACAGTTTGATAGATTATCCTGGATTATCAGGATGGACCCTAAATGCAACTACATAGGTACTTATTAGAGAGGCAGAGGAAGATTTGAAACAGACAGAAGAGAGGAAGGCAATGACCTTGAAGCAAAATTGGAGTGACACAAATACAAGCCACAAAAAGCTGGAAGAGGCAAGGCATTAGATTTTCCCTGCATCCTCTGTAGGGAGCACAACCCTTGTATATCCTGATTTTATATATCCAGATATCCAGTTCTGGACTTCTAACTTCCAGAACTGTCAAAGAGTAGATTTCTGTTGTTTGGTAGTTTTAAGCCTTCTAGTTTGTGGTAATTTGTACCAGCTGATCTTGGAAATGAATGCAGCAACCGAATATAACCAATAATGAATTATTTTCTTTTCTGAGACTTACTAAGCAACTGTTATGAACTGCATGCTGTTATGCCAAGGGCTACAATACTGTATGAAATATAAACCACTCCTTCCCTGTCAGAACTTGTGATACAGTGAGAATCAATTAATGGCACTAGGAAAGAAGACTACACCTTATTTGTGCAACACGTGAACTGCATCATTCAACAGTAACCACGAGGGCTCAAAGCCCTGAGACTTTTCTGCTACATGATTGCTTGTGCCATCTCCTAGGACTGAAATGCTTAACCTGGCTTACTGATATAGCAAAGGGTACGTTTTGGTTGCTTACTTTGCCATGGGCTTTTTGCATGCATTATGTTCTAATTCTAATCCAAACCTTCAACCTAGATACTATTATCCCTATTTTACAGATGACAAACTATTTACATTTACTTAACCATATATCTCTGTTTATTGATATTCAAATTACTACCATTATAAAACATCACAGACTAAAATTAGAATACAAATACAATGTAAACATAAAAGTTATTAAAATTCTAGAAATAGTATGGTTCTGCTTCCATAAGAAGAATCAAATCTACTTTCAAGACTTTGATAGATTCACTCATCAAAGTGATGTTTAAGTTCCAGAATAGCCACTGGTATTTCTGTTGATTTAAACAAAACAGTTTGTTGTAATAAATTATTATTGGATAATTTCAGGATAATTACTAAATAATTATTCTGGTAATAAGCAAATATAAGGCTGAAAATTAGATAGAGTTCATTATTAGTCCTCAGAATCATAATCCAAATTATTTGGGCTTAGTATGGCAAATTAAGGCAATAATACAAAGGTTAATCTTTTCTTAATATAATTTCTAAGGAACAAAATACTATTTAAATGTGTATCATAATGTGATGCATTCTACATGTTCCATGGCTTTGAAAACAGAGCAAATGAATACTAAATCCTAATAAAATATTTGGAAAAATATACACAACACTGCAGTGTATATGTGTGTGTGTGTGCACGTGTGTTTGTGTGTCTGAGGTGTTCACAGAAACAGTTAGGAGTTTTTACGTTTGGAATAACACTATGGGATTAAGGATAACACCTCTAAAATGCAGGTGCTTAGCCAAGTAATTCATCATAGAATTTATCATAATTCATCATAGATTAGACTGAGTGATCTAATACATGTAAAGTACCCTTGAATAATGCCTGGAGCATGTTTAGGTCACAAGAAATATTAGAAACTATTGCAATATATAAAATAATAATTTAATGTTCATTATGAAAAATACATTAATATCAAGAACCAATGTATGTATTATGTGCTTTAATTCCACATAAATGTTTAGTGTGGGCTAGTTGGTTTTCTAATGGACTATTTGACCCCCCCACAAGCACAATCAGCTTTAGAATTCAGTTGAATTTAAAATCTAGCTGATTTATTAGCTGAATAAACTGGGGTAACTTAAATAAATTTCTGATTATTAATATGTTCATCTTAAAATAGAGACTATAGTATACAGCAACACTTTGAACATTAAGTAATAGTATGGTACAGTGTTGATGAAATGCCTTGGGGATTTGGTAATTAAAAACTATTACTATTACTACTACTACTACTACTACTACTACTACTACCACCACCACCAATGGCAAATCATCCAGTCTCCAGTGAAAACACAATATACTTATTTGTTAAATGCATATGGTCATTTTTCAACACAAATACAATAAAATTTTCAGCTAGTGAAGACTGTGATCTATGCACTTTACATTAAAAAATATTCCCCTCAGCAAAGACCACCCGGAGATGTCCATAAAAGGTTTTGACAAACACTCTTTAAAATACTGTTCACCTAAATCTTTCTCTAACATCTGACAAATATGCACACCACCTCATAATATACCCTGTAGATAAGGGATGAAATCTTCTACACATGAATTTCAACCAGTACAGGAAACCAATCTCCACCGTATTTGATTTATGATTAGTAAACCTCTGGTTCAATGTTTTGATAATAATTAACTATTATTTTTCCCTCTGTTCCTTTTTCATGAATACAGTTCTATTTCTGAAAGATTGTTAATATATTTGACATTATTATAATTGCTCATAAGTACTTTCCTTTGGCCAAAATATATCATGATTTGCATAATTCTATCGTGGGAGTTACCACATTGCATCTTGCATTTCTTTTTGCCTGTCTTTCTTCTCCAGTAGCTTTGGAGCATTTTGAAGGCAAGAACTAAATGACAGCTTCTATTTTGTTCCCAAACCACATAACATACCTGACATGCAATAACTGTTTAATAATGTTATTGGATAACTAAACAAAGGATTCTTTGTTCTGAAGCCACATATAAGAGTTTACTCCTTGTCTTGCATGACAGACATCAAAAATCTAATATCAATTCCACTGTTTCTTTTATTCATTTTCAACTGCTTTTAATGTATGACTCCAAAACCTATCTCAACTATTAGTCCTCTCATATCACTTACTTTTATTATCCACACATTTTTTGAGTGACAACAAAAAGTGTTAATTTAGATAAATGTTTATGTATTTATTTTCAACTTTATTTTTGATTCAGGGGGTACATGTGCAGGTTTGTAACCTGGGTATACTGCATGATGCTGAGGCTTGGGGTAAAAATGATCCTGTCTCCCAGATACTGAGCACAGTACTCAAAAGTTAGTTTTTCAGTCCTTTCTCCCTTCTCCACCTCTGCTTCTAATAGTCCCCAGTTTCTATTGTCATATTTATGTCTCTGAGTACCCAATGTTGACTTCTCACTTATGAGTGACATCATGTGGTATTTGATTTTCTGTTTCTGTATTAATTCACTTAGGATAATGGCCTCCAGGTGCATCCATATTGCTGCAAAAGACATCAATTCATTTTCTTTATGGCTCTGTAATATTCCACGATATATATGTACCACATTTTCTTTATCAAATCCACTGTTGCTGGTCATCTAGGTTGATTCTATGTCTCTGCTACTGTGAACAGTACCACAATGAACATCCAGATGCACAGGTTTTTTTGGTAGAATTATTTCTATTACTTTGGTTATATACTCAGTGATGGGATTTGCTGGGTTGAATGGTAATTCTGTTTCAAGTTCTTTGAGAAATCTCCAAACTGCTTTCCACAATTGTTGAACTATTAAATAATTTATATTTCCACTAATAGTGTATAAGCATTCCCTTTTCTCTGCAAACTTGCCAGCATCTGTTCTTTTTTGACTTTTTAATGAGCGTCATCTGACAGGTGTGAGGAAGTATCTCACTGTAGTTTTGATTTGCATTTCTCTAATTATTAGTGATGTGAAGCATTTTTTCATATACATGTTTGCTTTTGAGAACTTGCATGTCTTCTTTTGAGAACTGTCTGTTCATGTCTTTTGCCAGTTTTTAAATGGGATTATTTTTCTTAATTTGTTTAAATTACTTCTAGATTCTGGGTATTAGACCTTAGACAGATATATAGTTTGCATATTTTTTCTCCTATTATTGTAGGTTTTCTGTTTATTCTATTGATAGTTTCTTTTGCTGTGCAGAAGCTCTTTGGTTTAATTAGGTCACACTTGTCAGTTATTATTTTGTTGCAATGGCTTTTGAGTCCTTAGCCATACATTATTTCCCAAGACCAATGTCCAGAATGGAGTTTTCTAGGCTTTCCTCCAGGATTTTTTTTTTTTTTTTTTTGAGACAGGGTCTCACTCTGTCACCCAGGCTGGAGTGTAGTGGCAAAATCACAGCTCACTGCAACCTCTGCCTCCCGGGTTCAAGCAATTCTCATGCCTCAGCCTCCTGAGTAGCTGAGATTACAGATGCACACCACCACGCCTGACTAATGTTTTTATATTTTTGGTAGAGACAGTGTTTCAGCATGTTGGCCAGGCTAGTCTTGAATTCTTGACCTCAAATAATCTGCCTGCCTTGGCCTCCCGATTACAGATGTGAGCGACCATGCCCAGCTTTCTTCTAGGATTCTTATAGTTAGATGTCATACATTTAAATCTTTAATCATCTTGAGTTAATTTTTGTACGTGGTGAAAGATATGCATATAGTTTCATTCTTTTGCATATGCCTAGACAGCTATTCAAGCACCATTTATTGAATAGGGTCTCTTCTTATTATTGCTTGTTTTTGTAAAAGATCAGATGGTTGGATGTGTGTAGCTTTATTTATGGGTTCTCTATTCTACTCTATTGCTCTATGTGTCTCGTAAAGATTTTATTTCTCCTTCACTTATGAAGCTTAAATTGACAAGATATGAAATTATTGGTTGGAATTTCTTTTCTTTTGGGAGGCCGAGGTAGGTGGATCACTTGAGGTCAGGAGTTCAAGACCAGCCTGGCCAACATGGTGAAACCCCGTCTCCACTAAAATTACAAAAATTAGCTGGGTGTGGTGGCGCACCCCTGTAATCCCAGCTACTCAGGAGGCTGAGACAGGAGAATCGCTTGAAACCAAAAGGCAGAGGTTGCAGTGAACCGATATCATGCCAATGCACTTCAGCCTGGGTAAAAGAGTGGGATTCCATCTTAAAAAAAAAAAAACAACAACTGAAAAAGGCCCCCAATCTGTACTGGCTTGTAAGGTTTCTGCTGAAATATCCACCATTAGCCTCATGGGCTTCCCTTTGTATGTGATCCGACCTTTTTCTGTAGCTTCCTTTAAGATTTTTTATTTAGCATCGACCTCAGACAATCCAGTGACTATACCCCTTGGTGATGTTCATTTTGTACAGTATCTCACAGGTATGTTTGGATATCCATTCTTCTAGCAAGATTAAGAAAGAGTACTTGAATTATCCTTTGAATATATTTTCCAGGTTGTTAATTTATTCTCCTTATCTCTCAGGAATGGTAATAATTCATAGGTTTGGCCACTTTATACAATTCTCAAATAAAATTTCTCAAATGCTTTGTTCATTTTTCTAAATTATGTATTTTTTAAATTTTTGTCTGACTTGGTTAGTTCAAAAGGCTGGTCTTCAAGCTCTGAAATTCTTTATCTTTCTCTAGACTATTCATAATGTTTTCAATAGTATGTTGAAATTACCTGTTAGTTTTTCAATTCCAGAAGCTCTGATTGATTTCTTTTTAAGATGTTTATCTCATCCTTTATTTTCTGAATTGCTTTAGAAGTTTATTTGTGTTGCTTTTGAAACTTTTCTTGGATCTCATTGAGCTTCCTAGCAATTCATGCTTTGAATTCTTTATTGATCATTTCTGAGTTTTCATTTTGGTTAGGAATCACTGCTGGAGAACTAGTGCAATCATTTGGTGTCACTACATTCAAATTTTTCATAATGCCAGAATTCTTGTGCTGGTTCTTTATTATCTGAAAATGGTATTGATGCTTTGAGTGACTCTGAGACAGTTTCAGATCATGGATGAGGTCTTCACAAATTTTGGTGAGATGTAATTTCTCAGGCACCTTTTAACAAGGCATTCAGCCTATTTCATTTTCTATCAAGTCCTGATCCTGCTCTCCATTTTGAGTTTATTTTTTGACATACCACACTGTCTTTATAATAAATGGGATAGAATAATAGATTGATCATCCTTGTCCAGGTGTAGTGGCTCATGCCTGCAGTCCCAGCACTTTGGGAGGCCAAGGCAAGAGGATTACTTGATCCCAGAAGTTTGAGGCTAGTAAACTCTGATCACACCACTGCAAACCCTCCTGGGGGACAAAGTGAGACCAGTTCTGTAGCCGTTGAATTGAAGATCAAAGCACTGGGAGATTCTGTATCTGGTGAAGATCCACTTGCCTGTTTGTAGACAGCCTTCTCTCAGTGTCTTCATATGGCAGGCAGAAGGGGCAATAAATATTTATTTAATGAACTGAGCATGACTGCCTTATATTCATGCCTTTCATCACATAGCTGTTTTAATGTCAGAAAACCCAAGTTTATTTGAAATTTTGTCTTGGCTATAAAATTAGCAACATGAATAAAACTTTACTGTAACCAATAAAGAACAACATTTTTGTTATGTATTAGCATAAATGTCTAAATATCTTTATGGCAAGAAAGAAAAAAGATGAGTGGACACTTACTGTTCAAGTTTTTTCTTGTCTAGTAACATACAATACAGGAATAACTTATAGACTGTAGGTATGATTAAATAAATATTAACAAATTGTGTATTATAAGCACTATGTATAAAATAATAAATAATAAAAGCAAACAAAAATAGCATATACACATAAGTATGCCATATACATACAGTTGAGGTTTTCCTACCTATCAAGTAATTTGGGAAAATTGTTTTCTTTACTTATTTATAACTAATATTTACCTACAAATAGATAACTTTCCCATAAATCCATATACTTATTTTACCACATTTGCTTTAACATTGATATAAGAGAAATAACGAACTAAAATACTTTTTATTCCAAATTATACTCTTAAATAGAATATAGTGTTTCCCTTCAAACAGAAATTTGATTGAAATAGACAAAAATCCTTAGCAAAATATTTTTAAATAGAACTTAACAATTTATAAAAATATTATACACCAAGGGGTTCACTGCAGGGATGCAAGGTTGGTTCAATATTGAAAAATATATTATAATTCTTTATGGTGGAGGCTAAAAAGAAAAATTGCATTATCTTTATTGATCAGAAAAATCAAATGACAAAATTCAACATCTATTCACAAAAACTCCCAGAAAAATAGAAATAGAGGGGATCATCATCAATCAATAAAAGGATCTACAAAAAACCTGCTGGTAACATTATTTTTAATTAGGGGGGAGTGAATGTTGTTTCACTAAGATTGGAAATAAGGCAAGCATGTCCATTCTCCCCACTCTCATTCGATGTAAGACTGGAAGTTCTATTTAGGGCAATAAACCAAGAGGAGGAAATAAAAGGCATACAAATCAGAAAGAAGTAAAACTGTCACTATTTGCAGATGACCTGATAGCACAGAAAATTCACGTGGTTGCTAAAGACTGAGGGCTGGGAAAAATGGGGAGATGATAGTCAAAGGGTTCAACATTTCAATTATGCAGAATGAATAAGTTCTGGAAATCTACTGTATAGAATGGTGACTAAAGTTAATAATTATATATTGTATATTAGAAAATTGCTAAGAGAGTAGATCTTAATGTTCTCACAGAACACGCAAAATATAAAAGGGAGATGATGGACTTGTTAATTAGCTTGATTGTGATAATCATCTCACAGCAAATACATGCATCAAAATGTCATGTTGTACACCTTAAATGTACATATATAGTCAATCATACTTCAATAAGCAGAAGACATACAAATTAGCTGTATTTTTATATATTAGCAAAGAATACATGGACGCTAAAATAAAAAATACAAGGCCATTCACAATCATTCAAAAGTGAAACACTTAGGTATAAATCTAACAATACATTTAAAGGACTTGTATGCTGAAAACTGCAAAACAGTGACAAAAGAAATCAAAGATCTAAGTAAACAGTAAGGCATATATGTTGATGATTGAAAGACTCAATATAGCAAAGATGTCATTTACTCAAATTGATGGGTAGGTTTATGGAATTCCTATCTAAGTTTTAGCAAGATTTTTTGTAGATACAGACAAGATTATTCTAAAATATAAACAGTCAAGAAATTGGAGAAAATCTGAATGGGAGAATTTGGTGAAAATTTGTATTTTCCAGGATTATTGTCTGGAAGAGGGACCAAATATGTTCTTTATGTATCTAATATATGAAATTAGGTTCTCTAAGAAAAAAAACATGTGAATTATATGTTAGATTAATATAAAGAACTTCTTCATATGTCAATCTGCAAAGTCAAAGATAGGATAGACTTCCTCACCAGCAGACAAATTCAGTTATAAATCACCTTCCTAGGATCATAATAAAGGGAATATTAGCATCAGATCAAGAAATAAACTGACTACAAAAAGTCACTTCTTATCCAGATACAGCTTTAATGTCAATAGTCCAAGTCAGAAGGGAAGTAGGGCATTATCTCTACATTAGAGTTGGACAGTATGAGATCTAGAAGGTATAAATAGATAAATAAGTGTTACCTATAGTATTAATGTAGTAACAAAAGCATCATAAAATAATCATGATTAGTCTATATGATTGAATTCTCAGCAAATTATCATAATTGAAAGAAATTCTTAACATTTTTTTCCAGCTGAATTTTCTTTATCTTATTTGAACTAGCAAAATGATTTTTCATCTACTTGCCTTTCATGGCCAGATGGACACCTAGTTTTGAGAAGAATAATGGTGATACGTGCTGACTTCATGACTAAGTTCTCACACATTGTATGCAGTAATATACTTTTCTTGTCTTTTTCATTTGTATTATCCTTTACAATTGATTACTATCTAATCAATTGTTCTCTATGAACATTATTATATTATTGACTTTTCTCAGGAAACATATTTATAAAGTAAATGTGCTGTTTGATGAATAAAAATATATTAATTATTGTAACTCCTGTTTAGGGATCCACTAGGTTAATAATTGAGTATCAATTTGAAAAGTCTAATCTTCTAATATGTATTTTCCTCAATGGATCTTATTTTTGGACATTCTGCTAAATTATTCTACATTTTAAAACTCTCTAATATTATCTTCTAAAAATTTGGTACTACAGAAAGTATTTTCCAAAGCTCTATATACATTATCAAATTGTGATAGGAACAACTGAGATTAGAAAGTAATCTCATTTCCACAACTGCAGTGAATTAGAAGGCATAAAAATCAGTAGGCCCATGGGAGAAATAAAGATGAGTGTCCTTATTTGACACAGTTATAGAAAAGAACTGTAGGATTCTAATATTATTAACCTCAATCCTCCATTACAATAGAATCATCCATAACATTTTGAGGAAATAATTTTCACACTACAAAATATATTTGTTGAATTAATTTTTCTCTGTTTTCAAAATGTTTTATCATTTTATCATTACCCCCAAAATATCTCGATTTCACTTAATATTTATAAAACATAAAAGTTATTCACTATAACATTTCTAATGTTCCCAATCAAACAATAAATCCTCTTATAACTTCACAATAGTGAATATAGATGACAATTTCAACTCTTATTTTCCATAAATGTTCTCCCAACTTTGTCTGCACTCCTGCACACTTCTTCACATGACATTTAGGGAGAAAAAAAGAACCCCTACGTGGAGTTTATTATTTGTTTAGATGCCGAGCAAAATGCCAACAGAATTATTTTGTTCAGATATTAATTCACTCAATTATTTATCAAGCAAATTGATAAGCATAACATTTTAGTTCTCTTTTTGCTCCATAACTAACCCTACTTTCATGTAATAAAATCATATTCAAACCCTAAACCCTGAGTCTAAAAATAATATGCATTCTCATCTAATTTAGTCTTCAAAATGTCTCCATACACTTGACACAATTGTTTTTGAAAAGCTCAGGTTTTGCGTTTTGGAATCTTCAATTATATTTAAAAACAGGAGATATTAAAGGGCTTTATCAGCTTGTCTTGTCTCCTTTGATTTGCCTTAAAATATCTATAATAGAAAGGAAAACTGTTAGATGAACCACGACACTCCCATCTTTTTGCAATTTATAAGGGAGAGATGAAAATGGTGTAAAAAATTACCTTCATCCTAGAAAGTAGTGAATGACTAACCTAGCTTTTGTCAAGACAGAGGACTATGTTTATACACTTTAGAGCTGCTACACTCCATCTTTCTGAAGAGTTAATTATCTAATCAGTCCTTCTTGGTTATCAACTTACTCTAGTTTTCACATATTACCAAACAGGATTATTCTTGGGAAAAAAAATACCCTCAGAAATTTACAGGCAAGTGTAACCAGATCCATGATGCTGTATCTCCTAGTAATCACTTAGTTTACCCAGAGGAATTGGGTCCATCTTTCACATATTTTAAAAACAATCCTAAATAACACAAAATACAGAGATTAATTGCCAGAAAATCATTAATTTAAACTCGAATTTCATGTGTGCTTAGGATAAAGGAAAGAACAATTTAAAAAATAAGATAGAATGAACAAATTTAGATAATGAAGAGAGGGAGAACATTAGGAAGGGGGTGGAGAGAGAAGAAGACAGGAGGGGAGTCATGGGGGGAGAGAAAGTATAGAGATAACACAG
This sequence comes from Aotus nancymaae, assembly GCF_030222135.1. NCBI lineage: Eukaryota > Metazoa > Chordata > Mammalia > Primates > Aotidae > Aotus > Aotus nancymaae. Next base: position 52,582,239 of record NW_026988454.1, read on the forward strand.
AAGGAAATATGTGGAAAAAAAGGAAGACGTAGTGTACTTCCTTCTCTAAGCCAGACGTAGCTGCCTAGAGTCAGTCAGAAATGAGACCTATCTTCAGCCTCACTAAAGCTAAGATAGGATATTTAAACAAACAAGAAACATTTACACAACTACATCTTCTGGTTCACAATCTTAAGTCACCAGCTCACTTGGTAGGAGGTTGGTAATTTGTTGATTTGATTCATTCAAACTAATATCTAATCTCCTTACATGTTCTTTAAATAAAGACTAAACTTTCTACTTTGGAGTATATTCACATAAACTCTTTATTATAACCCATGAAGGGAGAAAAGTGTCCTCTGGTGTCCTCAACAGGAATAGTTTCACTTTTCCAAAATAATGATTTTGGTTTCATCTTCTGGATTCTAAGAATCATGTAGCACCTTGTATTTCCCAATTTATTTTGGCTGCTACAAACACTGAACCAAATTTTTGTCATACATATAATAGCAAATAGTTGGGATAATAATCTTATTACTGGCTTCAATAATAATTCAATATGGAACTAATTTTCATGGTTGCCAAATCCATTATACAACTTAGCAAAATGTAAATGGGAGGCAAGGAAGGTATGTTTGGTGAAAGCAGAAAGTGTGGGTGAGAAGTAAGCATTTTAGCTAAATGATACTGGCCTAATCATGTTCTCAATTTTAAACTGATTTTACGCAATTAGAATATACTTTTACACCATTCGGAGACGTTATAAGCTGAAAGTAACAAAAAGCCATATAAACATAGACTTTCAAAAAGTAAGTGATTTTCTTAGGCAATATCATATCCAGGGTTGAGTAACCCAGAGCTGCTGTAGGCTCTGTCTTCCTAATCAAAGTTTTTTTATGTGGTTTATTTTTCAGACATAAGTAAGAGAAAAGACGAAGATAAAAAGGCAGTTTTCTATAGGGACTTCTTTCTGTATCTCATTGGCCTGAACTGTACCACCAGGTCACCCCTAACTGCAGAGGAAGCTTGAAAATCAAGTTATTTTAAATGTCTAATCCCCATTAAATGAAGATAAAGACAAAAGAAGTTAGAAAGGGTAGAAAATGGGCCCCAAAAGTATGTACCTTATTTTGTTAGTACATTGTTTACCTGAAGAAAATCTCACACAGACTGTCTAAAAAAGCAATACACAAAAAAAAGTCATCAAGGAAGAAAAATTGAGAAGAATGTATATTGCTGCAAATATTAGGATTTAATTTACTGACATGTATCATTATCCAAATAATTTCTTTCTAGTTTAGTTTCTCATATTTTCTAAAACATGGACAGTGGCTTGGAGAGGACTGTTTAATATGACACAGTATGACATCTGAAGTGAAAACTGGTCTTTCAGTTTAAAGAACTGGGTTTCATTTGATTACACTACTTATTACTTGGATGACTTGTTATATGTAACACTTCTGTCTCATTTTTCTCATCTAGCAAAGGATAAAAATTTCTGTTTTAAAAAATTCTTGTGACTATTATATGAAATGCAATATATGAAAATGCCTGGCATATAATACACACTCAACAAATATTACTTTCTTTCCAAGTAAGATTTAAAACAGAGGCCATGAGACTATTCATGCAAAATAATCATTTTAAAATTACAATTTCTAAGTTGTCTTCTGTGTAGTAAAGAAATCTAGGAGAAAAGGAAAAAATCTAATCTAAAATGTAAGCAACATTGCCAAGTACAAAGCTAAGTATTTTATACATTTTATTATGTTGTCTTTCATTTAAAAACTTAATATATCATAGTATTCTTTTCTTGGTAGTATGTAAATGCATAATAAGATAAAATGTTTACTTCATACCCCTTAAGGAACGAAGGGAAACACAAATTAATATTTGTACATTCACAATGATACAATATTCCTGTTTTCCATTGTAGTATCTTCATGTCAGCTATTGAAAGCTATACTATGTCCCTCTGGGAAGAAAAGAAATTCTAAATAGCATATAATGACACAGTGTTTCAGGAAAGAAAAACAGTTTCCTGAAAATATATCATGAAATCAATATATTTCCACAAGTGACCAGCTTAATCATCCAACCCTCCAGTCAAAAGAATTCCAGTTAAAATGCTGTACTGCCGCTCTCTCTTTATAACTGAATCTACTCAACAGTACATTGACCATTTTACAGGAGAAAGTAGATCTGGAGAGTTATGTATTGACTTGAAAGAAGGGCATTGCAAGTCTCGCCAGAAGGCTGCAATGCCTGTGCTTAGAAGTAATCAATAATTTTTGAGGAGACGATCCAAGATGGCTGGTTAGGAGCAGCTCAGGATTGCAGGTCCGAGTGAAAGCGCAGAGGGTGAGTGGACGCTGCGTTTCCAGAAGGATTTTTATTGCCCACAGACCAGGAGATTCCCAGGTGGAGGAGCCACACGGGTCGCCAGGGTGGCTGTTTTGGCTGGCGCAGCTGTTTTGCCTGCACCCTGGCTCAGCAGTTCCCAGTGCAGAGTAAATGGGACTGTGTTCCCACTTAGCTAGCAAGGGAAGCTGAAACAGGGAGCCAGGCCAGGAGATTCCCAGGCAAAAAAGCACCATGAATCTCAGAGCCGCGGTTTCAGCCAGTGCAGTGGGTCGCTGCACGGGAAATCACACAGATCCGGCGCCTATTCAGCAGGCTACCAGGACACCTGGTAGAGAGCCGACTGTTCAACTAAAAAACAAAGGCTCTGAGGCAGGGAGCCAGGTGATCAGGCCCAGCTGGTCCCACCCCCACAAAAACAAAAAAACAGCAATTGGAAACGCTCTGGGTTGAGACTTTCACAGCAAGCACAGCTGAACCGGGGATGGTCCAGTTCTGTGGGGGAAGGGCGTCTGCCATTACCAAGGCACTCCACCACTACAGAGGCAGTCCGCCATTCCTGAGGCGGCCTGCAGTTGCCGAGGCAACCCGCCATTACAGAGAGAGTCCGTCATTACAGAGGTGGGCCAGCTTTGCCGAGGCAGTTCTAACTACACGCATATAAACAGGACTGCAGGGAAGTTCACACAGCAGCTGGGCAGAGCCCACAGCAGCTCAGCGAAGTCTCTGGAGGCTGAGAGTGACTAGGCTGCCTCCTTGTGGGCAGGGCAGCCCTGAAGAAGAAAAAAAAAAAGGCAGCAGCACAGCAGAAACTCATAAAGCCCTAACTCCCTGGGAAGAACATCTGGGGAAAAAAAGGGGGGTTTATGAGTTCTGCTGCTGCAGACTTAAACTTACCTGCCCAACAGCTCTGAATGAACAATGGGCTCACAGCTCAGCACTTGAGCTACTATAAAGGACAGACTATTTCCTCAAGCAGCTCCCTGACCCCCGTATATCCAAAGAGTCACTTCATAAAGGAGAGCTCAGACTGACATTTGGCAGGTATCCTTCTAGGACAAAGCAGAAGAAGAAACTGGTAGCAACCTTTACTGTTCGGCAGCTGCTGCAAGTGATCCCCAGGCAAGCAGGGCCTGGAGTGGACCTCAGCAGTCCTACAGCAGAAAGGCCCGACAGTTAAAAGGAAAACTAAGAAACAGAAATAACTTCATCATTGACAAACAGGACGGCCATGCAGAGACCCAATCAGAAAGTCAACAACTACAAAGCCAACAGGTGGATAAATCCACCAAGATGGGAAGAAACCAGCGCAAAAAGGATGAAAACACCCGAAACCAGAACACCTCTCCTCCTACAAGGGATTACAACTCCTCACCAGCAAGGGAACAAGACTGGATGGAGAATGAGTGCAATGAAATGACAGAAGCAGCCTTCAGAAAGTGGGTAATAAGAAACTTCCATGAGCTAAAAGAACACATTCTAACCCAATGCAAAGAAACTAAGAACCTTGAAAAAAGATTTGATGAAATGCTAACGAGAATGGACAACTTAGAGAGGAATATAAGTGAATTGATGGAGCTGAAAAACACAACATGAGAACTTCGCGAAGCATACACAAATTTCAACAGCCGAATTGACCAAGCAGAAGAAAGGTTTTCAGAGGTTGAAGATCAACTCAATGAAATAAAATGAGAAGGCAAGATTAGAGAAAACAGGGTAAAAAGGAATGAACAAAGTCAACAAGAAATATGGACTATGTGAAAAGACCTAATCTACGTTTGAGAGGTATACCTGAATGTGACGAAGAGAATGAATCCAAGCTGGAAAATACTCTTCAGGATATTATCCAGGAAAACTTCCACAACCTAGCAAGGCAGGCCAATATTCAAGTGCAGGAAATACAGAGAACACCACAAAGATATTCCTCTAGAAGAGCAACCCCAAGGCACATAATCGTCAGATTCACCAGGGTTGAAATGAAGGAGAAAATGCTAAGGGCAGCCAGAGAGAAAGGTCGGGTTACCCACAAAGGGAAGCCCATCAGACTCAAAGCAGATCTCTCAGCAGAAACCCTACAAGCCAGAAGAGAGTGGGGGCCGATATTCAACATCCTTAAAGAAAAGAACTTTCAACCCAGAATTTCATATCCAGCAAAACTAAGCTTCATAAGTGAAGGAAAAATAAAATCCTTTGTGAACAAGCAAGTACTCAGAGATTTCATCACCACCAGACCTGCTTTACAAGAGCTCCTGAAAGAGGCACTACACATAGAAAAGAAAACCAGTACCAGACACTCCAAAAACATACCAAATGGTAAAGAGCTTCAACACAATGAAGAATCTGTATCAACCAATGGGCAAAACAGTCGGCTAGCATCAAAATGGCAGTATCAAATTCACACATAACAATATTAACCCTAAACATAAATGGACTAAATGCCACAATCAAAAGACACAGACTGGCAAATTGGATAAAAAGCCAAAACCCATCGGTGTGCTGTATCCAGGAAACCCACCTCACATGCAAGGATACACAAAGGCTCAAAATAAAGGGATGGAGGAAGATTTACCAAGCAAATGGAGAGCAAAAAAGAGCAGGAGTTGCAATTCTCATCTCTGATAAAACAGACTTTAAAGCAACAAAGATCAAAAGACATAAAGAAGGACATTACATAATGGTAAAAGGATCAATGCAACAAGAAGAGCTAACGATCCTAAATATATATGCACCTAATACAAGAGCACCCAGATATATAAGGCAAGTTATTAATGACTTATAAAGAGACTTAGACTCCCACACAATAATAGTGGGAGACTTTAACACTCCACTGTCAATATTAGACAGATCAACGAGACAGAAAATTAACAAGGATATCCAGGACTTGAACTTAGACCTGGAACAAGCAAACCTAATAGACATTTACAGAACTCTCCACCCCAAATCCACAGAATATACATTCTTCTCAGCACCACATCACACCTACTCTAAAGTTGACCACATAATTGGAGGTAAATCACTCCTCAGCAAATGCAAAACAACGGAAACCATAACAAACAGTCTCTCAGACCACAGTGCAATCAAGTTAGAACTCAGAATTCAGAAACCAACCCAGCACCACACAGCTTCATGGAAACTGAACAACTTTCTCTTGAATATTGACTGGATAAACAATGAAATGAAGGCAGAAATAAAGATGTTCTTCAAAACTAACGAGAATGAAGATACCACATACTAGAATCTCTGGGACACATTTAAAGCAGTCTCTAGAGGAAAATATATAGCAATAAGTGCCCATATGAGAAGAAAGGAGAGATCTAAAATTGACACCCTATCATCAAAATGGAAAGAGCTAGAGGAGCAAGATCAAAAAATCTCAAAACCTAGCAGAAGACAAGAAATAACTAAGATCAGAGAAGAACTGAAGGAGATAGAGACACGAAAAACCCTTCAAAAAATCAATAAATCCAGGAGCTGGTTTTTTGAAAAGATCAACAAAATAGACAGACCACTAGCCAGATTAATAAAAAAGAAAAGAGAGAATAACCAAATAGATGCAATAAAAAATGATAAAGGGGGTATCACCACAGATTCCACAGAAATTCAAACCATCATCAGAGATTATTACAAACAACTCTATGCACATAAACTAGAAAACCTGGAAGAAATGGATAAATTTCTGGACAGTTGCCTCCTCCCAAGCCTAAACCAGGAAGAAGTGAAAACCCTGAATAGACCAATAACAAGATCTGAAGTCGAGGCAGCAATTAAGAGCCTATCACCCAAAAAAAGCCCAGGTCCAGATGGGTTCACAGCCAAATTCTTCCAGACATACAAAGAGGAACTGGTACCATTCCTTCTGAAACTATTCCAAATAATCTAAAAAGAAGGAATCCTTCCCAAATCATTTTATGAGACCAACATCTTCCTGATACCAAAACCCGGCAGAGACTCAACAAGAAAAGAAAACTTCAGGCCAATATCCATGATGAACATAGATGCAAAAATCTTCAATAAAATACTGGCAAGTCGATTGCAACAGCACATCAAAAAGCTTATCCACCATGATCAAGTAGGATTCATCCCAGGGACGCAAGGCTGGTTCAACATACGCAAGTCTATAAATGTAATTCACCACATAAACAGAACCAAAGACAAAAACCACATGATTATCTCACCTGATGCAGAGAAGACCTTCAACAAAATTCAACAGCCCTTTATGCTAAAAACCCTCAATAACCTAGGCATTGACAGAATGTATCTCAAAACAATAAAAGCTATTTATGACAAACCAACAGCCAATATCATACTGAATGGGCAAAAACTGGAAGCATTCCCTTTGAAATCTGGCTCTAGACAAGGATACCCACTCTCACCACTCCTATTCAATATAATACTGGAAGTTCTAGCCAGAGAAATCAGTCAATAAAAAGAAATAAAGGGTATTCAATTAGGAAAGGAGGAAGTCAAATTGTCTCTATTTGCAGACGACATGATTGTATATCTAGAAGACCCCATCATCTCAGCCCAAAATCTCCTGAAACTGATAAGCAACTTCAGCAAAGTCTCAGGATACAAAATCAATGTGCAAAAATCACAAGCATTCCTATACACCAATAACAGACTTAAAGAGAGTCAAATCAAGAATGAACTACCATTCACAATTGCTACAAAGAGAATAAAATACCTAGGAATACAACTAACAAGGAACATAAAAGACCTCTTCAAGGAGAACCACAAACCACTGCTCAATGAAATAAGAGAGGACACAAACAGATGGAGAAACATTCCATGTTCATGGTTAGGAAGAATCAGTATCATGAAAATGGCCATACTGCCAAAAGTAATTTACAGATTCAACGCTATCCCCATCAAGCTACCAAGGACCTTCTTCACAGAACTGGAAGAAACCACCTTAAACTTCATATGGAGCCAAAAGAGAGCTCACATAGCCAAGTCAATACTAAGCAAAAAGAACAAAGCGGGAGGCATCACACTACCGGACATCAAACTGTACTACAAGGCTACAGTAATCAAAACAGCATGGTACTGGTACCAAAACAGAGATATAGACCAATGGAACAGAACAGAGGCCTCAGAGGCAACACAACATATCTACAACCATTCAATCTTTGACAAACCTGATAAAAACAAGCAATGGGGAAAGGATTCCCTGTTTAATAAGTGGTGTTGGGAAAACTGGCTAGCCATGTGCAGAAAGCAGAAACTGGACCCCTTCCTGACACCTTACACTAAAATTAACTCCAGATGGATTAAAGACTTAAACATAAGACCTAACACCATAAAAACCCTAGAAGAAAACCTAGGCAAAACCATTCAGGACATAGGCGTAGGCAAGGACTTCATGACTAAAACACCAAAAGCATTGGCAAAAAAAAGCCAAAATAGACAAATGGGACCTAATCAAACTCCACAGTTTCTGCACAGCAAAAGAAACAGTCATTAGAGTGAATCGGCAACCAACAGAATGGGAAAAAAATTTTTGCAGCTTACCCATCTGACAAAGGGCTGATATCCAGAATTTACAATGAGCTAAAACAGATTTACAAGAAAAAACAAACAAGCCCATTCAAAAGTGGGCAAAGGATATGAACAGATACTTTACAAAAGAAGACATACATTAGGCCAACAAACATATTAAAAAAATGCTCATCATCACTGGTCATTAGAGAAATGCAAATCAAAACTACATTGAGATACCATCTGATGCCAGTTAGAATGGCAATCATTAAAAAATCTGGAGACAACAGACGCTAGAGAGGATGTGGAGAAATAGGAACACTTTTACACTGTTGGTGGGAGTGTAAATTAGTTCAACCATTGTGGAAGACAGTGTGGCGATCCCTCAAGGATCTAGAAATAGAAATTCCATTTGACCCAGCAATCCCATTACTGGGTATATATCCAAAGGATTATAAATCATTCTACTTTAAGGACACATGCACACGAATATTCATTGCAGCACAGTTTACAATAGCAAAGACCTGGAACCAACCCAAATGCCCATCGATGATAGACTGGACAGGGAAAATGTGGCATATATACACCATGGAATATTATGCAGCCATCAAAAACAATGAGTTCACGTCCTTTGTAGGGACATGGATGAACCTGGAAACCATCATTTTCAGCAAACTGACACAAGAACACAAAATCAAACACCGCATGGTCTCACTCATAGACGGGTGTTGAACAATGAGAATACATGGACACAGGGAGGGAAGCACTATACACTGGGGGTCTGTTGGGGGGAAATAGAGGAGGGACAGCGGGGGGTGGGGAGTTGGGGAGAGATAGCATGGGGAGAAATGCCACATATAGGTGAAGGAGAGGAAGGCAGCAAATCACACTGCCACATATGCACCTATGCAACAAGCTTGCATGTTCTTCACATGTACCCCAAAACCTAAAATGCAATTAAAAAAAAAAAAAAAAGAAACAAGCCACAGCCAGACGCAGTGGCTCACTCCTGTAATCCCAGCACTTTGGTAGGCTGAGGTGAGTGGATCACGAGGTCAAGAGATCAAGATCATCCTGGCCAACATGGTGAAACCCTGTCTCTACTAAAAATATAAAAATTAGTTGGGCGTGGTGGCACACACCTGTTGTCCCAGCTACTCGGGAGTCTGAGGCAGAAGAATCGCTTGAACTGGGGAGGAGGAGGTTGCAGTGAGCTGGGATCATGCCACTGCACTCCAGCCTGGTGACAGAGTGAGACTCCATCTCAAAAAAAAGAAATAGACAAAGAAATCTTACCTTAAAACTAGTCAATGAGGAAGAAAACAACAACAACATGTAGCAGGTATTGATTTTCATATTATTATCTACCTGATACTTCACTTTTACTATTAATGAAATGAGCCACAATAATTTAAATTCATTGATAGAGAAAGTTCTCTCTCTTGGACATTACAGCAATTCTATTTCACCTCATAAATTGTAGATCCTTACAAGAATTCAAGTTATTCTTATCCATAGAAATGCAATAGAAAATGAATACAAATTATTCTTGTCTGTAGAAATGAAAATAAGCTGTGATGTTCAGTGGAATGTAATTGACTAGTATCCTGTGAATATTGAGTGGTTTTTGCATTTATTTGTAAAATTTCTGTATTTAATGTACTAAATGGAAATGTGGCTCTTTAGATTTCTCCTTTGAACCAATCATAACATCTTAGTAGTTCCCTCATTAATTAATGAGGTTAAGAAATCTAGAGACATGCAAATCAAAACCACAATGAGATACTGTCTCACACCAGTTAGAATGGCTATTATTAAAAAGTCAAGAAATGACAGATGCTGGCAAGGTTGCAGAGAAAAGGAAATCCTTACTCACTGTTGGTGGGAGGGTAAAGTAGTTCAACCACTGTGGAAAGCAGTATGGCAATTCCTCAAAGAGCTAAAAGAATTACCATTCAATCCAGCAATCCCAATACTACAATCCCATTCCTGTCTGCCTCTGCCCCTACCCCTCTCCTTACAGATAACATCTTTTATTACCTTATTGTATATGTTTCCAATGTTTCTTTATGCAAATGTAAACAAACACAAACCTTAAAAAAAAAAAGAAGTAATCAGTAATTTTTAAAAATCACATTTATAGTTCTAGCTATTTGTTTCTGTCAGATATATTATGGTGATCCTTTGTGCCCTAAAAATGGCATGAATATTGCAAAAATAAATTTTCTACTGGATAAAGGCACTACTTGTTTTTTTATTTATTTGCCTTTTTCCTTTTGAGGTTTGCAAGCCACAAAAGTTATAATTCCATGTTCTTCAAAAGTAAAAAAGAAATATTTCTGTACTATAACAGGGTCCAGGAAAACATCATTAATATTTAGAGGAATAGTAGAGGAATTTTAGAGGACTACCATATGTATATGAAATATTTAAAGTTCTTTTACAAGTATCTTCTTTTTCTCAGGATTTCTTTCACTGTATTCTACAAAACTACTTATTAGAAATTAAAAACACCATTTTCCCACTTTTCTTTCTCAAAAGCAAAGATGAAATAATGATCAGTACAACTGAGGCAAAAGTGAACTCTCGTGGTTTGATTATTTGCCTGGCAAAACAGGAGTGCTGCCTGCCACAGAATCATTCTTTCTATAAAAGACAAACTCCTACCTTTTCCATATGACAAAAGAACTCATCTCATTTCTGAAATTGTTCTAGAAATACCATGTGGCTATTTTAGTTGGAGATTCCCCTCTAGGAGAGTGATGTATGGTCTGCAATATCCTCTGCTTGGAGCTTATGTTCTGATAAAGAAGATGATTGAAACAATAACTCTTTATTATTTCTTTATCAGAGTTGTGTCTCTGCACTCTGTCAAATACTTCTATGTTATCATGCACTGCTAACCCAACAAAGTCTATTACTTTATTTAAATTAAGCCACGAGGCTGTTTGGGAGTCTGCAAGCCTAGAGTTAAGACCCAACCACATAAACAATAACAAGCATTTCTTTTAGTAATTCTTTGCATTTGATTTATATTCACTTTATTCATTTCATTGGGGGTGAAGCTGTTCATTTTAAGTTTTTCATATCTTTGCACCAAATTAATGTAGACAAGCCTTTCAGCAATAAGTTACATTGCTTTTATTACAGATATCAGCTCTGACACACTCCCAGCCTTTGACCTTGGACAAGTTACTTAACCTCTGTATGCCTTAGTCTTTACTACTAAAAATGAAGGTAATTATAATCTTTATATGAGATAATATACAGCATTATATTGACATATCATGGTATAGCTATTATTAGGAGAGCAAAATCTTTAAATGCTTATTTCTATCATCAGAAAGAAAAAGAGCAAGAACTCTTTTCAAAAAACAAAAAAAGAGAGAAAGAGCACAGTTTTATCAACACCAGAGAAGATTTCCGTAGCTACCTATGTCAGAACCAGTATACGTGGAGTAGGGGTTTTAAATCAGATCAAAGCAACAGGCAAGACTGGAGAGATATTTGAGGATGAAACCGTGGTATCCTTAAAGAAATTTAGATTTTAACCTGCATGAGAACACTGGCCAAGGGACTTAAGTAAAGATCAATAAAATCATTTTTGTATTGGTCAAAGATTTCTCAATTTATAGGGTGATGTATGGGAGTACAAGACTGGAGAGTTGGACAGCAAGTGGTAAATTGCAGTCATTGTACAGATAAGACAATGAAGTCACTTATTAAAGTACAGGGAATCAGGTTGAAGATGAGAATGAGAGGAGAGATTCTAAGAAGACAGAATGTACAGGATTTGGTATGAGACATAAGGGAGTAAAGGAGCTTTGGGATACGTGCATCTACAACCTAGGAGAAATTTGTGCTGGAAATTCAGATTTGGAAAAAGTTGGATCAAATCATAGGAGCTGCTGAGCTTCACCAGAGAGTGTATAGTGAGAGAAGTCCGAAAATAATGTCTAGAAGACAGAATTATCTTTATCCTGTCCTCTTTACCCCAGAAGAGAGGAAAATGAACTGGAGGAAAACTAGATAAAGTAGGAGAATCTCAGAAAAACTGGTGTGGTGAAAGTTCTGAAACTTAGACTGAGGAAGCTGCCTGATCAGGAACTGATTAAAATGGTGTTAGATTAGGATATAAAAGTTTCAGCAGTGGTAAATTAACAAAAAAGATAGATGCCCATCACAGCTCAGGCTTCACACAGTATAAGAAAATGGGGAGGACTAAAAGAAATTGAAATGATAATTAATCTGAGAGAAGTCAAGCTAAACAAACTTAATTTTATAACAATTATCTTATGTGCACATGCAGATATATATACTTGATATAATTATGATTAAATATTAAGAATATTTAAAAATTATTAAAATTGCCTACAGTTCATTACAAAAATATTTGAAGACTGCTACAGAGTTTATGAATTTTCTTTTTATTAGTGGTTACTTAGTGTTCTCTGTTTCTCTTCCATTATGCTAATATTTTGCTTTTGATGTTTAGAAATATTGCAATTAATTTGATACAAATTATCTTAAATGAATAGTGAACAAATAAAATATTGATGTTAGGCTTGTTAAGTATCCCAAAGAGAAAATGCAAAGCTTTTTTATAAAAGAATAACTAATGGAATTATATTCAGATGCTTGCAGTGAACAGATAAATGTATTCTTTTTCAGACATCAGATGTAGAAGCTCTAAGATTTTTTTCACAATTTTCATGGAAGAAGTACTTAGTATTTGTAGCATAAGCACCCCAAAATCCTCTGAATCCAGCACATATCTAATCAAGAGAAACGCCAGTAATCTAAGTGAATTTAATATGCTGCACTTCCAGGTTTACTATCCTGAAGTTTCAGTGTGTCTTCACAGAAATACTGCAACATTTGCATGGGTGTTCGAAATTACCTTTACCAGAGAAATTGTTTAAAAAGTAAATTGATACCATCCATCTGATCTGTTTGGCTTGCTGGGAGAAAGGGTAAAATATATACGAAAATAATTCACCACAAAGCAGTTGAGAAGGGGTCAAGTGTTAGAGGGAGGTCAAAGGAGAGGAAATCCACAGAGGTAATAAACCTTGTAGTAATATGTGTATCCTAAAGAGGGCCACTGTATTGGGAATGCAAAGAAGGTGGGGCAGATGGTGAGAAAGTATGAATCTTCAGATGCAAGATATCAATTGAAATTTATTAGAATATTTTCATATCCTATACTTGACAAATAAGTGCCTCAAAAAATAAAAGTTGAGTGCTCACCTCAGCATCACACATGCAAAAGTGGAATGCTACAGAGAAGATTAGCATGGCCCCTCCACAAGGATGACACACAAATTCGTGAAGTGTCCCATATTTTTTCACAGTGGATCTCTTGGCAGAAACCCTACAAGTCAGAAGAGAGTGGGGGCCAGTGTTCAACATCTTTGAAGAAAAGAACTTTCAAACCAGAATTTCATGTCTAGCCAAACTAAGCTTTATAAGCAAAGCAGAAATAAAATCCTTTATGGACAAGCAACTGCTGAGAGATTTTGTTGCTACCAGACCTGCCTTACAAGAGCTCTTGAAGGAAGCACTAAACATGGAAAGGAACAACCAGTAATAACCACTGCAAAAATGTACCAAATTGTAAACACCATCAACAAAATGAAGAAACTGCATCAACTAACAGCCAAAACAAACAGCTAGTATCAAAATGGCAGGATCGAATTCACAAATAACAACATTAACCTTAAATGTAAACAGCCTAAATGCCCCAATCAAAAGACACAGGCTGGGAAATTGGATAAAAAGTAAAGACCCATCAGTGTGCGGTATTCAGGAGACCCATCTCACATGCAAAGACAAACATAGATTCAAAATAAAGGGATGGAAGAAGATTTACCAAGCAAATGGAGAAAAGAAAAAAAAAAAGCAGGGGTTGCAATCCTAGTCTCTGATAAAATGTACTTTAAACAAACTAAGATCAAAAGAGACAAAGAAGGGCAATACATAATGGTAAAAGGCTCAACGCAACAAGAAGAGCTAACTTTCCTAAATATATATGCACCAAATACAGGAGCACCCAGATATATAAAGCAAGTTCTTAAAGATCTAGAAAGGGACTGAGAATCCCACGCACTAGTAGTGGGAGACTTTAACACTCCATTGTCAATATTAGACAAATCAACGAGACAGAAAATTATCAAGAATATCCAGAGCTTGAATGCATTTCTGGACCAAGCAGACCTAACAGACATCTACAGAACTCTCCACCCCAAATCTACAGAATATACATTCCTCTTAGCACCACATTGCACTTACTCTAATATTGACCACATAATTGGAAGTAAATCACTCCTCAGCAAATGCAAAAGAAGGGAAAACATAACAGTTTCTCAGACTGTAGTGCCATCAAATTAGACCTCAGAATTAAGAAACTCACTCAAAACTGCACAACTACATGGAAATTGAACAACCTGCTCCTGAATGACAACTAGATAAACAATGAAATGGAAGCAGAAAAAGGGATATTCTTAGAAACCAATGAGAATGAAGACACAACATACCAGAATCACTGGGACACATTTAAAGCACTGTCTAGAGGGAAATCTATAGCAATAAATGTCCATATGAGAAGTGGGGAAACATATGAAATCAACACCCTATCATCAAAATTGAAAGAGCTAGAGGAGCAAAATCAAAAAAATTCAAAAGTTAGCAGAAGACAGAAATAATGAAGATCAGAGCAGAACTTAAAGAGGCAGAGACACAAAAAAAACCTTGGAAAAAAAATCAGTAAATCCAGGAACTAGTTTTTTGAAAAGATCAACAAAACAGACGGACCACTACCCATACTAATAAAAAGGAAAAGACAGAAGAATCAAATAGATGCAATATAAAATGGTAAAAGAGATATCACCACTGATTCCAAAGAAATACAAAATACCATCAGAGATTACCAGAAACAACTCTATGCACATAAACCAGTAAATCTAGAAGAAATGGATAAATTTCTGTACACTTGCACCCTCCCAAGACTAAATCAGGAAAAAATTGAATCCCTGAATAGACCAATTACAAGGTCTGAAATTGAGGCAGCAGCAGCAATTAATAGCCTACCAACCAAAAAAAGTCCAGGTCCAGACATGTTCACAGCCAAATTCTACCAGATGTACCAAGAGGAGCTGGTATCATTCCTTCCGAAACTATTGCAAACAATACAAAAAGAGAGAATCCTCCCTAAATCATTTTATGAGACCGACATCATCCTGATACCAAAACCTGGCAAAGACACAAGTAAAAAAGGAAATTTGAGGCCAATATCCATGATGGACATCAATGTAAAAATCTTCAATAAAATACTGGCAAATTGAATGAACAGCACATCAAAAACCTGATCCATCATGATCAAGTAGGCTTCATCCTGGGATGCAAGGCTGGTTCAACAAACACAAACCTATAAATGTAATCCATCACATAAACAGAATCAAAGACAAAAACCACATAATCATCTCAGTAGATACATGATTAACAGACAAACAGAAAGACCAATCATGAGCCAACTCCCATTCACAATTGCTATAAAGAGAATAAGATACCTAGGAATAAAAATAACAAAGGCTGTGAGGGACCGCTTCAAAGAGAATTACAAACCACTGCTAAAGGAAATAAGACAGGACACAAACAGATGGAAATATTCCATGCTCATGGTTAGGAAGAATCAGTATCATAAAAATGGCCACATGGCCCAATGTAATTTATAGATTTATTGCTATCCCCATCAAGCTACCATTGAACTTATTCACAGAACTGGAAAAAACAACCATAAATTTCATATGGAACCAAAAAGAACCCTCATAGTGAAGACAATCCTAAGCAAAAGGAACAAAGCTGGAGGCCTAATGCTATTTGACTTCAAACTATACTACAAGACTACAGTAATCTAAACAGCATGGTACTGGTACCAAAACAGAGATATAGACAATGGAACAGAACAGAGGCCTTGGAAGTAACACCACACATCTACAACCATAAGATCTTTGATCAATCTGACAAAAACAAGCAATGGGGAAAGGATTCCCTGTTTAATAAATGATGTTGGGAAAACTGGCTAGCCACATGCAGAAAATACAAACTGGACCCCTTCCTTTCACCGTATGCAAAAATTAAGTCCAGATGGATTAAAGATTTAAACATAAAAACCCTAGAAGAAAACCTAGGCATTATCATTCAGGACATAGACATAGGCAAGGACTTCATGACTGAAACACCAAAAGCAATGCCAACAAAAGCCAAAATAGACTAACGGGATCTAATTAAACTTAAGAGCTTCTGCACAGCAAAAGAAACAATCATTAGAGTGAACCAGCAACCAACAGAATGGTAAAAAAATTTTTGCAAGCTACCCATCTGACAAAGGGCTAATATCCAGAATCTACAAAGAATTACAGCAGATTTACAAGAACAAAACAACCCCATCCAAAAGTGGGCAAAGGATATGAACAGACACATTTCTAAAGAAGACATTTATGCAGCCAACAAACATATGAAAAAAAAGGCTCATCATCACTGGTCATTAGAGAAATGCAAATCAAAACCACATTGAGATACCATCTCACTCCAGTTAGAATGGTAATCATTAAAAAATCTGGAGACAACAGATGCTGGAGAGGATGTGGAGAAATAGAAAAACTTTTACACTATTGATGGGAGTGTAAATTAGTTCAACCATTGTGGAAGACAGTGTGGTGATTCCTCAAGGATCTAGAACTAGAAATACCATTTAACCCAAAAATCCCATTACTGGTCATATACCCAAAGGATTATACATTGTACTATTATAAAGACACAAGCACACGTATGTTCATTGCAGCACTGTTTACAATAGCAAAGACCTGGAACCAACCCAAATGCCCATCAATGATAGACTGGACAAAGAAAATGTGGCCCATATACACCATGGAATACTATGCAGCCATAAAAAAAGATGAGCTCATGTCCTTTTCAGGGACATGGATGAATCTGGAAACCATCATTCTCAGCAAACTGACACAAGAACAGAAAACCAAATGCTGCATGTTCTCACTTATAGGTGGGTGTTTAACTCATAGGTAGGTGTCTGTTGGGTGTTGGGGGTTAGGGGAGGGACAACAGCGGGTGGGGAGTTTGGGGAGGGATAACATTAGAAGAAATGTCTGATGTAGGTGACGGGGGGATGGAGGCAGCAAACCACTATGGCACGTGTGTACCTATGCAACAATCCTGGAAAATCTGCACATGTACTCCAGAACCTAAAGTATAATAAATAAATGTTGAAAGGGAGAAGTTGAATATATGTCATATTATATCCTTCATACTCTAAAGTGAACTAATATTTTACAAATAATTTAAAAACCAATTAAAATTTTCTTCCATGAGAAATAAATCAGGGATATAAAATACTTACATGAGTTATACACTAGACACTCTAGTAGTGACCAGTCACATAGACCACACTGCTAATGCTGATCCAAGTAGTCAGCAATATGATGGTCCTAAAAACTCTGTGGTTTTCATTCTTATTTTAGAATACCTAATACCTTGTATTTAATATTAGAATAATGAAAGACCATTAGGAAACACATAACAGCCCTCACCCACCCTTGGGTAATAAATACATGAAACGTATACATTTGTAAAACAAAAGTTTAATAAATCTAATGAGTCAAATATTTTTTCTTATTAAAGGTTTAAGAATAACAAGACCTTTCAATTATATGATTTTTAAATTTTAAGAATATGCTTCCTATTTCAATAATACTAGAATACATTGTGTAAAAATTAGAAATGAAATATTGGTAAACCTTTAAACAATAAGATTCTTGCTCTCTATATAAAATAATTCATCTACATTTTTTTTTTGCCTTAATAGTCTCTAAACCAATTTCCAAACCCACTAAAGCACGACTTCTATGTTATGAAGTATTCAGAACTTCTCTGTGCCTATTATTTTTATCCTTATATTTAAACACACACACACACAGGTTATACACAGACTGTTATTCTTATCATGTATCTTCTTCAATATTTTCAATATATAAAAATTGCACTGACCACTAACCTTAGTAATTTAAGTACTTTTATTAGTAATTTGTGAGAATTTAATATAATTATTGTAGCAATATCTAAAGGAAACAAAGCTGTCAGTGCACATACATCATTCTAATATGAGACCACTGAAAAAAGAAGGTGAGTTAGCATGTTTTGTCCTGGGAAGTTAAAAGGGTAAGTTAATTTATGCTGACAAAGAAAAATCAATAGCACATTGTGCACAAAAGAAGAATCAATCATTATTTCTATGGCCTCGATAGTCATAATGAAATGAATTTATTGAGGAAAACATTCCATTCAAATAGGAATTGAGTTGGCCACAAAAGTCACTAAGCTCATCAGAGGCATAATCAAGACCCTTGCATTAGAATCTTTTAGTGAGCCCAACCTAGGCATAAAAACTTGAATTCAGTGACCCAGTATATTTGGTTGGCTTCAACAGCACTGGTCAATTATAAAATCTTATATTTCAAATGCCATGATAATGGACACTTCCATCTTGTGTGTCTTCAGACATTGGTTTTACTTTCATCAGTTTTTCTATAAACTCGCTCTAGTATAATAACAGGCCTCAAAGATTATTTTAGCTATTTGCAGAGAAATATGTGCAGTCATTTGTGCCCATTCTCCATTTTTTAATCTGTTTTTCTGTTGCTGTTTGTTTCCCATCATTCTTACTCTAAATAACTTTCTCATTGGTTTCTAAGAACATCTTCATGTCTGCCTCCCTTTCACTATTTATCTAGTAGTCATTCAGGAGCAGGTTGTTCAATTTCCATGTAGTTGTGCAGTTTTGAGTGAGTTTCTTAATCCTGAGTTCTAATTTGATTGCACTGTGATCTGAGAGACTGTTTGTCATGATTTCTGTTCTTTTGCATTTGCTGAGGAGTGATTTACTTCCAATTATGTGGTCAATTTTAGAGTAAGTGTGATGTGGTGCCGACAAGTATGTATATTCTGTGGACTTGGGGTGGAGAGTTGTGTAGATGTCCATTAGGTCTGCTTGGTCCAGATCTGCATCCAAATCCTGGATATCTTTCTGATTTTCTGCCTCGTTGATCTAATATTGACAGTGGAGTGTTAAAGTCTCTCACTATTACTGTGCAGGAGTCTAAGTATCTTTGTAGGTCATTAAGAACTTGCTTTATGTATCTAGGTGCTCCTGTATTGGGTGCATATATATTTGGGATAGTTAGTTCTTGTTGCATTGATTCTTTTACCATTATGTAATGCCCTTCTTTGTCTCTTTCGATCTTTGTTTAAAGTCCATTTTATCAGAGACTAGGATTGCAACCCCCCCTTTTTTTTTTTGCTCTCCGTTTGCTTGGTAAATCTTCTTCCAACCCTTTGAGTCTATATGTATCTTTGCATGTGAGATGGTTCTCCTGAATACAGTATACTGGTAGGTCTTGGCTTTTTATCCAGTTTGCCAGTCTGTATCCTTTGATAGTGCACTTAGGCCATTTACATTTAACATTGATATTGTTATGTGTGAATTTGATCCTGCCATTTTGTTACTGGCTGGTTGTTTTGCATGTTAGTTAATGCAATTTCTTCATTTTGTTGATGGTCTTTACCATTTGGTATGTTTTTGCAGTGACTGGTACTGGTTGTTCCTTTCCATGTTTAGTGTTTCTTCAGGAGCTCTTGTAAGGCAGATCTGGTGGTGACAAAAATCTCTCAGCAGTTGCTTGTCCATAAAGGATTTTATTTCTCCCTCCCTTATGATGCTTAGTTTGGCTGGATATGAAATTCTAGTTTGAAAGTTCTTTTTTTTAAGGATGTTGAATATTAGCCCCCACTCTCTTCTGGCTTATAGGGTTTCTGCCAAGAGATCCACTGTGAGTCTGATGGGCTTCCCTTTGTAGGTTACCCTACCTTTCTGTCTGAAAACCCTTAGCATTTTTTCCTTCATTTCAACCCTGGTGAATATGATGATTATAAGCCCTTGGGTTGATCTTCCTGTGGAGTATCTTTGTGGTGTTCTCTGTATTTCTTGTTTTTGAATATTGGCCAGCCTTGCTAGGTTCAGGAAGTTTTCCTGGATAATATTCTGAAGAGTGTTTTCCAGCTTGGATACAATCTCCCTGTCACATTCAGGTACATTGATCAAGCACAGATTAGGTCTTTGCACATAATCCCATATTTCTTGGAGGCTTTCTTCATTTCTTTTCACTTTTTTTCTCTAATTTTGCCTTCTCATTTTATTTCATTGAGTTGATCTTCAATCTCTAATATCCTTTCTTCTGTTTGATCGATTCAGCTATACTAACTTGTGTCTGCTTCGGGAAGTTCTCGTGCTGTGTTTTTCACCTCCATCAAGTCATTTATGTTCTTCTCTAAGCTGGTTATTCTAGTTAGTATTTCATCTAACCTTTTTTCAAGGTTTTTAGTTACTTTACATTGGGTTAGAACATGTTCCTTTAGCCCAGAGAAGTTTATTTCCCACCTTCTGAAGCCTGCTTCTGTCAATTTGTCAAACTCATTCTCCATCCAGCTTTGCTCCCTTGCTGGTGAGAAGTTGTGATCCCTTGGAGGAAGAGAGGCATTCTGGTCTTTGATTATTTCATCCTTTTTGCACTGGTTTCCTCCCATCTTCGTGTGTTTATATCTACCTTTGATCTTTGAGGTTGGTGATTTCGGATGGGGTCTCTGAGTGGACATCCTTTCTGTTGATGTTGAAACTATTTCTTTTTGTTTTTTAGTTTTTATTCTAACAGTCAGGCTCCTCTTCTATAGAACTGCTGGTGGTCCACTCGAGACCTTGCTTGCCTGGGAATCACCCATGGAGGGGGGTGTGGAGCCTAATCTTTCCTCTGGTAGTTTCATCCCAGAAAAGTACCCACCAGGTGTCTTCCTGAGATCTCCTGTATGAGGAATTTTTTCTTGGTTATTCAGGGGTCAGGGAGCTGCTTGAGGAGGCAGTCTGTCCCTTGTCTGCCTGCAGAAGCAATGCTGGCTGCCTCTGACTCAGCCCAGCTGCTGTGTAGGCTTCCTCTGGCTTTTGTTTACACAGGTGAGATTACACTCACCTTCATAATGGCAGACGCCCTTCCCTCCATTGAGCTCCATCATCCTGGGTGGAGCTCAGAGTGATGTGCTGGCTGCCAAACTCTCAAATGAAAGGGCTTTGCTGGTCTTTGTGGGATGGGACCTGCCAGGCTGTATCACCTGTCTCCCTGCTTTCAGCTCTCCCTCTTCCTGGAGGGTGGGTAGATCTGTCCTGCAGGCACTCTCAGAGCTAGTCACAACTTCTACCAAGATCTATGCCAACAACTCATGGCACTAGGCCAGCCAGAGCTGTCACTAAGATCTGTGTTGGTAACTCACAGTGCTTTTCAGCCTGACAGCATTCTCCTGAACTGTAGCTTGCAATGGCCATGGGAGAAGTGCTGTAGCTGAACTGGAGTGCCAAGGGGGTAAAGTCCCCAATCCTCCATCCAGTTGCACTTCCTGGGTGGGACAGTGCCACGCCCTGCCTTGGTTCACCATCCTTGGGCTACACCCACTGTCCAACCAGTCCCATTGAAATGAACCTGATACCTAGGTTGGAAATGCAAAGATCACTCACCTTCTGCGTCTCTCTCACTGGGAACTGTGCTCTGGAGCTGTTCCTATTCAGCCATCTTGGCAGAAGTCCTAAAATAACTTTCTTCCACTCTGGCAACACTGATTTAAAAGTTTCACTTTCTTAAAGCATATTTTAAGTATTTTCTTCAAAATGTAATTAACTAGTTAGTAACTAAATTTAAAAATGTAATAATATAAAATTCCTCAAGTAAACAAAGCTTTTCCAAAATTAAATACATCTAGAATAAAAGCTCTTCAAAGAAAAGGTGTATATTTTTGGTATGCTTTTTATTGCTTATTTATGTAACATATTTCTTGTGTCATATATAAGGTGGAAAATCCAGATTTTAGTTATAATCAAGATTGCATATTTTTTTGGCTCAAATTGAAGCTTATAGTTTCTTGGTCCTGATAAGTTAAACTATGTATTTATGGAGCTAATATCTATTTAAATGTTAAATAAGTATATAAGAAAAACCTACAGATTCTTCCTTGTTTACTAGTCCTGTGATAACAAATTAAAATGTACCAGTCAACCATCCCCACTGCAACAACATGTTTCTGAGTCTGTCCTGTAGTGGCTAAAAATGTTTAGAACTGCTGTCAACCCACCATCACTTCCAGTCTCATTCTGGCTCTGGTAGCAACATGATCACTATCACACCAGTCTTGTTTCCACCAAGGTAAATTGAGTTTTTGTTTCCATGATTTGAAGAATGCTGTGCTGCCATAGAAGAAACTGTCTTCATCACTGGACAAATCCTTTCACCCAAAATGCTTTTTAAATAATTGTTTTCATGGTTACAACACTTTACAAAGAAACTGCAGAGTAAGCCCTCAGTTTAGATGAAGGCATGCAGTATTGGCCAGGCCATGCATACATGCATGTGTGTGCATGTGCACACACACCCCATGTTACTAAGCAGAGGAAATTCCTTTAATGAATAGCATGGATCATAAAGTAGCAAACAGATATACCAGCACAAGTGACATAGGACCAGATAAACTTTAGACACACATAAGAAAACCCCAGGCTGAAACCACTTGCCCCCTTTAGTTGTGAAGACCAGACCCTTAGAAAGAACTGGATACCCCAACACAGAACTCTAGCTGGTGATTTGAGTTTATATTCCAGTTCCCAGAACAGACAAAATGAAAAAAAGGGTTTTCCTTTACATTTTTATTTTTTCTAAGGTGACTTCTGCCTCAAGGGCAATCTGGTGCCATTTGCAGTTGGGAGGTACTCCTCAGCTCTCTGCTCACATGCTAGCCCCACCACAGCTCTGTGGCTGTAGCTGTGACTACTGACTACCAGTGTCCTGCAAGGCTCCAATGTCCTTTCTGACTCACTGGCTGGATGTTCCTACTCCAAGCCTGCTGTCGATGTGTCTTAAAACTGTGATTCCCTTCATCATCCCAGTTCATCAATGAGTAGCTTTTTAATAATATAATTTAATGATGAAGTGAGAGAAGAATCTTTGAAATCAGGGAAGACACTTGTTACATATGCTATTTGGTCAAAGTAATTTTACATCACTGACAGTCTATCATTATAAAAGATTATTATAAGGATTAATGCAATAATATACATAAACCACTTAACACACTGTAATTACTCAATATTTGGTAGTTCTTATAATTAGCATTATTGTGTAAGGCCAAGGTAATTAATTTTGTATTTCTACCTAGGCCTCTTGGACAGCAAAGTCTTCCGACTCTACCAGTGGTTCTTAGTCTTGGCTATGCATCCACGTGAAAACAATACAGGCATTTAATATATATCCAAGAACTACTAGTAAAGTATCATAGGGCAGAGATCTGTCATATTAATTTAGAAAGTTTCACAGGTAATTTTCAAAGTCAGCCAGGGTTGGGAGTTTATGTTTCTAGTTATGATATTATACTAAAGCTTAACTCTATATTTACTAAGCTAAATAATTAAATGCAGAATTCAATGCAGCTCTCCACATGTGACACAAGAAAGAATATCCTGTTCTGACATCAAAATATCCTACTTACATTAATGTAGTCTATTTTTTTTATTTGTTTGGATAATTGAGTGTCTCTTCTTTGATGTATATGATTTTTTTAAATATATATTTTATTGCAGCATAGGTACATACATGGCAATGTGGTTTTCTGCCTCCATCCCCATCACCTATATCTGGCATTTCTCCCCATGTTATCCCTCCCCAACTCCCCACCCCCCGCTGTCCCTCCCCTAGTTCCGCCCCCCCAACAGACCCCAGTGTGTGATGCTCCCCTCCCTGTGTCCATGTGTTCTCCCCACTCTGAGTGAGAACATGCAGTGTTTGATTTTCTGTTCTTGAGTCAGTTTGCTGAGAATGAGGGTTTCCAGTTTCATCCATGTCCCTACAAAGGACACGAACTCATCGTTTTTTATGGCTGCATATAATTTTCTTAAGTGAAGTTTCTATAATTCTAGGTTTGTCCTGTTGATTTTATTGTTTTGCCAAAATGCAGGCTTTGACATTTTCTTTCCTGTTGTATCTCCCACTGTTAGTTCCTGGAGGTGCTCTGGAGATGAATCACAATTCTTAAATATATTGTTTCTGCCCTCTTATCCAGCATATCAGGGGCAAATCTGATAATCACATCATTTATTTCATCAAAATTGCTGATAATCATGTTTAGGTCAAAATAAAAGACAGAATACATAGAAAGAGAAGACATAGTATCTGACAACTTTTTCCAGCACCTCTAGGGGCCTAAAACAACCAAAAAATGTCTTTAGAATTCAAGTATAGTGTATTAACAGAAGTGGATGTAAAAGTCCAAATGCCTATTTGTTCAAACGTAGCCAGAAATTCTTGTAAAGGTTGACAAAAGCTACTATTCTTCAAATAAAGTCAAAAGATATTGATATGGAAATGAGAAAAGACTTATATTCTTGTATAAAGAGCATTTCAAAATGTAAATAGTAATATTAAATGTGTTCTGGTATGATAGATTGAAATAAGAATGCTATAGCATGTCACTTGGCAAGTTACTAGAAATGCCAGTATAAGGGAAAGGGAATGAGAAGAAGAAACTTCAATTCATGGAATTTTAGAGGTGCAAATTGCCTTAGAGATTAGAGACCAATTACATCATTTTACAGACGAGAGAAGTGAAGAAATGACTTGCCAAAGATTGCATAGCTAGATAGTGGCAGAATTAAAAGTAGAATCTAGGTCTTCTGACTCCTAGTCAATACTTTCTTACTGTACCAAGTTACCAAGCAAATCTTATTGGGTCTATGTTTATAAGTAACCTCAACGGTAAATTTAAATTTATAACCAAGCATTTATTTGTTAACGTTTAGGAACATCTTAACATATAGTATACCTATATCATTTATAATCCAGTTTTATTTAAATTACTACTCTAGAGATAGCCAGAATCATGGAGAAAATCTTGTATGTGATTGTATTTTTAAATTCCGTAACATGAAAGTTTGATTGGGGTAAGAACAATCCTCTTAAACTTTCACATGAATAAAATATAAACACCTGCCTTCATGACTTGCTTTATAAGCAGATGCAATTTAGAGATTTTTTTGAAAATACTCTTTGCAGTAAGATTACTAAATACCTTTGTGTGAGAACATGTATATAGTATAAAACTAAAATATAAATCAATTATTTTTGACCTAACACTAGCTGTACTGCTAATTAACAAGCTGAACTCCAGGATCCCTCTGCTACTGCTCATTAAAGAGTTCATCACAAATGTTAAAAAAAACTCAAGATAGGCATACTCTAGAGCATTGCTGTTTAGAGAAAGAGGCAGATGTCCATCTGGTTGGAATTATTAAGAATTCGAGTATGAAAAGAAATGAAGAAAATGCTCCTACGGAGATCAGTTGTCACATGCATTCATGGATGGGCTGCACTGACTTTCAGCAGAAGGATATCTCAGTGTCTTTTTAAAATGCTAGTACAATAAGTTAATGGTCACTAAGGCAGGCCAGCTCCAATTCCTCAAATACCTAACAGAGTGGTGCAACTGTGAATGCCACTATATATCTTAACACAAATGAGGTTCTTAGTTAAAGCAAGGACAAATTAAAGTCCACAGTCTTCTCCTAGTGCCTTGAACAACATGCCCTAATAGGTTAAATTTAAACTGGTGTACTTACCTCCAATTATCAGAAATGATTATGTAGCCATTTTGTTTTATATAGAGAGCTACATTGAAAAAAGGGAAATAAATGAACAATGAAAAAAAAACTCAGAATCTGTAAAGGTAAGATTACTTTTTGATCTGGCCTACAATCTAAGCTACTCTGGATAAGCTATTCTTTCAGACAAATCTATTCTCAGCTCCTAATAATACCATATAAATGAACTTAGGGAGCACAGTGAATATGCAGATTAGGAATTGTATGTATTTTCTCCATTCGTAAAAACATGTTTAAATCTAAAACTCAAATGCTTATTTTTAAAGTCAAAATTAAATAGGAAGCTGTTTTCTTGTTCATTTTAGCCCCACTTATCCTGCAAATATACAGTTAGCACTCTGATTAAGAATTCTAAATATTTATCTGCATCAACTCCCTGGACAAAGCAACCCTAGGTTATTCCAACACACATGTGTGTGATCCTACCTCTCCTAAAAAAAAAATACAACATACAATTTGCAGCTTTTCACTCAAGGAATAAATGAATATGTCAATTACATGAATACCATAGTATTTTTAAGATACTTAACCTAACTACAGCTTCAATATACAACATTAGAGCTTTGATTTTGACTTGTGACATTTCTTATCTCTGTATTTGCTTCTTCTAAAAGAATATTTTTTGTCTACTATATTACTTATATTCCAATTTTGTTATTTTAAGCCATATACTACTACAAGAACTAGCTACCTGTTATAACCCCAATTTAAGCACTGTTTTCACCATTCTGAAGATGTATATCATTCAATAAAAAATTGTTAAGAAAACTGTGGTGGCTTGCATAGTGCTCTAGTAGTGGGGCATGTTTACTATAATTTTGGAGCACTGGGGAACATTATGAATTCATTGAGTGCACTTCAACTGCTACTTGGCAATCTAATGTTACATGTTACCATTAAGCAAAGGAAGTCTTTAACACATTAGCAGCATTCAATCTGAAGTTCCTCACATACAATATGCTAAACAGAACACTGAAATTATCTAAAACATGGATACACCACTATTAGATGTTGACTATTTATAAATGTGAACCTGTTAAGTTTGACTTAATAATCAGGGACTCTTAAATAAATGTGTCTAAATCACTAAGTTTAGAGAAATATGATTAATTTGATCATAATTTTTGCAACCCCTTAAAGACTATCTAATGGCACGTGAGCAAATCCTAGCCTTCTTTATCTGGAAAACCTCCAAAATTCTATAGATGTTATGGTAAACATTTAATGGCTTTCCTTTTAAAAAGGGGTTCCTGCATTTTCCATTTGCCCTTTCTCAATAGAAAACTTAATCTGAAAATTTCCTAATATTTTAGGCAGGATGGTCAGACTACTTGCCTGGAAATTGGAGATGCTGCTTTCAACATTTCTTTAGATTTTAATAAAAATTTAAGGCCGGGTACAGTGGCTCATGCCTGTAATCCCAGCACTTTGGGAGGCCAAGGTGGGTGGATGAAATCTTGTCTCTACTAAAAATATAAAAAAGTAGCCAGGTGTGGTGGCACATGCCTGAAGTTCCAGCTACTAGGGAGGCTGAGGCACAAGAATCACTTGAACCTGGGAGGCGGAGGTTACAGTAAGCTGAGATCACGCCACTGCACTCCAGTCTGGGTGACACAGTGAGACTCCATCTCAAAAATAATTAAATCCCTACACTCTGTCTCTGATCCTCACTGCTTATTCACTCCATGCCTGCTCACTCTGACTGCCCCACCAGTATGACCAATAGAGTATTCTTAGAGCATGGACAATCTGCATATTGCCAAACTGATGGACTCATTCTTGTGTTTAGCTTGCTTGACTACTTAGCAATACTCTCCATGGTTAGACAATTTCCTTTTTCTTGAAAGGCCCCTGTTTTAGACCACTCTTGGATTTTCTTAGTCTCCTGTTCTGGGTACTCTTCCTTACCCAGACTTCTATATCTGTATATTAAGAATTCATTTTCTGGCCTTTCCCTAGAATATTATCTACCTCTCACTCAAATAAAACTTCCACAAATCTATCTTATTCACGAGGATATGCCCCATACCTATAATATCCATTCCATAAAAGATGTTCATTGTACATGTGAGTATCATTGAACAGTGATCATATTAATCTATTCCCATGGATTTAAATATTGTCTTTATTTTGGTGTTCACCAAATGCATTTTTCAAAATCTGATCTCTCTTTGCACTCTAGGCTTACTAACATATGCATTTACTTATTTATTTCTTAAAAGTTACAGACTTTTATACTTAACAAATATAAAATGTAAATTATTGATTCAATTCAAAGTTATCCCCAGTTTTTCTCCTATCCCAGAAAATGGTATGACTGTCCTTCATGTTACTAGATCTAGAAATTATATGCCATTCTTGAAATCTTTCATTTGCTGAACCTCATATTTAAGATGTCAGAAAATCCTGTCAATTTTTTCTTTGAAATAAAACTAAAATTTACCTGCTAGTCTCTACCTTCATGGTTACTGTTCTAAACCTGGCTATTAGCAACCCTTGTTTGCACCATTGCATAGTCTCCTAACTTGTCAATTCAAAGAACAGTGGAAGAAAGTCCACATAAGTTGATTGGATTGAAAGTCCCAAAGAGATTCCAGGCTGAAATACAAATCCTAAGCACAGAATTAAGCCAATCAGGATCACACCCGCCCTCATGAACCTGTCAATCTGTTTTCACATAATAACAATTTTTTAAAATGTATATCAAACTACATCATTTCCACATGAAATTTTTACTGGATTTTTATTGCACATAGAATAAAACCACTATTTCTTACTATAAAAGACATATTTCTTCTCTTCCTTATTTCCACTCTTCCTACCATATATTAAGTCCTGGAAACTCTGTTTTCAAGTGCTGAGCTCTTTCCCATCTCTGGAATTTATATGTCTGTCCCTTCTATATACAACACTCCACATCTGCTGGCCTACTACTTTTCAGTATTTTGAGATCTCAGTTTATATATCACTTACTCTTCACAGAGGCCTTTTGTGATCAAGGTGCTTAAATAGGTTCTCTTTTGAGATGGGTAGGAGAAAAATACAGGGAAATAGAGCAAATACCATAGTTTCAAGTTGGGAATCTGGATGATGGAAATAAAGGATTTTTTTTGCTACTGTTTAGCAGTTTTTCTGTGGGGCTGAAATTATTTCAATTTCTATTTTCTATTTTTGTCTTTTTTTATTTTATTCTAATATTTTCTATTATTCTTAGAAAAGAAAAAATAATTGGTACTTTTGTTCTTCTCTCTAGCGCTGTTCCTCAGATGTTTCCTTAAGAGTGTGCATCAGTGCCGGGCATGGTGGCTCACGCCTGTAATCCTAGCAATTTGGGAGGCCGAGGTGGATGGATCACCTGAGGTCAGGAGTTCAAAACCAGCCTGGCCATCATGGTGAAACCCCATCTTTAAAAAAAATAAAAAAATAAAAATAAAAAAATAAAAAAAATAAAAAATAAAAAAATAAAAAAAAAGAGTGTGCATCAGTAAGACAAGGATGCCCTCTCTCACCACTCCTATTCAACATAGTATTGGAAGTTCTGGGCAGGACAATCAGGCAAGAAAAAGAAATAAAGAGTATTCAATTAGGAAAAGAGCAATTCAAATTGTCACTATTTGCAGATGACACAATTGTATATTTAGAAGACCCCATTGTCTTAGCCCAAAATCTCCTTAAGCTGATAAGCAACTTCAGCAAAGTCTCAGGATACAAAATCAATGTGCAAAAATCACAAGCATTCCTATACACCAATAACAGACAAGCAGAGAGCCAAATCATGAGTGAACTTCCTTTCACAATTGCTACAAAAAGAATAAAATATCTAGGAATACAACTAACAAAGGATATGAAGGACCTCTTCAAGGAAAACTACAAACCATTGCTCAAGCAAAGAAGAGAGGACACACACAGATGGAAAAATATTCCATGCTCATGGTAGAATGAATCAATATTGTGAAAATGGCCATATTGCCCCAAGTAATTTATGGTTTCAATGCTACATGCATCAAGCAGACATTGACTTTCTCCACAGAATTGGAAAAAACCACCCAAAACTTCATACGAAACCAAACGAGAGCCCACATAGCCACGGCCAAAAAAAAAAAAAAAAAAAAAAAAAAAAAAAAAAAAGCTGGAGGCATCATTCTAGTTTACTTCAAGCTACTACAAGACTACAGTAACCAAAAGAGCATGGTACTGGTACCAAAACAGAGATATAGACCAATGGAACAGAACAGAGGCCTCAGAAGTAACATCACATATCTACAACCATGTAAACTTTGACAAACCTGATGAAAACAAGCAAAGGGGAAAGGATTCCCTATTTAATAAATGGTGTTGGGAAAACTGGCTAACCATATGCAGAAAGCTAAAACTGGATCCTTTCCTTACACCCTTATACAACAATTAACTCCAGATGGATTAAAGATTTAAACATAAGACCTAACACCATAAAAACTCTAGAACACCTAGGCAATACCATTCAGGACATAGGCATGGGCAAGAACTTCATGACCAAAACACCAAAAGCAATGGAAACAAAAGCCATTATAGATAAATGGGACCTAATTAAACTTAAGAGCTTCTGCACAGCAAAAGAAACTATCATTAAAGTGAACTGGCAACCAACAGAAAGGGAAAAAATTTTCACTATCTACCCATCTGACAAAGGGCTAATAACTAGAATCTACAAAGAATATAAACAAATTTACAAGAAAAAAACAAACAACCCCAACAAAAAGTGGGCAAAGGATATGAACAGACATGTCTCAAAAGGAGACATTTATGCAGCCAACAAACATATGAGAAAAAACTCATCATCACTAGTCATTAGAGAAATGCAAATCAAAACCACATTGAGATACCATTTCACACCAGTTAGAATGGCAATCACTAAAAAATCACGAGACAACAGAGGCTGGAGAGGATGTGGAGAAATAAGAACACTTTTACACTGTTGCTGGAAGTGTAAATTAGTTCAACCATTGTGGAAGACAGTGTGGCAATTCCTTGAGGATCTAGAAATAGAAATTCCATTTGATACAGCAATCCTATTACTGGGTATATACCCAAAGGATTATAAAACTTTCAATTATAAAGACATATGCACACACATGTGGCACTGTTTACAATAGCAAAGACCTGGAACTAACCCAAATGCCTATCAATGATAGACTGGATAAAGAAATGTGGCCCATATACACCATGGAATACTATGCAGCCATAAAAATAGACGAATTCATGTCCTTTGCAGGGACATGGATGAAGCTGGGAACCATCATTTTCAGCAAACTGACCCAAGAACAGAAAATCAAACACTACATGTTCTCACTCATAAGTGGGTGTTGAACAATGAGAACACATGGACATAGTGAGGGGAACATGGTAAACCAGGGTCTGTCAAGGAATGCGGGGCTAAGGGAGGGATAGCAGGGAGTGGGGGATTGGGGAGGGATAACATTAGGAAAACTAGCTAATGTAAATGATGGGGGGATGGATGCAGCACACCACCATGGCACATGTATACCTATGTAACAAACCTGCACCATCTGCACATGTACCCCAGATCTTAAAGTATAAAAGAAAAAGAGTGTGCATCAGATTAAAAACTTATTTGTAGCAATTTCAATAATATATTTATTTATGTTTGTGGGTGTTTTCTCCCCACCAAACTGCATACTCATAAGGTAAAATTGGCTTTTCAGTACTGTAGGGTGTCTAACACACAGCTACATGATTGAGAAATATTTTCTGGAATAAATATATAGTGTATATATTTAAGTGCTGTCTAACAAAATGTGTATGTTATTTATTCATGTAAAGTTAATTATTTTAAGCAATAATTAATATTTTTTTACCAATAATGACAATAAGCATTTTATATATTTCTAAGAGATAGACTCACCAATATTTGCAGTCATTATTCTGAAAATTAGACTGGGAATTTCAGAGAATAATCTTCTTCAGAATAATGCCTGAATGCAGCTTATTAATGTGTATGTATAGCAGTCTTTTATTAGTAATAGCAAATACTCAATAGTATGTGTTTGTTCAATTAAGAAAAATATTAGCCCAATATATTATTTACTTTTTTTTTCTATTTCACTTCTGTTTCACTATTGGCTCCCAGAGCACAGAAGCGTCACACCTGGCAGGCCTCCAGGCTTTGAGGTTAGTTCTTAATTTGAACATGAGAAAATTTGTACTTCAGCAGGCAGATATTTTAGATAGGTCCAACATTACAGTTTATGCAGTTGGTGCATGTCCATTCAAAGTTAAAAAGCTGATACAAAAATAAAGAGATTGTAAGAAGTTGATGGTTTGATTGTATCTGTTTTGGTCATTTCCACTTCAGCTCTCCTATTTCCTGTCAGTCACCATCACTGGCTGTGGACAGCATGCAGGCAAGGCCAAAAGGATGCAAGTGAGATCCAATTTCCAGGGTATCCTGAGTGAGAGAGAGAAACTGTAGGGAAATTTCTCTCCAGGGAATTATAACAGAATATTTTAGAATGGGTAGGATAAGGATTGGGTCCTCAGAGAGCTATGGGCCACCCCTCTCTTTTACCCAGTAAGAGGGTAATGTTCCTCCCTTCACCTGTGCTTTGACTTCCTGCTCTCAAAGAGCTGATGAGGGGCTGAAAAAAGTGACTTGAATTTTCTTTACTTGTAAGCCTGAGAAAATATAAGGAGACCATGGAGCAGAGAGCAGAGAGGCTTCTATATGGCAACTCCCAAAGAAAGGGACAGGCTTCTCATGCTACAGAGGCAGCCCACAGGAATAGACAGTTCAGCCACCACAGGACTGCTGAGATGGCATGTTCCAGAAGCTAGAGCTGAGCCATCATGAGGAAAGTTAAGCAATGGTGTACAAAAGTTGGGGCAAACAAAGGAAGAAAAAGAAGCAGCTGTGCACTCAGAGCTAGTTTTCACCCAGAGGAGAACCAACAACATCTGAAAAGAAACAGTAAGAATATTAAGATTTAAGGACAGCATCAAGTATAGAATTTTTGGAAATTTAAAACACACTTTTTCAAATAAAGTAAAATCAATGTCTTAAATGATTTATTGAAAAATATGATATTGTTCAATACTAAATTGATTGTCTAGTTAATGAGGAGAAACTATAAAAGATGTAGGGAATGAAATGAGGAAGTGAAATATAATAACAGTAGGACTTTCAGAAGGCAATTAAAAGGAACAGAAAGAAGAGAGGCAATAATAGAACTAATAGAAAAATAAGTGTTTCTGAGCTGTAGAAGAACCTGAGACTGTAGACAGACTCAATATTTTATAGGCAGGATTGATGAGAAAAGGTATACTTACCAAGACATAACCTAGTAAAAATAAGAGAAATATCTTAAAAGCTCCCAGGCCAAAAAACTGGTTACTTTCAATTAAAAACAAAAATGAGCGTTACTGAAATTTTACCTGCTATACACATAGAAAGATAAAAGATGGTAGAATAATATCTACAGATTACTGAGAGGGAATAAATACAAACCAAGAATACTATAACTCTCAAAGATAGCATTTACCTTCCAGGTAAATGTAGATATACAAAGAAGTAAAGAATATTTACTTAAATGAAGACGGGGGCAAGATGGTAAAACAGAAACAGTTCTGGTCTGCAGCTCCTGGCAAGACCAACACAGAAGGTGGGTGATTTCTGCATTTCCACTTGAGGTATCAGTTCATCTCATTGGGACTGTTTAGACAGTGGGTGCAGCCCATGAAGGGAGAGCAGAAGGGTAGGGTGTTGTTCCACCCAGGAAGTGCAAGGGGCCAGAAAAATCCCTCCCTTAGCAAGGGAAGAAGCTATGAGGGACTGCGCCATGAAGGACGGCACTATCCAGTCCAGATACTGCACTTTTCCAATGGTTTTCACAACCAGAAGACAAGGAGATTCCCCTGGGTGCCTACATCACCAGGGCTGAGGTTCAAGTACAAAACTGGGTGGCCATTTGGGCAGACACTGAGCTAGCTGCAGGAGTTTTTTTTTTTTTCCATACCCAGTGGCTCCTAGAACCCCAGCTAGACAGACCTATTCACTACCCTGGAAGGGGAGCTGAAGGCAGGGAACCAAGTGGCTTTGCTCAGAGAGTCCTACCCTCACAGAGCCCAGCAATCTAAGATCCACAGGCTTGAAATTCTTGCACCCAGCACAGCAGTCTGAAGTTGACCTGGGATGCTTGAGTTTGGTGGGAGAAGGGGCATCTGCCATTACTGACACTTAAGTAAGCAATTTTCCCCTCACAGCATAAATGAAGCTGCCAGGAAGTTCAAACTGGGTGGAAACCACCACAGTGCAGCAAAGCTGCTGTAACCAGACTTCCTCTCTAGATTCCTCCTCTCTGGACAGGGCATATCTGAAATAAAGGCAGCAGCCCCAGTCAGAGGCTTATAGATAAAACTCTCATTTCCCTGGGACAGAGTACCCGGGGGAAGGAGCAACTGTGGGCACAGCTTCAGCAGACTAGATTCCAAGCAATTACAACCCAGCAATTACATTCCTAGATTCCAAGATCATTGAAAACATGTTAAAATAAAAACTTGTACACAAAGCCTCAAAAAAAATTTTACTTAAACGTTCTCTCCACAGAGAATATTCTAGAAAATATTATTTCCAGACAAAATGAAATTCTCAAAGTAGGGGAGATGAAAAGGAAAAAAAATTGTAGTGACAAATAAACTTAAATTAGATAAAAAATGATAGATACATGGACAAGTGATAGACAGGAATACAACTCAATCTACATATATGATTTACAAATATTAAATAAGAATTTTTGAAATAGGAAGGCTACATTATAGGAAAAAGGTAATGATAACCTAGAACAAAATTATTAAATCATCTTAGCAATTTCTATTGGTAAGAGCAGACAGAAGAAGGCAGGTGAAAGTATTCTGGAGACTTAACGGAAAGAAGCAGTAGAGAAATTACATCCATAGTTAGGAGGAAAGGGCATTGTTTTCACATATGTGTTTGATTATGAGTACTGGGAAAGAATATAAAATGAGAAATTAAATCAAAGCATATAATAGAACTTCCAAAATGACAGCAGCAATAAAAGGAATGAATAGCAATTTGATCAATTCAACAACAGCTGGCTAAAGGAAAAAAAGTAATCAAGAAAAAATACATAAGTATCTAAACAAAGTAGGAAATAAAATTAATTTTATTGTTAAATTGCATTAAATGTAAAACTCCCCATTTTAAAAGATAAATACATTCATATTGGCATAAAAAGATAAAGCTATATATCATGTACAGCTAGTACCTTCAAAACAAAGTAATAAAAGGATGTTGGAAAAAGTGGTTTGAAAAATAGAAATGTAACCAAACAAAAAGCAGAACAGGCAATGCTAATAATAGAAAAGGAGGATACAAATGTTAAGAGTTCAACAGAATACAGAATAAAAAGAAAAGATATTCATATACAGACATACACACGAAATAAGCATGAAGGTCTGAAAGAGCATGAACAGTTCCATAAAATATGGAGAGTTCAGGGTTACTAGCACCAATTGGGGAGGGGTCAAAAGCGATGGCATAAGACATGGACAACAAATGTGTGTATTTCTCTCAACCTTCCTTTCATTGATAGGCTACAGCCATATATATTACTGCCTATGGGATCAGAGCCACACTAGCAAAAATATTAGCTTACAAACCCAATCATATAAATTGCAACTTGGTATCAAAAGGTAAAAACCTGAAGCTAAGACAATTATGAGATTTTTACTAGGCCACACTGTAATTTTTTCAGGCTTATAGATTCAAACTGTTCATTTTTGACATATCAGATTAACATGAGATAATGTATTAACTAATTTACATTCTAATGTACTTTTGGCAGAATAAATTATATTTCAAATAGCCAAAAAATTGCCAAGTAGAGAATGCTGGAGATTATCGAAATGCAAATATTTCCAGTAATGTTAATTCAGCCATGTTCAACATATTGTAAATGTTATGTCTCTCATTTAAGTACTACTTAATGTCTATATTGACAGGTTACTATAGAAATGGTTGTAGAAATTTAGGAAACATAGATGCTTAACCTTCAGAACAAATAAATTCCATAAGTATATTAATGTTTCCCATTTTTAAGACAAAAAGAAATTTTTATATTTTTAAGGATGAACTAGAATGATAAAATTAACAACAGTAATATTTATTCTCCTTCTTAATAGAATACCTATAATTGTAAATTTTTTAATCCAAAGTCTAAACCAAAAATGTATAAACAAATGCTAGAAAGATTTACTTTTCTAGGTAGTTACCAATTTCCAAATTCAAAATGTGACATTACAACAGGAAGTATTTTCTTAACTCAATATGTTCTGTTCTTAGAAAGTGAACAAATTTTAAATTGCAATTATAATTTGTTTAGGCTAAAATAGACTCAGTTTTCTATTGTTACATGTAAGAACTTTGTTCACTGACATTTCTGTTAGCTTTGTCCCTTTTGAGTTCCTAAAGCTAAATGCTGTGGTTATTTCCTTTTTTTTTTCCTCAAAAACCTTCATTAAGAGAAACCTGCAGAACAGTTTTAGCTCCAGCAAAAAATAAAAAATAAAAGATAAATGACTGAAGCCTTTCTCTTCCTCCCTTTTTTTCCCTCTTTCATAACTTATTCAACACAACAAAGACCACAAGAACATTTTTCTTTACATAAAAATAAAGTGCAATGGTAAGAAAGTTTTTAAAGTTGATGGTTTTAAAATGATAATGTGTAGACTTTGAGAACATGGATTTCTTTAGGGAGATATTTTCGGATAACCTATCTGTTTCTTTCCTTATTAAAAATCATGCATAATACAGTACAGATGTTGTGAGGACTTATAAAGGTCACAAATTAAGTTGTAACTAATCCCACTACTCAGATATAACCACTAACAATATTTTGACATGTATAATTAATTATTTATCCATGTGTTAATATAGAGAGAAGGGAAAGAATGGAGAAGAAATGTCTCTTTCAAAAATTTTTATACAAACTGTTAGGATGCTACATCCACAACAAATATTTTCATGATTATACAGTATAATATCTTAATATCAATTGACAACCTATTTAACAATCATCTGTTAAACTTCTTGGTTGTTGCCTTATTATCTATTATTAGAAATAATGCTGAAATGAGCATTATGTACAATACATAAACCATCTCAAATATTTCAATTGTTTCCTTAGTGTATGTCCTAAAATTAGAACTGTTGGTCAGTACTATGCTTATACATTAGTCTTTTGGAAGGTTTTATTAATTTACGTTCTCCATAGCTCCACATTCTCCACATTTACAGTACTCTTAACCAGTTTTTGCTTGTTAAATGTCTTTGCAAGATACTTTTCATCTCCCTGAATCTAATTAATTCTTGTGTTACATTTCTCACAAATATCTCATGAGAAAGAGTGAATCATTTTCTACTTATTAAAAAGAGATACAACCAAAATCAAAATGAGGAAGTAAAACTCTTTCACAGATTATATAATCCTAGGTATAGAAAGTCCCAAATAATCCACACAAAAGACCCTACTAGAATTAATAAACAAATTCATCAAAACATCAATGTAAAAGATAAACCTACAAATATCAGTTGTGTTCCTACATACCAGCAATGAAAAACCCAAAAAGTAAGTAAAGAAAAAAATCTCCATTTATAATTGCATTCAAAAAATTAATACCTAGGAGAGGATGTAACCAAAGAGTTAAAAAACACTTGAACACTGAAAACTACAAATCATTGCTAGAAAGAAATTAAAGACCTAAGTAAATAGAAAGACTTCCATGGATGTGTCCATGGGTTTGAAGATTTAATACTGTTTCCATGACAAAACAATCTATAGATTCAACACAATCCTTATC
Source organism: Aotus nancymaae (assembly GCF_030222135.1). Classification (NCBI taxonomy): domain Eukaryota; kingdom Metazoa; phylum Chordata; class Mammalia; order Primates; family Aotidae; genus Aotus; species Aotus nancymaae. Next base: position 52,619,740 of record NW_026988454.1, read on the forward strand.
AACATTCCAATGATCTTTTTAATGTAGAAATTGAAATGTTGATCCTTACATTCACATAGAATTACAAGGCACCCTGTATAGCCAATTACAGTCTTGGAAAGGAGGAAAAACATTGGATGTTTTAGCTCAGGCTCCCACAACAAAATACCATAGACTGAGTGGCTTAAACAGAAATTTATTTTCTCACAGCTCAAAATTTATTTGCTTAGCTTCTGGTGAGGCCTCAAGGAGTTAATAATCATGGCAAAATGCAAAGGGGGAGCTGGTGTGTCACATAGAGAGAGGGAGAGAAAGAAAATGAGGGAGAAGGAGCCAGGCTCTTTCAACCAACCAGATCTCGCATGAACTCACAGTGAGAACTCATTACCATTAGGACACCACCAAGCCATTCATGAGGGATCTGCCCCCTTGACCCAAACACCTTCCACGAGGGTCACTTCCAACATCAGAAGTCACATTTCAACATGAGATTTGTAGAAGACAAAACATCCAAATCATCTCAGACCACTAGTCACACCCTATATACAAAAATTAACTCAAAAGGAATCAAGGACCTAAACCTAAGAAATAAAAAGACAAATCTCAGAAGGGACAAATCTTCATGACAGTGGTTTTGTAGATAAATTCTTAGATATGACACCAAAAGCACAAGAAAAATAATAGATACAAATTAGACACATTGGACTTTGCCAGAATTTAAAAATTTTGTTTGCTAAAAGATACTATTAAAAAGGTGAAAAGACAATCTATATTAGAAAAAAAGAATATTTGCAAATTATATATCTGATATAGTTATAATATCCAAAATATAAAAGGAACAACTATATCTAAATGACAAACGCAAAACAATCTAAGTTTAAAATGGCACAAAACTTAAATGTACAAATTTCTCCAAAGATATGCAAATGGCCAATAAGCAAATTAAAAGAGCCACACATCATTATTTATCAGGGAAATACAAATCAGAACCATAATGAGATACCACTTTAAACTCTCTGAGATGATTAAAATAAAAATAAAATGGAAAATAAAAAGTGTTGGTGAGGAAACGGAAAAACTAGAAACTTCATACATTGTGGTCATAATGTAAAGTGGTTCAGCCAACTGTGGAAAACATTTTGGAAGTTCTTCAAAAAGCTGAACATCAAATTACTATATGATCCACCAATCGCATTTCTAAGTATATGTACGGAAGAATTAAAAACAGGTAGTCAGGCCGGGCGCGGTGGCTCAAGCCTGTAATCCCAGCACTTTGGGAGGCCGAGGCGGGTGGATCACGAGGTCAAGAGATTGAGACCATCCTGGTCAACATGGTGAAACCCCGTCTCTACTAAAAATACAAAAAATTAGCTGGGCATAGTGGTGAGTGCCTGTAATCCCAGCTACTCAGGAGGCTGAGGCAGGAGAATTGCCTGAACCCAGGAGGCGGAGGTTGCGGTGAGCCGAGATTGCGCCATTGCACTCCAGCCTGGGTAACAAGAGCAAAACTCCGTCTCATAAAATAACAGTATTGCTCATAGTAACCAAAAGGTAGAAACAACCCAAAGGTCGATCAAAGGATAAATGGAGAAACAAATTTTGCTATATACATATAATATTATTCCTTAATAAAAATAAAGTACTGACACATGCCATAATATGGATAAATCTGGAGAGCATTATGCCACGTGAAAGAAGGCAGGCACAAAAAGTCATATATGATTCCATTTGTATAAAATAATTAGGATAGGTACAGACAGAAAGCATATTATTGGTTACCAAGGGCAATGAGTAGAGGGCAATGGAAAATAACTGCCTAATGGAACCAGGACTTTCTTTTGGGATGATAAAAATGTTTTGGAATGAGACAAATGTGATGGTTATACAACATTGTGAAGGTACTAAATTCCACATCACTGTTCACTTTAAAATAATTTTATGTTACATTAATTTTACCTATTTTTTGTGAAAAGGAAGGAGGGGATTAGGCTTTGAGAAATTATTTCTTATGCAAAAGTATGAGAGGTAAGTGAGGGACTTGGGTTCTGTCATTGCTCCCTTTGCTCACTATGGTCCAATCAAATTTGTTTTCCTTCATTTTCCTGAACATAAATACTTCTTTTCAATGGTAAGCCCCCTGTAGATTCTGTTCTCTATATGTGAAAACACTTCATGATATTCTACACATAACTGGCATCTTCTCATCTTTCAGGTCTCAACACAAAAATCACTCCCACAGAGAGGACTTCAGTGACAAGGTGATATAAAGTAGACCTCACTCATCTAAAAGTATCCTTTCCAATATTTTACACATTTACTTATTTGCCTATTCATTATTCGTTTTCTCATCCAAATTATAAACTCTGTGATGAGAAGCATGATAATACATATACTTAATAAGTATTTGTTATATGAATGATAAAGGGTTTATATATTTATACCTACAGACACACACAAAGTGAAGTAGAATTGATACTAAGAGGTAGAATTGAGGGTTTAATAGTTGAAGTTCAACATTTCACTCAGAATTAAAAATCAAATTCAATTACTTATGGTAGATACCTTTAAAAATCATTTTCAGTTTTGTTAGAGACCAAATTAATGCTGTCCTTAAGTCTTTTCATAGGAAGGTAAGATCTGAGGAATGAATAAGCTTGTGCTGCTATATGAAGTTTGGTGCATGTGGGGGGGTACTTGTTTGTAAATATAGAGAAAGGGTGGTCAGAGTGGCTAAAAAGGGAAAGGGGGTTTAAGAATTCTTGCTAGCATCCACAATAGTAATTATCTCTTGGTGAAATAGCTGTACTGTTTTTTTATTTTTATTATTGCTGTTTATTTTCTATTTGTTTGATTTTTATTTAATATTTTTAGTCTACCACAAGCATAAATACAAAGGGCATATGTAATATTTTATATACATATAAAGGGCAACATAAATATCCTTTACTTTTAAAAAATTAAATAAATATACAGCAGAGATAAGTTCAAATCAATAATTTGTTACCCCATCTCTTAACTCCCCAGAAAGCAACCACTTAAAAAATTTAAAAGAAAACTTGAGTTCTTTTAGTGATCTTCCATTACTCTAATATGATTTAACCCATAATTCTTGACCTACCAAGTTTAGAAGTTATCACTTAATTTCTGTCTACTCATCCATTCCTTCTTCAAATAAAATTACATCACTTTTCTAGTTTTCTCTACTGATCTGGCAATCATAAATGATCAACTTAAATCTTCATTCTTTGTCCCATTTAACACGGGTAGAATCTTTGACTCCAACTTTATGAAAGGAAAACATTAACCTACACCATTCTTGTCTCCTTGAGCTAACTAATCTCTATCCATCATACTTCTATCATTACATGGTCAAAGTTAATAAATTTCATTTTATTCAGTAATCTCAATAAAGTGTTTCTTGCTTTTTCAATAGCTTGACCTTAGAAGTTGAAAAAAAATGTAACGCAGATTTATTTTACAAATAACTCAGCATCTATTCTGCCTTTTTAGTAATCTAGACTTTTAGTTATTTTTCCTAGCAGTCTTTCCATGTAGAACGGTAAAATTTAAGTGAAATTGTCACCCCTTACACTTGAGAAGTTCCCATAGAAAGAAAATAAAATATACATTCTTTCCTGATTAGGGAGAGCAGAAAGAGAGAATTAGAAATGTTCGAGTCGTGTATTAGTCCATTTTCATGCTGCTCTAAAGAACTACCTGAAACTGCATAATTTATGAAGAAAAGAGGTTTAAGTGATTCACAGTTGCAATAGCTTAACAGGAAGCATGACTGGGAGGCTGCAGGAAACCTATAATCATGGCAGAAGGCCAAAGAGAAACAAGCATGTCATAACATGGCAGAGCAGGAGGGACAGAAAGCAAGTGGGGTAAGTGCCACACACTTCTAAACCATCAGATCTCTTGAGAACTCACTCACTATCAGAATAGCAAGGGGAAAATCTGCCTCCATGATCCAAACACCTCTCACCAGGCCCCTGTCCTCAAGTTCAACATGAGATTTGGGTGGGGACACAAATCCAAACCCCATCAGGTAGTAAGCCACAGGATCTGAGTTATCATCCCTTATCCACTTCCATACTCTCACTTGCATTTCATGCTGTGTCAAAATCCTAGACTGAGGAGTTTATAAAAGTAGACAGGACGAACAGGAATGTTTTCTCTGAAATGTACATTGCCAACCCTGTTATATTTTCTTTCATTTGTATACTAATTTATGAAAAATGAATATTTCTCTCACTTCCAAAGATGTAGCTATGGACAATTTCAGCTCATTAGAGAAGTACTGGATTACAGTTGGTGCTAGTTAGTAACACAGCAAAGTGTCTAAGCAGAAAGTCTGAAGAGAGGTCCACAGAACTCTAACCCTCATTCCACTTAGCATTTCAGGCTGGGAAGACATTTTTTTAATTAAATGTTTGATAGGAACAAGTGGTAAGTGATAAAGATAGATGAAGAAAAAAAAGCATCATCAAAGAGATAAAAAAAACTTTTAAGATATATAAAGGACTATTGATATTTTTTAACAAATTCAAAGTTTTACATTGTTTTATTCCCTAATAAAAGTAAATACATATTCTGTATAAAGTTCTCATTGACTGCTAACGTTTTTTGAAAAAAAATTTTCCAGACAATATATAAAACATCAGTGAGCACCAAAAAACTCATTTTTGTACCATCAATGAATAAATGGATAAAGAATTTGTGGTACACACACATAGACTATGATTCAGCAATAAAAATGAAAATTCTACCATTTTCATTTGTGATAATATGGATGAAACCTGAAGGCATTATGCTAAGTGAAATGTCAGATGTAGAAAGGGAAATTCTGTATTTTCTCAGTTACGTGTGGAATCTATAAAGGTCAAACTCTAGAAGCCAAGAGTAAAATGGTAGTTATCAAGGACTGAAGTGTGGAGAAAATAGAGAAATGTTTGTCAAAGGGCACCAACTTTAGTAAGACAAGTTTTGGAGAGGTAATGTACTGCCTGAGGACTATATTCAACACTACTCTATTGGATGTGTTCTCACCAGAAAACAAAGCAGAAAAAAAAAGTGATATCTAAGCAAGGAGATAGATGTTAATTGACTTGATTTCGGTAGTCATTTTAAAACTTACGTGTATATTACATCATCATATACAATGTAATTTGTCAATTAAAGGTGGAAAATAATTTGTTTTTAAGTTCTTAAGTTCTGGGATACATGTGCAGAATGTGCAAGTTTGTTACATAGGTATACACCTGCCATGGTGGCTTGCTCCATGAAAATAAAATTTTTAACAAAAAAATCAATTTTGCGGACCACATTACTTTAATGAAAAGTATTAAAATTAGAAGTTGATGATAGAATTTTATATTTTCATTGTTGAATGATAAGGGGGAAAATCATACTCCCTTAAACCATAAAATTGCCATATACAATGTTTTTTAGGGAAGATGATTTTTAAAACATTAGTCATCATTATTTATGAGATACAGCCAAAGAAAATTTGCAGTTTTGAATGTTTTAATAGAAAAGAATAAAAACAAATCAACTGAACATTCAACTTAAATTAGAAAGGAAAAAATAGAAATGAAATAATTAGGTGATGAAAGCAGTAATTAATAAATTAGAATATATCTTATTAATGATTAAATCTAAGGTCAGATTTTATTAAAATTATAAAATATACCAATTTCAGGGAAATCTAGTTAAAAAACCAACATAAAAACACAAATAAATGATACTAAGAACATATAAACTACATATACAGACATTGTATATATTTTCAAAACTATGAGAATATGTGACAAATGTTAATAATATTGGAAAATCTCTATGAAACGGTTAAAGACCAGGAAAAATCAAAGGGTCCAAACTGACTCAAGAGAAAATAGAAAACATGAATAGTTGTATGGCAATAAGCATGTCAAATGTTTAAGTGCTTTTTAAAGGTTCTGCTTCCAAAAATATCATCTGGCCCTGACTTAATTTGCATAGTTTCTAAGAAAGAAATTATAAATTATTATTTTGCTGTTGATACTGTTCCAAAACATAGTGTTCTACATTACAAATATATATAACTTTTACTTGTCAAATAAATAAAATCTATGTTTTAAATACTAACCCAAACTTAAAAGCTTGACAAAGTTAACACACAGAATAATTATAATGTAATATTAATTATACTTGGTTATTCTCTATGAAATTGCTAATGTATTTCTTTTACCTACAATTATGGAAAATAATAGGGGTTGAGATAATTAAATATAAATTCAGATATCCTAATTAAAATGCTAACAAATAAGCCCAGCAGTATACTCATATTCAAAGCATAATATAATTGTTATAATGGTATTTTTTGATTTTATCAGTTTACAAAGAACCTTAACCTCTTTGTAAAGAGACAAAATAATAACAAAAATGTTTAATGCTAAACATTTCAATAAATAGCAACCTATTAACAAAAAATATATTCTTATTAAATTCAGAAATATGGCAAGAAGGTTTACTACAAATCCTATTCTTTAAAATTGTTCTAAAATTGCTAGTCATTCAAATCAGAAACAATAGCAGAAATGTGGCATAAATTTTCTAAAGAGACAATTTATTATTTTAGATATAATGGTTAAACTAAAATGAAAGAAAATACATTAAATTACACTTAAAATAAATTAAGAAAGTGAATGAATACCACTCTCTCACACTATATAAAATAACAGCATTTGTAGTTTACCTCTAATTTTTCTTTTTTTTTTTGGTGTATAATGAAGAATTTTAATTGTTTTGATTTTCATTTTTTTAATTGCATTTTAGGTTTTGGGGTACATGTGAAGAACATGCAAGACTGTTGCATAGGTGCACACATGGCAGTGTGATTTGCTGCCTTCCTCCCCATCACCTATACCTCTAATTTTTCTAATATCCAGTTAGAATATATAAATCAAAGCATCTTATTAACGTCATCAAAACCTCAATAGTAAAAATTAACTTAATAAGTGTGCTAATTACAGGAAGAAAGCTATACAAGTATAAGCTCCAAAATAAATGAAGAGGAAGATGCAGTTAGGAAATGGGCAAACTATCCAGAATTGAATTCACTTAAAAGGCAGACAAAATAAATGCAGGTGGCTATGTCACAATGACTCTGGAGAGGAGGGATAGCAGGGGGTGGGGGGATTGGGAAGGGATAATATTAGGAGAAATACCTAATGTGGATGACAGGAGGATGGATATGGCAAACCACCACAGCATGTGTATACCTATGTAAAAATCCTGCATGATCTGCACATGTACACCAGAACTTAAAGTATTAAAAACAAACAAAACAAGAATTCAGCCAAAAACTAGAAGAAAGAAACAAGATTATACAGCTTGCCAGGCAGTGAATTAAAATTTATAAAAAAAAAAAATTATAAAATAAAAAATTTATAAAATTTATAAAATAAATTTTTAAACATGGATAGCCTTTAAATCTTAGTAATGTACTTTTTTCTTCAAGATAATTTAATAATGTTTTAAGGGTTATAAGTAATAATAATAAACAATTATGAAAGTGATCACCTTTCATAATCCCTTTAGGAATTCTATAATTTTAAAATTGGGCATTTAAAAATATACTACATTAATTGGAGACATGCTAGGACTCACATATGATTTGCTTTTATAGTGTTCCATGAGCACTTACAAATAAACTATAGTCCCTTTTGTGGGGGCAGTGTGTTTACTATAATGAATTGTAGTTATTTTAGTTAGTTGCAGTTTTTGTTTCTCATAAACTCTTACCTACACTTGGACCATTTGAAATGTCAGTCTGAGGGAGTTGAAATAAAGCCTCTGCCTCCAATGTGTTTCTATTATTCTTATATTTTTGTAGTCCTTGGTTTAACAAGTGTTGGTACTATGATAAACTCATTATGTCATCCCTGTTTATTGCAGCCACTATCATTTTATGTGGTACTCTTCAGCTCATTTGTTGTCTTCCTCCTGAATTAGATTTTGTTGTATGTAATTTTACAACTACTCCTTTCTGTTCAGTTGCATTTACCGGATATTCATGTGTCTATAGATGTGTGTTCAAAGTTTTCAATAATTTTTAGGTGTATCTTGAATATAATACAAAATTTTATTTGGCTTTGAAAACCATATATTTTTCTCTTTAAAGATGCATCTGACACATTAGAATTTATTAATATGACAGATGTATCTAGCCTTATTTCTGTCAAATATTTTCTATGATCTTTAAATGTATGCTCCATATTTTTTTTTACCTTGTTTCATTTTGGTATTTCATATGGTGATTTTATGGTATTTACTTTTTATTCTGGTGCCTAATCTCATAAAAGCAGCATTATATAATGCAATAGTTTTTAATTATTGACAGTATCCATTGGACGCTTATTGTTGGTAATAGTAAGATTGAATATTTCCATTTCTAACTTCTCATAATTTTTAGTAGCCAATTTTCTTTGGTTAGTCTCTTTAAGTATTCCTATTTTTCTACACAGTTTATTTAAATATTCTTATATTTCTATACAATATTTATCTAGATTATATCTTTTAAACCCCAGATATGAAAGCTGAAATCAGTATATTTATATCCCTTCCACATTTTCTTTCCTTTTTTCCCTCCTAACTATAAACATATGTAATATGCTATAGTTTATAGTATGTGTAGTGTATATATACATACCTATATTCATATTATCAGACTGTATAATATATATCCTATTCTATATCCAAAATTGTCAGATTTATTTTGTGTTAATAATTAAATGATTTCATTGTTTACCACTATTTCTTTAGCAAAAGGTTTTGTTTTGTTATTTCCTATTTAAATTTTATTTCCTCACAGAAGTTTGGTTTTAGGTTTTTGGTTTTTCTCTGCGGGGGTGGCAGAGTCTTGTTCTGTCACCCAAGCTACAGTGTAGTGGCACAATCACAGATCACTGCAGCCTCAACCTCCCAGACTCAAGAGATTCTCCCACATCAGCCTTCAGTCTCCAGAGTAGCTGTGACTACAGGCATGAGCCACTACATTGGGCTAATTTTTAAATTTTTTTGTAGAGACAGGGTCTCACTAAGTTGTCCAGGCTGGTCTTGAACTCCTGGGCTCACGTGATTCCCCTGCATTGGCCTCCCAAAATGCTGGGATTACAGGCATGAGCCACTGCTCTTGGCTCATCACAGTTTTATCAACAAAAATAAAATGTTATTCAAAATTTGTATAATTGCTTACATTCAATGAGCAAAAATGAGACTCTTCATGTATTAAACTAAAATTAATTTTAGGCTTATTAGAGATAAATATAAAACAAAAAGTTTTACATCTTAAAAATATAAATTCAATATTTATTGAACCTATGTATTTTGTGGATTTCATAAAATATATCACAATATTACAATGGTAAATCCTGATAGCTATTATATAAAAATAAAAATGTTTCCATGTAAGAAACCCCTTAAATATAGCTTAGACATTTCAGGTGGAAGAAATTATTGGAACAAAGATATGAAACTATTAATGGCAAGAAAATTGTAGTTGGAAACTTCAAAATAGATTTCCCAGATGTTATGTACTCTAAAAGCTCCAAAATGTGGAAGTGAGTAACCATCAATAAAGTGGGTTGAAGATCTTGCAAATGAGAAGAGGAGAGGAGGGGAGGAGAGGGGAGGGGAGGGAGGCAGTCAGGGAAGGAGGGAGGGAAGGAGGATTATTTGGAAGAATTTGGATAGAGATAAAAGGCCATCCTTAAGAATGGGATAATTTAGAAGTAAATATGAACACATTATTAACGAGCTGATTAAAGGATCATTAGAATATTGGACCTTAGCATGTTCTGACTTTCAAAACTTACCCAGTTATCCAAGATTTTTATTTTTTCCATGCTCAAGATTTGAACATTGTCTTATAAATCTAATTCCAAAAACTATTCCCACCAGTTTCTTACAGACTTCCTCATAAGAGATGTTAATAACCCAGAGTAATATCCTTGTTTACTAAACAACTAAGCCCAAATAAAAAGTACACATAGGAGATTTCTCCCTGAAACTTTTCTCCCATATGAAAACTGAATGAGATATTTTCCAAAGAGTTACCTTGATAAGTAATAATGATAAATATTTTCATACATTCTATTAAAAAAGAATGATGTCCTTTTTGGTTCAGAATCCACCACCCGAACCATGACGACACAAGGCAGCTTTCACCTAAACAAAAGAAAAGTGGGAAAGGAAACAGCTTGAAAAGTTACATTACAGAGATGCTGATTGCTCAGAAGTGCCCAGGGTCAACAGAACCCACTGGCCTGCAACGGCTGAAGACAAAGTAGTTTAATTTGTAGAAAACCATTACACTGTCCATATCGCAAAGGCAAAACAATTGCCAACAATGGAAAATTCTGGAGGCCATGGACCTAGCTACTGTTCAGAATACAGGCTGTCACCTAATCAATGTGTATGACTGCAGGTCTACAATCTGTCTTCCTAACCAGGCAAGCGGCTGCACTATGAAAAGCAACATTGTAAAAATAAACATGGATGATATAGTTTATCTGTAGGAAGAAATTGGCACCAAATATCTAATTCAAACTTTTCACTATCTTTAACATCTAGAGATGCCACACTCTTCCAGTTACAACAGGGGCCAAGAGACCACTTTGCCTTCCCATCTTATAATAATAGAACATTATCTCAAAAGTGCAAAATCTTTTAAAGCTTATCTTATTCTGGGAAGCAATCACTCTTACACCTTCACAATGAATTTAGCGTTCATAATACCGAATATTTAATTATAGCAGCAGTAACATATTTGAAATAGAAGTTTGATATCTGCTGGGTTTTTTTTTTTTTTAATTTTATGACAAGCTAGATCTTCTTGAAGATGTATTTTTTTTTACCGGAAAATTCAAACAATTCCTCAAATAAGTTTGAGTCTTCAATTAGGAAAAAGGCACTTATATAGGCTTGGGGGAAAAGTTACTTATATAGTGGCTTCAGTTTTATTTTGCCAGATAATGATGTAAACCGCAACATATCAGAAAGGATAAGGAGCTTCTAGAGTTTTCACCAAAACCTCATGAGCTTAAATCAGATCTTACTGTCTCTAACATACATCTGAACATTCTACTGCATGTGCAGAAATTTGCTGAAAGAAAAAGATACATGGTTGTGTGGCTTCAAAGTCCTCATAACACAGACACATATCATGAAGATTTTGACAAACCTCCCTGTATACCAAAGATGAACTGTCATGAAATATACAGCTCCCATAGAAATAAGCTCCAATTAACAATTTCATGATGAATATACCTGGCTTAGAAAAACATATTAACCCAATTGTTTGCACAGAAGTTTAATTTTATTTTCCTCCTGGGGACTAACATTTACCAGAAATGAAAGTTCCACATAAAAAACAAATTAATAATTTTCTATAGTACAATGTTTTCAAAATGTTAAATTCTAAGTGCTTTTTTAATAATATTAAATAATTATTCACCTGTTTTCCATCCAGATCAAAAATTTTTAATTATATTAGCTTCTAAAACAAAAGTTTTACAGCAAAACAAGCAAACAAGAAGAAAACTAATCAAATAAGCACATTAAAAAATAGCCATTATCTTAAGTGAAACACAAACAAAGTCATTTGATTTCCTCACTTATAAGTGGGAGCTAACCAGTGTGTACACATGTATATAGAGTGTAGAATGATATTCACCACTACACAGTATAACCATGTAACAAAATTGCCCTTGTACCTCTTACATTTATAGAAGTAAAAAAAAAAGTAGGAAGAAAGATCACTAACATTAAATCATGACTATTATACATTTACAGCATCTTTCTGATCCATTAGCTTAAAAAAGACTAATTTTGAGATTTTTTAGTTACTTTGAAATATTGGTTTTTCTCTCCATGCTTTTCAACTTCAAAATGACAAAAGTAAAAAAAAAAAAAAAAAAAAAAAAAAAAAAAAAAAACCACTTTAAAAACGTGTTCTGCTTTTAAAAAAATAAGTAATCCAAAAGTCAATTACTGACTTTTGTATGTGGAGAAGGTGATAACATGCACCAAACTTTTGATATTACAACAATATTATCAAATAAAACAAGATCTGCTAACAGGTTACTAAATAAAAGCCAGATATGAGATTCTCAAAGACAGTCTTAAAGAACACAGCTAGGACCACTAGGATATCCAAAAGTACCAGATTCAAGGGTTAATCCTTTCACTAAAAGACCCTGCTTAACCATCAAAAACCTTAAAATAGTTTGTGCCTAGCCAGGACAGCTACGTAATTTGCGGGACTCAGTGCAAAATAAAAATGTGAGGACCTTTATTCAAACATCAGAGAAAAAAAGGCTTTATCCTTTCTGCTACTATTTCTCAACCTGTCTTGGATCCTTTTTATTTGCTTTTTAAAATTCCATTCCCTCAAGCACAGTGGTATTCCTGGTGCAAGTGCAGACCCTCACAGGTACCCAGGACCCCTCCCAGTGACTCAGTACTCAGCGTACAGAGGCACAATCACTGCCCTCTATGTCCCTGCCCAGGCCCCTAAAGAGTTGGAGAGTGGCAGAAGTCTCTGGGCAAGGGCAGAGAGCAGGCAGCTCAGAGCTTATCTCAAGGAGAAGGAGTGGGAGGTAGTGGACCCTGTATGAGCTGAGATTCCAGGTCTCCATTGTCTCATGAGACTTCATATACAAAACATAAATCCAAAGATTAAATGTTTCAACATGTTGAGACAGTGTCCACAAACATTAAACCCCAAGCCCTTGTGAGTGTGTGTCCCTCATTGGCCCTGTGTGACTGCACTCTTCATACTTCTAAGAAGTATACTACGTTGTCCATACTTGAAAGAAGTCAGCCCTGTGCTTTTGACAAGGATTTCTCAGTCTCAGTGATTTGGACCAGAGAATTATTTGACCAGAGAATTATTTTTTTGGTGGAGGGAGGGTGTTGTCCTGTGCGATGTAGGACATTTAGTAGGATCCTTAGCCAGGTCTAGGAACACTGCCCAGAGTCCGACGGGGAAAGATTGTCCCTAGTTCAGAACCAATGCCTTACATTAACATCCATCTACACAAACACAGGCCGATACCCTTGCATTTCAAATAGTTCCCTACTGATATGCATAGAAGAGAGAGATTCCAAGATGTAAAATTAACTTTATGATAATCAGTTGGCAGTCACTAGTTAAAGAAACAAAAGGCATCAAAAGATGAGTCTTTGTGCTCAGGCTGACTTCTTACGAGGCCATCTCCCGCCTGAGGCCAGAAGCAGAAATCTCATTCAGTAGGAGTGTTTAGATGACAGACTCAAAGGATATATTTAATGTTCTTCAAAGATGTAGATGCCAGCTACTACTTTATTCATCTTTTATTTACTCTGGGACAGAAAAACATCCAGCAATTTTTCCCAAATTTGTGTCTTGGGAGCTATTGCTTGGACTATGAATGCATTGTGGAGATGGCAGTAAGGGAAGATCAGATGCCATTAGAAGCTCTACTTAAAAGGCCTTGCTGGAAACATATAGTATCAGATTTTAAAGTATTTTCACCCATCACCTTCTACGGTTGTCATACTGATTTTTAATGCTATATCTTTATAAGTTTATGTCCACTGCATCTTCCCAATTGTAAGAATCCAAATTCCAGTATAGTGGCTTGATATGGTCAGCAGCTTCTTTTATCCTCGTCACTTTCTCTCTAAAGCCTTCCCAGTCCTCCTTCATCACCATTCTACCTTTTCCCTCTACAGTTTACCCCATCTAGACTCTGCATTCTTCAGCTCCAGCAACTCTTCCTTCTTGAGGGCCAAATGAAGTCCTATTTCCTGATGAAAGGGCAATACGTACTGGAGGGCAAAAAGAACAGTTTATTGTACCATTCCAGTCTTATGTTTCCTATTTCCCTATGCAAGGTCATGGGCTGACCAGGCTGCACTTAGTTGCATCTCATTTGCACTGTCTTGTCTTTCTTCATGATGTTCCCGTGTCAACTGCTTACCTCTATGCGTATTTAAAATCTTAATTCTGCAAGATCCAGATCAAATGCATCTTCCTCTAGAAACCTTCTCTGACCATTTCATTCCACGATAACCACGGGCTTTCTCAATTTCATGAACAGGTGTTATGGGGCATGCTGCCTAGCACATGACAGTCAGTCAATTATCATCTATAAAAAAAAAAATACAGGGCCAGGTGCGGTGACTCATGCCTGTAATCCCAGCACTTTGGGAGGCCAATGGGGGCGGATCACCTGATATCAGGAGTTTGAGACCAACCTGGCTAACATAGTGAACCCCCATTTCTACTAAAAATACAAAAAAAATAGCCATGAATGTTGGTAGCACCAGCTACTCAGGAGGCCAAGGCAGGATAATTACTTGAACCCGAGAGACAGAGATTGCAGTGAACCGAGACTGCGCCACTGCTCTCCAGCTTGGACAACAAGAGCGAAACTCCATCTCAAAAAAAAAAAATACAGCTCACATTTTAAGTCAGTGTTATATGCTACTGTGCTATTTTTTGTCATTCTTTCAAACTCTATTATTAAACTCTTGAGAACAGAGTTTTCCTCCCATGAAGAATGAAGAATGAATAAATTAGTGCATAATTAGTCACTACTTTAATTCTATTCTTCTAGTCTGTTCTCTTCTCATTCTGAAGCAGACATTACCAAGGAGCATTTACTCTTTATTCTCATAATCTTTGTCAATCCTTACATTCAGCTCTTTCAATGCCCTCTAGATAGTTTCCCCAGTCAAAGAAGAAATTGAGAACATTGGCATTTTTCTCACTGCATCCTGCTGAAATATTGACTATCTGTCAGCTCTTGGATTGTGTTATATTGGCTGAATAATCATCCCACTGGGGGCTATTTCTCTAAGTTTTATAGTACAAATAGCACACTGCAGGCACTGAATAATGTGATTATTATTGTAACAAAAGGAGCACAGTCCCCTATATTCTTATGACTAAATTAAGAAGCATAAGAGAATCGTTTGTGTCTAGGAGCAAACTGAGAACAATTATTTTTGTTGAAGGTATTCAGGTAAATCTGATTTGCACGAATTATTAACAAATGTTTTGTTAGTTCATTTTATCCTTCATTATAAGAAGATAAAATAGTTGTTATAAACATGTCTAAAAAGGATATACAGGGAAAAAATTTATGATGTAATGGTGAGTACAAAAGAGAATGTTCGAAAATACACAAATGATTTAAACTGCATACATGTGAAAGAAAGATGAAAAAGAATTCAATTAGTATAGAAGAATGATTGTCTCTGGCTAAACGGAGGTAACAGAGAGAAATTTTTCCTGTCTATATATATTTTCTTGTATTGAATAAAGTTTTCTTCAAGATATGTCTTTTGTTATCAGAGAAAAAAATGAGCATATGTAACAAATCTGAAAAATCATGACTAATAGGAGGTGGAATCAGACTTTTTTTTTTTTTGGTCTGAAAATTATTCTTGTATCCCCTTAGCTAAAGACTACAGATGCTGGACCATACATGTTCTTCCAAATAAAGAGATTATCAGATATTTCTTTATATATATATAAAATAATATATTTATATATAAATTATATATATTTATATATAATTTATATATAAAAATTTATATATATATAAATTTATATATAAAATTATATATATATAAATTTATATATAAAAATTATACATAAAAATTTATATATATATATTGTGTTTTAGGTTTTGGGGTACATGTGAAGAACATGTAAGATTGTTGCATAGGTACATACATGGCAATGTGGTTTGCTGCCTTCCTCCCTAACACCTATATCTGGCATTTCTCCCCATGTTATCCTTCCCTAACTCCCTGGCCCCCACTGTCCCTCCCCTAGTTCCCTCCCACAGACCCCAGTGTGTGATGCTCCCCTCCCTGTGTCCATGTGTTCTCATTGTTTAATACCCACCTATGAGTGAGAACATGTGGTGTTTGATTTTCTGTTCTTGTGTCAGTTTGCTGAGAATGATGGTTTCCAGGTTCATCCATGTCCCTACAAAGGACACAAACTCATCGTTTTTTATGGCTGCATAGTATTCCATGGTGTATATGTGCCACATTTTCCCTGTCCAGTCTATCATCAATGGGCATTTGGGTTGGTTCCAGGTCTTTGCTATTGTAAACAGTGCTGCAATGAACATTCATGTGCATGAGTCCTTATAGTAGAATGATTTATGATCCTTGGATATATATACTCAGTAATGGGATTGCTGGGTCAAATGGAATTTCTATTTCTAGGTCCTTGAGGAATCACCACACTGTCTTCCACAATGGTTGAACTAATTTACACTCCCACCAACAGTGTAAAAGTTCCTATTTCTCCACATCCTCTCCAGCATCTGTTGTATCCAGATTTTTTAGTGATCGCCATTCTAACTGGCGTGAGATGGTATCTCAATGTAGTTTTGATTATCAGATATTTCTTAATGACTTGCTTAGAACCAGCAGAACAGCTCTGCTATCAAAAACGTCACCATCACACAGCACACCACTGCCCTAACCCAGCTTACAAAGATGACTAGAACAATCGTTCAGCATTTTAGATTTGTCCACTCAGGGGCTCACTGCTGTGACTTTCTCCTTCCATCTAAATTGAGCAAATGGTTAAATGATTCTGCAAAAGAACCACTCAGAGCAAACAGAGATGTTTACAAGAAGGGGAAAAGAAAATCTCATTTTTCAGTTGCATATACATTTACATACTGGCTTTGCTTCTTTCTCCCTTTGCCCAAATAAGCAGAAACAAAGGAAGTGTAGAGATGACAAGAAGGAGAAAGTAGCTTCTGATCTGCCCGAGTTTCTACTCTTTGAACTCTGAAAAAATAGTGAAGCTTGAGCTGCTTCCCAAGCAAAGATCACAATTTCAAAGCCCGTTCTATGGTGCATTATTAGGATTTCTTACTGAAAGATGAGGACATGTTGGAACTCAGAAGACATTCCCAAGTGAGGACTTCTGAGGGACTCATGCTAATTAGCTGGAAGAAGATTACCACAGTAGCAGTTAAGTGAGGGAATTTTACTTTTTTTTTTCATCCATTATCCCAGGATCTAATACTGTGAAGGAGAAATGGAGATCCAGATGGTCTGTTGAATAAATGGTTATCTATGCTGAGAAACCAGCCATTATAAACTTAAGAGACTTAAAAGAATAACTGTTTGTTTGGAGCTGGGTCACTTGGAGGCTCAACAGGGACACTGGGCCTTTCTCATTTTTTTTTCTTAGAGTCTCAGGACCTCACCTCTCACCTATCCACATGGTCTATCTAGTATGAGCAAGTGTTCCATGAGGAAGAAATGAGAAACCTCAGTCCACTTGAAGACGTGGCCCAGGACTGGTATAGAGTTACTTCTACCACAGCATAATAGTTAGAGCAGTTCCATGGCCTACCCTGATTTAAAGAAGAGAGGTAATAAGCCCCTTCTCATGATTCGGGGGAGACAAATGCTTTATGGTCATCTTTAATCCATCAAAGATGAGAAAGAAACCAGGAGAGAAATGAAAAACTCAGTGGACCAAGCATCCCTTCTTAACACTAATTCCTAGGGCCAAGTGCAAGTGAAAGCTAGGGAGAAATAAATAGTTCTATATTGGATATGAAATTGAATTTAACTTGAATTAAATTGGACTGCACAAGATTTTTATACTGGAACATATTTAGAGAGCTAAGGTATCAGTCCTTCCTATCATTTACAAATAAAAGGACCATGATTGGACCTAGGGATAGAATGATAAAATTATACTTGTACCAAAGGAATAGTGCTTATTCTATTCAACAGAACTGTTACTTTCAAATGTTAATTGAGCCTAGACAATGAAAAAGGGAATTTTTCACTCAGAAAGTAACCTGAATGATTTAACTTATATGCACTTACAACTTGTCTTTATAAGCTCTTCATTTGCTGCATACTAATTAGTGCATATTAAATGCCAGATACTATGCCAGGTTAGATTTTCAGCTTATTTTATACTGTGAGAGCCTTTTTCACCTGGGTTTACAACTACCAGAAACAAACTGTTTTGGTATCTTCGAAGCTGATAATAATCCCAGGACTGTGAAATGACATAGCATGGACTTGTGACTGGTCCAGTGTAGTCTCTATGGCATTTGAGTTGCTGGCTACTTCAGGCTGCCAAATCCCTTCTTTGGATCTTGACTCAACTATACACGAAAACTTCTGGGAATATTAGAATATACTGACAAATATCAGATACTGTCTTTATGATACAAAAGTCATTAATAGCAAGCCCCCCAAGTGTTCCCAAAGCTCATGCAGTTGTCTTGAGATTTCCTGAATTCAGACTGCCCCTTCAGGGATAAGGGAGGGAAGTGATGGATCTTACATACTACAAGCTATATTTGAAATAATCTCTGTATTCCCTCAAGGAGATATTCCTTTTTGATAAATCTTTAAGATGTGAGACAAGAAATACTTCTTTAAAATATCTTTGTATAGGGCAAAAGAAATCAATATGAAAATGTATACTACTTCTTAGGTATCAACCAAAGGGAATTAACTTGTATAGGAAGGTTTCACTGAAATAAGATACATGGAGTGTTAGTCTCAGTGATATTTCATTGCACATGGACTGTAAGAATTCTTATATTACACTGAATTGTTGAATTCCCCCCAGATTTAGTTATGCAATTTCCCAAAATTTTTGGAATAATAGTCACAAACCAATAAATTCAAAATCAATCTTTTTCCAGCATGAATCAGGTAACCTTGGATATAAATGTAAAAAGAAGAACAGTATCGTTATGATAGAAACGGTAAGGCAAGCCATTTATACATTATGTAATGAGAGAGAACGCTGTCTCATTACACATTGCAATGAGAGAAAAGACCTAATTGTGCACATTGTTTTATTATAACACAGATCCATATCCTTTATTTATAATTACAAAATTTTTTTTAAAGTCTTAAACACTGAAAGGTTATTCTTACTTTGTTTTGTGTTGCTTAATAAATCACATGGAATCAAAACCTAACCTAAATTAATGAAGGCAATTTACAATTCTTAGTTATCATATGTAGACACAATACTTTCACCAAAAAGATATTAATGTATTTGATCACAGGCCCTTGACTTCGCTTAGGGTATTACAGTATGTAAGATATATACACCTGACTTCCTTCCTAAAATCCAAAATATGCTGAATTTCAAAATCTATCTGACCTCAGAGGTTATGAATAAAAAATTATGAACAGTTTGGGGTCATTAAGTCACTTATTTTAAAAGATATGTTCTATTTCTAATATAGGTAATAAAGCACTAGAGAAAACTCTTATTTTCTCATTCTCTTAGTGGACACTTTTCTATTGATTATTTTTCAGATGTCATGTTTTTTAGTCAGTTCTACATTTCTTCTGGCATAAAGGGAAACAGAAAGTGTTCTGTTATTGCTAACCTCACTAGTCATTGGCTAAAATGCAAAATCTTCAAAGTACATATGTCGCCTCAAAAGTCCTAGGTAAGAAAGCACAATTTTTTCTTGATAGTAGAGTATGTGTAACGTGAAATACCTATGATCTTACAAAAGTATAATAAATTGGCCTTTATTTGTGACCTGCTAGAATCAGCTGTCTGTCTCTTCACACTGAGGATAGAAAATCAGTTGAGTTAGTAAAAATAAAATGACAGAGAAAGAATAAAAATGATAAGCATTTAGGGGTTCAGATTGAAAACAAACAGTGAGAAAGCAGTCAACCCTATGTGATGCTAATTAAATCTCTATTTATTAGAGTATTTGTAATCTCTATAAATCAAATAATAATTTAGGTCTCAAAGGAAATGTTCAACAGAAATAGTCAAACATGGTCAAAAGGAAAAGAAAGTTGTAACAGTTAATATAGACCATAATTACAATTATGAATATATTTTATTTCTTGGAACATATGTTGACCTATCTTTGATCACTGTAGAAGAATTACAAGATATGCAAGATACACAACTATAAGATAGGTAAAGTGCATGGTATGGTTCTCTCATTTTTTTAGCCTTATCATCCAGTAATTAATATTAGAATATCACCAAGTCTCTTAAAATTAAAACTGAATGTTCAAACATCTTTCAAATGATTTTACAAAATTTAGGTGAATGATACTAAAATTTACTAAATGATACCAAAAAACTGGGAGGAAATGATGTTTTGTACTAGTTGGTTTTTCTTTTAACAGAAACAATTCATTTAAAATAGATTCTGGGATTTTTCTTCAAAAATTAACATATGATTACACATTGTTAAGGAAAGTAGATGTATCAATTAAGGAAAACTGGAGAAAAAAGAATGAAACAAGAGAAAAAATGACCAAAGAGCAGAAATCTTTACGTGTCCTGAAAGACAAGAAAATGGACTGGAAGTAGTAGTCATGATATTCTCTATTCAGAACAGATAGACCAGGAAGACTCTGCCTGCACAGGCATCATCAAAGGAAACAACTACCCCACTAGAATGGGCACTGGATTTTGAAGATAGATGGTGTATTAGATGCTTCCAATCTCAAAGGTACCCAGCAGGAGAGAATTGCTATCAATTCACTCCAATCGGTGTCACACTTTGGCACAGCAGAAATCCACCCAAGATGGAGGTCCAAAATTTGTACATAAGCTGTTTTTTAGGGTACTATGTAACATGAGAACCAAATAACTTTTGGAAATCCATTAAATAAATGAATTCAGTTTAAAAAAGCTAAATATCATCTCGAGGTACCAGAGGTCAGAACACATTTTTCAAACTTTAATGAGTTTTCTACTTCTTGCCTATCTTCCAGGTCCAGGAAAAGGAATGTGCTTAAAGGTGCTTGTCAAAGTTTATACCTTAATTAATACAGACCACTGAGTCTTGAATCTGTTCTGAATGTGTTCCTAGAAACTTAGTGTGTCATTTTAATAATGTGAGTGACAGCCAGAAACTTTGAGTTATTCTTCACTTTTGAGAAGAACCCACCTATTTTCCTGATATTTTTTCCTTTATTTCTATCTGTAAAAAATACTGTAATAGAAACTATTTAGATAAAAATTACCACCGTGCAGAATGAGTGCATAGGTGATATCCAAGAAACTAAGGAAAAAAAGAAAAAAACGCTTTTGGACTGCAAAAATTCATATTATATCTTGGAAACAAACTGAAAATTCAAAGATGTGACCTCTTATGAGACACTTGAAATGACAGTAGTTTGTGTTTAGTCTTCCCTCTTGAACCCTGCCAGAATGCAGTGAGAACCAAACTGCACCCAAAAGTGATTAAGGCAAGTGGCATTCATCCACTCACCCAAACAAAGCTCCTTGACAAATGACAGACTCAAATTTATTCCAACATTGGCAAAACATGGAGAAGTGCTTAAAATGATCAATAGTAAATTCATTCTCTCTCTCTAGCTCTTGCTGTTTCACAGCAAGCAATCAGCATTTTCTCTATTGTATAAACACCAGAATCACTCATTCTTCAACATTTTCTATTTCTTTTTTGAGTTTGTTTTTTTTAATTTGTACATGATAATGTAATGTTTCCATACATATATACATTCTGTAATGATCAAATCAGAGTAATTGGCAAAATACTAACAAATTGAATTCAACAGTATATTAAAAAGATGATTCAACATAATCAAGTGAGATTAATCCCAGGGATGCAAGGATAGTTTAACATACCAAATCAATAAATGTGTTTCATCACATTAACTAAATGAGGACAAAAAAAAATGATCATTTTAATTGATGCAGAAAAAAACATTTGACATAAATTTAACATCCCTTCATGATAAAAACCCTCAACAAATTAGGTGTAGAAAGTACATTCTCAACACAATAAAATCTAGACCTACCTAACCCATAGCTAGCATCATAATGATGGGGGAAAGTTTAAAGCTTTTTCTCTAAAATCTAGAACAAGGCAAGATGCCCACTTTTAACACTTACTTTCAACAGAATACTAGAAGTTCTAGTCAGAGCAATTAGGCAAAAGAAAGAAAAGGCACTCAAATTGGAAAGGAAGAAGTCAAATTGTCCCTGTTTGCAGATGACATGATATCATATATATATAAAAACCTACGTAGTTCACCAAAAAAACAGACAGAATAAATTCAGTAAAGTTGCAGGATACAAAATCAGCATACAAAAATCAGTAGTGTTGCTATATGCTAATATTGAATTATTGGAAAAATAAATTAAGACACCATTCTATTGACAATATCTACAAAATAAAAGGCCTAGGAGTAAACAACCAAAAAGGTGAAAGACCTCTACACTGAAAACTATTAAACATTTTGAAAGAAATGTAAAAAGACACAAATAAATGGAAATATATCCTGCATTCATGGATTAAAAGAATATTGTTAATTTGTCCATGCTACTTAATCTACATATTCAATGCAGTCTCCATCAAAATACCATTGTCATACTTCACAAAAATAGAACAAAACAATCCTAAAATTTGTATGGAACCACAAAGACCCCCAATAGCCAAAGCAATCTTGAGTTATGAGAACAAAGCTGGAGGCATCATACAACCTCATCATAAAACCTGACTTTAAAACATGCTACAAAGCTGTGGTAACCAAAACAATATGGTAGTGGCTTAAATACAGACATATAGATCAAAGGAATAGAACAGAGAACCTCGAAATAAATGTACACACATAAAGGCAATTTATTTTCAACAAAGTTTCTAAGAACGTCATTAGGGAAAGAACAGTCAATAAATGGTGCTGGGAAAACTGGATAATCACATGCATAAGAACAAAAATAGACCCATATATCTCACCATATACAAAAAAATCAACTCAAAATGGATTAAAGATTTCAATGTAAGAATGGAAACTCAAAATGGATTAAATATTTCAGTGTAAGAATGGAAACTACGAAATTACTAAAAGAAATCATAGGGGAAACACTTTTTGACATTGGTGTGGGCAAAAATTCTGTGTTTCTTTCCACACATATACCAATGTGATCTTCTAAAAACATCATGTGGATCATGTCACTTACAGCACAAAACCTTTCCAGATACCATGTATCCTGATTAATATGTAAAATCCTCAGTGTAACCTATAAGGCCTTTGTAGACTCATCTATGTTTCTTAAAAACATCCTCAACCCAGAGAGTCTAAGAAGGGAATTCCTACCATCTGTTCCTTGAGTGACATGAATGATCCTACCTGAGCCATTTCCCAGCAGCCTTAGCAGCTCCTCAGTAGCCCCATCCATTTTGTTTGGTGTCACAAATCTGAAAGAAAATTGCTTTACAAATATCACTGATACTAGATTACACAGCTTAGACCAGGGCAAATGAAACCTGTTCTCATGTGTTCTTACCAACCACCTCATTACCTAAGACAACCAACACTGAAGACTCAGGCATTGTCAGGATTCTGGTTTCTGAAAGTAAAAATTGCACATAGGCATCGCACTCACAGGAAGCAATAATCACGAGTAGTCACTGTTCATACAGAAAACTTTGCTTCAAACGTTAATAACTATTCTAATTATATATATATATAAATATTTGATAGAGCAAAGAACATTTATATATTGTAAATAAATATAAGTACAAAATAAATGCATGCTCACTTAGTATAATTGTGACCCTAGACATCAGTAGATATAAATCTTCCTTCTCTACATAATTTTTCCCAAGTCACATCAATTAGAAACTTTAGTTTTTCAAAATGTGTTACTGACTTCTTCTGATAATGAAATTCACCAAAAGTATAGGTTAAATGAAAAAAAATTCTAGGGTCATGGAGCTTTGAACTCAAATTCTTTTATTTGGTTTCATTCTAATTGTCCATATCAGGATTCTGGCAGTAAGCACATGATACACATATATAGGTTAAATTAAAATGTTTAATAGGAGATATTTATATGTGTCAGCAAGTTTCAGAGAAACTGACAGGCAGAACTAGCTTCATGGGCTTCTGATCGCTATAGCTGCACGATTCTTGTGTTTAAGTGCCCTCCACTTGGTTTAATGCTCAACAGTCATCATCTTGAAATTCTTAATAATTTTTAACAAGAACCCTCACATTTGCACTTACACTTGGCCCCACAAATTATTCAGCCAGTCCTGTCAATAGGTAGTGTTGGAGCACCTGAAGTAATTCTGCTCCACACAGACTGCCTGCCTTCCAATTCAAGACTGTAAGGTCAACCATTCCCTGGGTCTCCAGCCTGCCTACATACTTTGCAGATTTTGGACACGGCAGTCTCCAAAATCCTGTGAGCAAATTTCTTAAAATAAAACTAAAAATAGACTTCTATAAAACAAAAATAAATCCCTCTCTGCTCTCTTTCCCTCTCTCTATATACATATATATATACACATACATATGTATTATATATATTTAAATCTATCTACAGCTATACTTATATATCTAGAGATATCTATATATATTTATATATGTATTCATATATATACACACATACATATATATATATTACATATATATAATATACATACACACACACTGAAAGAGAGAGACAATAGGGGAAGAGAAGTGACTTTATCACTGCTGAACTGAAAGGGGCAAGAAAGTAGAGAAATAATTTGTCAGAGAGAGATCCAGAATAATAAATATCCCAGATTTTTCTCTGATCCACCTGGCAATTTCCCTCCCAGATCCTCTCTTTGTATCAAGACAATTGGAAGCCAGAGGGCATCAGAATTCATTCATATAACCCACAAACATCAGCTTCTTGAGGCCAAGCACCAAATGGAGATAGGTGGTAATAAATCTAGAGCGCCAACCAGCAGTACTAAGCATCCTAGTATGATTTTTCTAAATGTAAAGTTATATAGTTTCTGGCACATGCAGTGCATAGCTATGAGTATAATGGTTGCTTCCTCATCTGACCTTCTTTCAGCTCTATGAGATACAATTGCTATTCCCTTTTCACAGATGCAGAAAAAGAGACTTAAAAAGTTGAAATAAAATGTCCACAATCTTACTGCTAATAAAATGGCAAAGCTAGGGTTCATATGTTAGTCTGATTCCCAGAGACAGTGGTCTCGGCTACTTTCTAAACTGATTTAGGTGATTTTCTTTGTTGCATATTTATATTTAATACACACCCTCACACAAAATATTCAAAAGATTTCCAATATCTTCCTTTATATCTCATGGTGAACTTATATCCAACCCAAACAATCTTGTTCTCCAAGATCATTCTCTTGGTAGGCAATAATCTTTGCTGGAATGAACCTAACAGCATCATCCTGAAAAGTAAGAAGAGTTTTTCTTAGATTCTACATATCTATAGTCTTCAGCAGACTGCATAAAATACTTTTTAATATTTTATTTTTTGTATTTAATTTGTTTAATCTACCATCTCTTTTGGTATTTTTAGAAGTATATAAGAATAATAGGTTTTTTTCCACCCTCTTTTGCAAGTCTGACAGCATATGTAGTTGACAAATCAACACGTAGTAAATAAACTTTTCCATAGTTTAAGAATCTGGCATATTTGATCATTTCCAACAGCAGACCTCAACATGAAGAGAATTTTAACCTGATCTTAGACCTACTCACCAGGGCAGGAAAAGTACCAGGTGCTGACTCAGCTGCAAGTTCTGACAGGAGGTTAAATAGGACAGGCAAGCAAAATCTAATCTCTGATCCTAGACATAATCTCCAGCAAGTGGGGCTCTAAGACCAAAGGCAATTCAAGATCAAATGTAGAAGCTAGACAGGGCAGAATCACTGAAGTTCCAGAAGATAAAGTCAATATCAAAGGTAGCTAACAGGAGTGGCAGAGTTTCATCTAATGGCCAGAGCTCAGGCTCAGAACACTCAATTCAGGAGTGAAAATGATGAGTAGGTTAGGGTCCAAAAATAGAAATTTCCCTGCATACTAAGCAGGTTGCTACAAGAGCTACAAATGTAACAACTAGGTCATAGAAACAAGGAACAAGGTAGAAGCAGATTTACCCAACTAAAGCCTCATACCAAATACTCACAGCAAGGATTAACAATGAGAACAGGCATGGCAATCATTCTCTGTTAATGCCTGATTCAAGATAAATCAGACCAGAACAGCTGATGGAGGCAGAGACTCAAGACCAGACTGAATTCCACAAACGCAGGCAGCTTGTATTTCAAATATCAGACAGTATTTATTTTTAAATTTAGGTGCAAAGCAGAATCCAATTTGGAGCAGTGATATATGCTCTAGGCTATAAACTCATTGACTCATTCAGAGCATATGTTATCTTTTGTTTTTGAGCTCTAAAGCCCCAATCAGTTCAAATCCTCTTAGTCAAAGTAAAAAGGAGCTTGTTAGAAGCTAGATGGAATATAACTTTGAACCAAGGGATTTCTATCAACTTTTGTCCTTTAATTTTTCAGAAAGTATGAGTTTTATATCTATAAAATTATATGCAATTATGAAATTTCATGTCATCTACAAGCTTTATGTAATCCATTATGTTTATTAGAGGGACAGAGGGCTATATATACATGACATTTACAAGTGAATATGTGAGTTATTTTCTCAGTCAAGTAGCAGTTTGGCCATTGGCCTGCTACACTTAAGGAGCACTTATATATCAAGACTTTCCAAGTCATAACTAGAAAAGCTATTGTTCATCTATGCATGTTTTATTTAATCAGCAATTTACACATCCACAGAAACTGATGAAAATGGCATAGGTGACAAAAGAAAGACAAAATTTTGTGACACTTCAAAGGGGATGAGGATGTCCCTTGTGCAGAGTATAGACAATTGAGCTGGATAAATTTTTTAATTCACTGCTCTGTAATTTTTTTATTATTATACCTTAAGTTCTGGGGTACATATGCAGAACGTGCAGATTACATAGATATGCACGTGCCATGGTGGTTTGTTGCATCCATCAACCCGTCATCTACATTAGGTATTTCTCCTAATGCTATTTCTCCCTGATCACCCCACCCCCTGCTATCCCTCCTCATGCATGACTTTTACCCTTCCTTTGCTTATTGCCATTTTTAATCTTTATAATTTTGACAAAAGCTGGGTGTATTTCCAAATGAAGCAGACTACGTAACAGAATGATCAGGAAATAAGGCAGTCAAAAAAAACTCCGCTAAAATCAATGTTATACCAATGTGTGCATGCCCAAGGCTACACTCTTAATAAGCAATGCCAAAGGCTTCACACTATAGGGAAAACTGATTTTATGAAAATAGCCAAATTAATAAACAAGCAATCAACAACAATGATGACAAAATCTAAGTCTCTGAGAGCAGGAAGAAACTCATTACTCAAGTTGCTAAAATACATTACTATAATAAAATGCTCAGGTTTTTAACAACAGCAAAAATATAATACATGCAAAAAAAAAAAAAAAAAAAAAAAAACAGAAAAAAATGTAACCCATGAATAGGAAAAAAAGCAAGCAATACAAACTATCTGTGAGTGGGCAAGATGTCTGATTTAACAGCCAAAGATAGCTATTACAGATATCTTTAAAAAACTAAAGAAATCTATGCTTAAAGAAGTAAAGCAATTATGGCAATAGCTTATCAAATATAAACAATAAGGAAATAAAAATTATTTGAAAGAACTAAATGAAACTTCTGAAGTGACAGTACAATAAATATAATGAAAACTCACTAGAAAGACTCAACAGGAAATCTGAAATAGGAGAAGAAATAGCAAACTTGATGATAGATCCACAGATATTGTACAATCAGAAAGAGAAAAAAAGTAAGAAAAAGTGAACAAAGAAGCAGAAAACAATATGGGATATCATAAGTGCACTGATATACATGTACTTGAGAGTACCAGGAGGAGAGGTGAGAAAGAAGCATAAAATACATTTTAAATAATAATACTTAACAATTTTCCAAATGTGATAAAAATTATTAATTTATACATGAACTAGCATATTCCTTTATACATCTAAAAAGCTCAGGGCCAGGCACAGTGGCTCACATCTGTAATCTCAACATTTTGATCAGCTGAGGTGGGAGGATCACTTGAGTTTAGGATTTGGAGATCTGCCTGAGCGGCATAGTGAGACCTCCATCTCTATAAAAAATTAAAAAAAAAAAAAAAAAAAAGCCCAGCATGGTAGCACATTCCTGTAGTCCCAGCTACTAGGGAGCCTGAGGCGGGAGGATCACTTGAGTTTGGAAGGTCAAGGCTGCAGTAAGTCATGATTGTACTACTGCACTCCAGCCTGAGTGACAAAGTGAGATCCTGTCTCCAAAAAAAAAGTAAAGTTCAACAAACTCCAAGTAGAACTAACATAAAGAGATCCACACCCAGAATTGTTATAGTCAAGATGCTGAAAGCTAAATGCAAAGATAAAATTTTGAAAGCAGCAAGAGAAAAATGACTCGTCACAATGCAATTCTTATGAGATTAATAGCTGACTTATCAGAAACAATAAAGACTGGAATGCAATGGAATGAAATATCTGAAGTGCTGAAAGAAAAGGGACTGTCATCTGGCAACTCTGTATCTATCAAAACTATCTCAATGAAGCCAAAATATAAACATTCACAGATTAAAAACTGAAAGAATTTGTTGCTGGAAAAAAATAAGAAATTCTAAGAAAAAAGAAATGCAGAAATACTAAGAAATTTCTTTAGGCCAAAAGCAAGTGACCCCAGATAGTAATGTGAACACACACATACACACAAAAAGAACAGTTAAGATAATTACATGATTACAGAAGACAGTATAAATGCATTTTTTACCTTTATTGCTTAATTGCTATTTAAAAGTTATGTAAAATAATACATAATCATGTTTTTGAAGCTCTAACATATAGAAATCTAATATATTTGACAATAACATTATTAAAAAAGTGAAAGGAAGCTAAGTTTGCTTGAAGTAAAAAATTATACCATATAGTAACTAGAATCCAGGGGAACAAATAAAGAGAATATAACACACTCTGTAAACATACACTTGCTCTATACTCTTTCCTTATCTTCTTTAGTAGTCATGAAAATATCTAAACTAATAATTATAACATGTATTAGGGGGGTTTTAAGCTACAGTATTCCCCGTTCCATGAAGGATATACTCCAGGACCCCTAGTGGAAGCCTGAAACCGTGGATAATATCGAACCCTCTATACACCATGTTTTTTCCTATATGTATACACTTATAATAAAGTTTAGCCTATAAATTAGACATAGTAAGAGATTAACAACAACTAGTAATAAAACAATTATAACCTATGTCAGCATCACTACCCATTATTAAGTCAAATAAGTGTTACTTGAACACAAGCACTGTAATATCACAATAGTCAGTCTCATAACCCAGACAGCTACTAAGTGATTGGTAGCTGTAGCAGGTAGCACAGACAACAGAGATACACTGGAAAAAGGAATGCTTCATGTCCTACTCAGGAAGAAGGAGGATGCTGCAGATTCTATCACACTACTCAGAACTGAATGCAATGTAAAATTGATGAATTGTTTGTTTCTAGAATTTTTCATTTACTGTTTCAGGCCACAGTAGATGCGAGTAACTGAAACCATGAAAAACAAACCCACAAATAAATGGGGACCATTTCTCATATGTAATATTCATAATAACAATGGTAATAAAATGGCACGATAGCAGGAAAAAGAAAGAGGGACTAGAACTACAGTTGACTCTTGAACAGTGAGGGAGTTATGGGTGCCAACTCCGGCACAGTCGAACACGTGTGTATAACTTTTGACTTCCCAAAAACTTGACTACTAATAGCATACTGTTGACCAGAAGCTTTGTTAAATATATTTACGATTCAATAAGTGGAATTAAATCATCACAAAGGTCTTCATTCTCACCATCTCCAAGTTAAGTAGGCTCAGGAGGAGGAAGAGGAGACAGTGTTAGTACCGCTGTCTCAGAGGTAGCAGAGGTGGAAGAAAATCTGTGTATCAGTAGATTTGTGCAGTTCAAATTTGTGATGTTCAGGGGTCAACTGTATAAAGGAATATTTTTAGATTCCATTGAAATTAATTTTTATAAATCTAAAGTAAATTTGAATAAGATGTGAATGGCAAGCTATAGGGAAACTTAAAAAATTTAAGCAAAAAGTAAAGAAGTAAATGTCACATAGAAAATATTTACTTAATGAAAAAGAAAGTAGCAGTGGAATAAAGGGAGAAAAAAAGGATGTGAGACATAGGAAATAAAAAGTAAACAGCAGATGCATATCTAATTAGATGATGACATTAAATGTTAATAGAATAATCAATTCAGTTAAAAGTTAGAGCTTTGAAGAATGGAGGTTAAATAAGGTCCAGTGATGTTCTGCCTAAAGGAACACACCTTGATCTGTTATTGCAGCAAGTCCAACAATACAATGATTGCAACCACAGACCCATAAACTGATGTCTGTGTAAGACTGCAGACCTACTACTTGCTAGCTGTGCAACTTTTGGTCAGTTAAAACTCTGACTCAGTTTTCTCACCTGCAAATAAGATGAAAATAAAAGTATCAGTCTCATAAAATTGTTATTAGGATTAAATGAATTTATTACACTTGTGCATGGCACAGAGTATGTGGCATAAATGTTAGATATTTTTATAACATTACTATCTTTTGGTGGCCTGGCATACAGGTTGAGGGCTTAGGATGAGAAAAGAATGTTGCCCTCATATCTCAGCAGATGAGGTCACTAAAGAGAGATCAAGAAAAGGTTACAGATCTAGGATATAACCTATTCTCATGTCTTATCAGAAAATACATATGGCAGGTCCCTTGCCATAGGAAGTGCTAGAAGAGATTTTGAGTTGATAGGCTCTGACAATGAGTTGCACATGATTATTATAATTATTTCATGAAAATATCTAGAGTATCTCTTTCAACAAGTTAAGTGGTTCTACTCTTATGTACCTGAATAAAGAAACCTACCCGTACTTTGTGTGATTGATAATTTAGTGTAACCTAAGAATGCAAAGACTGATCAGACAGCAATTCAGTCTGACCAATTCGTCATGTATGCAGAAAATAGAGGCTATAATTTCAACAAACTGCATATTTTAAAACTTGCTGGCTGTGTTTATTTAATAGCCTGTAGATCCAAATTAAAAGAAGCCATTGATATTCCACTCCATATGAGAGATATGACAGAGAGACCTGACAGAATCCAATTCCACTTCCTCTTGTCATTGGGGTGTTCTCCAGTATCCTTCTCCTCTTGTCATTGGGGTGTTCTCCAGTATCCTTCAAAATAAACTTTAAGAACTTTGGACTTACAGACTTTCTAATATCTAAATTGTGGAAGAAGACATTGAAAATGAATTCCCAAGGCAAGGTTCATGGCTTTGATGTGAGGGGTGTTAAGACTTTTCAAAATAAAAGGTATGTAAACTCAATGTGTAAAAAATGTTTAGAAAAAAAATTGCATTTTCTCAAATCAAAGACAGAACATTAAAGAATTCTTATTAATGAAATAATTGTCATCATCCTCTGTCATTTCACAATGGTGTGTACAAAATCAGGAAAAATACATACAGTCTCTGTTTTACTCTGAATAACTGCCCTAAAATGGATCAGAAGACTATACACCAAATTCAGGACAAATTAAATCATCTGCTAGAGAATGACTGTTTTTAATATTAGACTTGAATAAACATAATTATCTCTTACTGATGCAAAGTAAACACTACCTTCACGTACCCTTTAGAGCTCAACTAATTTGAAATGATTCTCCCATAATTTCAGGTGATTATAAAATGATGATTAAATATATAAAATATAAAGGGTTTAATAATTAGATGATATAATTGTTTTCACCAGGGTTATGGACAAACTTGACCATCAACTCATTATGATACTGATCTAGAAATTTTGAGAAATGTGAATTTGAAATAATTATTTGATAAAAATAGAATATGCTAGACTTTCTTGAAGAAAACGTATCAACTAGCACCCACTGGAATTTATTAACAATCACTTGGACTCAAATCTTTCTTAATATTAAATGTTTATTTTAGAAGTCTTATGACTCAAGTTCACTACGTTAATACAGGGACACCATAAGCTAACAAAAGAAAGTCTCAGGACAACATGATGACTACTGCTTTTGTGGACAAGAGTTTGTCTGAGAATCACCCCCAAATCTGTGAATACTGATAAGTTTTAGAATATATATATAAGATATTTGAGGTTTTGTTAACCATGGCTGACAACCACTTAATTTTTGGTTGATCAATTATACTCTAGATGCACTGGGTCAAGGAAAATGTTCTAAGCAACTGCTGTAATTTTCTTATTAGTTATCAGTACACACATGCAGTTCATTAAAGGTAGATTCAGGTACTCTTTGGATTTCTCAAGAGGTAGGATATATTACTTAGGGAAATGTATCCAAGAGTTTTCAGGCGTTAATTATGTCATAGTCATATATGCACTACAGAAGAAGATAGAAGAGAAGGTTGCAAAAAACTGACCTAAACTATAGAGACAGATTTTTTAAGCTTGTAATTAGGAGAAGAATCAGGACTCCAAGGATAAATTAAAATTTCATTGCTGAAAATGAATGAATTTACCAATACAGAACAGCAGACTAATAAATATTAAGACCTGGTTCTTTGCAGAGAAATTACCTGCTAGATAAATCATTAGCTAACCTATTCAAAAATAAAAATGAAAACTCAAACACAATATATATAAATGAGAATGTGTGAATAACCAAAGGCAAGGGACATTAAAATAATGGTGGGGTTAATTTGTTTGTATGTTTAATAAATTTGAAAATATAAGTAAAACAAGTTTTTTTCCCCTTGTGAAAATGTTAAATGTGTTCATTACCTTTATAAAATTATTAGGAACTATTACCCTCAAACACACACCAATCAATTGTATAGAATAAGTCTGCCAGATGAATGTAGAAAGGAAGAGGAAAATCTCTGTTGTTGTTATTGCTTCATATATGAACTGTCTGGATTCAAAACCTATCTTCAACTAGCTTTTTACTGGAGTTATTAGGTCAGTACAAAACTCATTGAGGTTTTTGCCATTACAAATACTTGGCTAGTCATAGTGGTCAAGCCTGTAATCCCAGCACTTTGGAAGACTGAGGTGGGCGGATTACTGAAGGTCAGGAGTTTAAGACCAGCCTGGCCAAAATGGTGAAACACCATCTCTACTAAAAATACAAAAATTAGCCAGGTGTGGTGGCACATTACTGGAATCCCAGCTACTCTGGAGACTGAGACAGGAAAATCACTTGAACCCAGGAGGCGGAGGTTGCAGTGAGCAGGGATCCTGCCACTGCACTCCAGCCTGGAAGACAGAGCAAGACTCTGACTCAAAAAAACAAAACAAAACAAAAAAAGGAATGGCAATACTTAACCTCTCTCTGCTTCTATTTTACAATTTGCAAAATGAAGATGCTAACAGTATTTTCTTCATAGGCCTATCATGAGAATTAAATCAGTTAATATTGATGCAGCACTTAGTACAGCACCAGATACATAATGCTATATATAAGATTTTATTAAATAAAATATTTAACAAGCACATATATTTTAAAACCACAGATACATCTAACTTGCGAATATTAACATTACACTAAAAATACACAATGAAAAAGTAGGTCATACCCAAAGAATGTCATAATAGTCTAGTAATACAAGTCATTAAATTTAAATATTAAATCATATAGTAATTTCCATGGATATTGAAAAAGCAGTTAATAAAATTATATTTATTCCTAATGAAAACTTCAAATAAAATATGAAGATTATACACTACTTTAGATATGTATTCATGAATCTTGTACCACTTTTAATTGCCAAACAATAAAAGTAAAGTTGGAAACAAAAGAAAGATATTGTTCTGGAGATACCAGCTGATGGAATTAGAATTGAGAAAAAATAATAGGTATACAATTTTCAAATGGATATACATAATTATTTTTTAGAAATGATACAATTGTATAACCAAAAAAAATAGAACTTAAAAAATATTACCAAAAGATAAAAACAGTCATAAACACAGTAGAAAAGAAGACATGTACTTGCCTTAACTTTTTCATAAGCCTTTGATTAAAGGACAAGGCTGGGGTGAGGTGCTTAGGCTACTGTAACCAAGTGACCTCAGAGATGTTCATCTCAGCAGTGGTTAAAAAATGAACAAAAAGGGCTGATGAAAGTCTCAATTCAACAGGAAGACTAAATTGTGCTAAACATATATGCATACAACATTGGAGCATCAAGATCCATAAAACAAGTACTTCTAGACCTACAAAAAGACTTAGAAAGATAACAATAATATCAGGTAACTTTTGCACCACACTAACAGCATTAGACAGATCATTGAGGTAGAAAACTAACAATATTCTGAACTTAAATTTTACACTTGGTTTATTGGACCTAACAGAAATGTAGAGAATATTCTACCCATCAACCACATAATATACATTCTTCTCATCTGCACATGGAACATACTCCAATATTGACCACACCCTCAGCCATAAAGCAAGTCCGAAGAAATGTTTTTAAACAATCAAAATTATACCAACCGTATTACAGATCACAGTAAAATAAAAACAAAAATCAATAGCAAGAAGACCTCTAAAAACCACAAATTACACAGAAATTAAACAATTTGCTCCTGAATGAATTTTAGGTAAAATATAACATTAAGAAAGAAATTTTTTAAAAGTTGCAATTAATTAAAACTGAGACACAACATACCAGAATCTCTTGGATGCCACGAAAGCAGAGTTAAAAGAAAACTGTATTGCACTAAACACATATGGCAAAAAGAAAGACTTCAAAATAATGATCTAATAGTACATTTAGAGAAACTAGAGAAACAAGAACAACCTAACCCAGAAACTAGAAGAGAAACAACTAAAATCAGGGCAGAATTGAACAAAATTCATTGTCAAAAATCCACACGAAAAATTTACAAAAACAAAAGTTGGTTTTTCAAAAGGATAAACAAGATCAATAGACTGCCAGCTAGATTCACAATGAAAAAAGAGAGAATATCCAAATAAGCACATTCAGAAACAACAAAGGTGATATGAAAACTTATCACACATAAATACAAAAGATTCTCAGGAAGTATTATGAACACCTTTATGCACACAAACTAGAAAATCTAGAGGAAATAGATACTTTCCTGGAAACATACAATCTCTCAAGATTGAATGAGGAGAAATAAATCCTGATCAGACCAATATCAAGTTCTGAAATTGAATCAGTAATAAAAACTCTACTCATCAAAAAAAGCTCTGGACCACATGGATTCACAGACAAATTCTACCAGAGATGCAGAAAGTACTGGTACCAATTTTACTGAAACTATTCCAAAACTTGAGGAGTGACTCCTCCCTAAATCATTCTATGAAGCCAGCATCACCTTGATCCCAAAACTTGCCAAAACCACAATGAAAGGAGAAAAGTACAGGTCAATATTTCTGATGAACATAGATGTATCCTCAACAAGATACTAGAAAACAACTTGCTTCTGAATGACCTTTGGGTAAAATATAACATTAAGAAAGAAATTTCTAAAAATTGCAACTCATTAAAACAGACACAACATACCAGAATCTCTTGGATGCCACAAAAGCAGGGTTAAAAGGAAATTTCATAGTACTAAACACATGTAAGCATATCAAAAAGGTTATACACTGTGATCAAGTAGGCTTCATACCTGAAATACAAGATTGTTGAACACAAACATCAATGAAAGTGATTCACCACATAAGCAGAATTTTTAAAAAATATGATTATTTCAATAAACATAGAATGCAGAACATACTTTCAATAAAATCCAACATCCCTTCATGATAAAAATGCTCAAGAAATTAGGCATAGAAGAGACATACCTCAAAATAATAAGCCATCTATGACAAACCCACAACCAACATCATACTAACTGGAAGGATTTTCCTTGCAGAAAGAAAATAAATCTCACGTCCCCAAACTCACTAAGCCAAAGGGAAAAGTCAAGCTAGGAATTGGGTCACACAAATCTGCCTCCCATTTGGTTCCTAAATAAGATAGCTACAAAGATAAAAAGCTTCCTACCTTCCTCAAGATTCACCCCTAAGGAAATTCCTTGTGGGACCCAAGATCTTTAACCTCAAATAATTCTTTTGAATTTCACTTTGGCAACGTAAATTGATAGTTTATCTTGACAGGTGCAGAACAAAGGACAGAACTCAGTCATCCCTCTGCTCACCTGAGACAAATGCATATCTGATTGCTTTCTCTGTCATATTGTTTATGTTATCTTATGTAAATATGCAGATTCACTGAGCCACATAAAGGCATAAGTGACTATATTTTGTACCCTCCTTCACACACAAAAATTAAGTATTCAGTGAAATACTTATCAAAGACTCAAAAGGATAAAGCCTTTGTCTCTTATCTACTGACACATTTTAAAAAAATATATTTCTTCCTCTTTTTCCAATATCTGCCCCTTTCCCTTTAAATATTGAAGCCCTCAAAATCATCTTTTGAGAAAGGTATAGATCTGCCTCCCAGTCACATGATCTTAACTTTGGCAAATAAACGTCTTAAAATGATTGAGACTAGCCTTGCTTATTTTCATTATTTACACCCTTGAGAACTAGAACAAGAGAAAGATGCCCACTCTCACCACTCCTATTCAACGTATAATAGTACTGGAAGTCCTAGCCAGAGCAATCAGGCAAGATAAATAAATAAAAGGCATTCAAATAGGAAAAGAAGAAGGCAAACTGTCTCTTCATTGACAATATGATTCTATACCTTGAAAACCCAAGAGACTCTTGGAACTGATAAACAACTTCAGTCAAGTTTTAGGCTATAAAATCAATATACACAAGTTAGTAGCATTTCTATACATCAATAACACTCAAGCTGAGAGTCAAATAAAAAATGAAATTTCATTTTCAATAGCCAAAAAATATATATATACCTAAGAATATATCTACCAAGGAGGTAAAAAAATCTTTAGAAGGAAAACTGCAAATGCTGCTAAAAAAAAATCATAGTTGATATAAACAAACAAAAAAAAATTTCATGTTCAAGAATTGGAAGAATCAGTATCATTAAATACTATACAAAGCAATCTACATATTGATTTCTATCAAGTGACCTATGTCATTTGTTACCGAACTATAAAAAACTATTCTAAAATTTATATGAAACGAATAAAGAGCCCAAATAGTCAAAGCAATTCCAAATAAAGTGAACAAAGCTAAAAGTATCACATTACCTTATTTCAAACTACACTTTAAGGCCACAGTAACCAAAACAACGTGATAATGGTACAAAAACAGACACATACACCAATAGAACAGAATAGAGAATTCAGAATTAAAGCCACAAACCTATAGCCATCTAATCTTCAACAAAGTTGATAAAAACAAGCAATGGGGAAAGGACTCTCTATTCAATAAATGTTGCTGGATAGCCATTTACAGAAGAATAAAACTAGACCCCTACCTTTCACCATATAAGGAAGTTAACTGAAGATGGGCTAATGATGTAAATGTGAGACCTCAAACTGTAAGAATCCTAGAAGAAAACTTAGGAAACATCATTCTAGATATCAGCCTTGGCAAAGAATTTATGACGAAGTCCTCAAAAGCAATTGCAACAAAAACAAACATTGACAAGTGGAACCTAATTAAACTGAGTTTCTGCACAGCAAAATTAACAAGATGGCTTGGCTCTGTGTCCACACCCAAATTGCATCTGGAACTGTAATCCCTACAAGTCCAGGGAGGGACACAGTGGGAAGTGACTGGATTATGGGGGTGGCTTTTCTCATGAGATCTGATGATTTTATAAGTCGTGGTTTCCCCTGCTCTCTCACCCTTTCCTGCTGCCTTGTGTAAAAAGTACTAGCTTACCCTTCGATTTCTGCCATGACTGTAAGTTTCCTGAGGCCTCCCCAGTCATACAGAACTGGAGTTAAACCTTCTTTCTTTTACCCAGTCTCAGGTGAAAATGAACTAATACAAAACTCAGCTGTGTAAACAGACAACCTATACAGAATAGGAAATAAATATTTTCAAACTATACATCTTACAATGGTCTAATACTCACAATCTATAAAGAACTTACACAATTGAATAAGCAAGAAATAAATAACTTCACTTAAAATGGGCAAAAGACATGGACACTTCTCAAAAAACGACATACAAGCAGAACAAACAAATGAAAAAGTATTCCACATTGCTAATCATCAGAGAAATGCAAATCAAATCCACAATGAGAGACTATCTCACACCAGTCAAAATGGCTATTACTAAAAAGTCAAAAAAACAATAGGTTGTGGCAAGGCTTCAGAGAAAAGGGAATGCTTATACACTGTTGGCAGGAATGTAAATTAGTTCAGTTACTGTGGAAAACAGCTTAGAGGATTTCCCGAAGATCTAAAAACAGAGCTACCATTTTCCGCAGCAATCCCATTACTGAGTATATACTAAAAGGAAAATAAATTATTCTACCAAAAAGACACATGCACTTATTTGTTCATCATAGCACTATTCACAATAGCAAAAACATAAAATTATTGTAGGTGCCCATCAATGGTGGATTGAATAAAGAAAATGTGGTATGTATTCAATATGGAAGACTACACAGCCATTAAAAAAATAAATATTCTTTATGCAATATGAATGCAGATAGAGGCTATTATCCTAAAGGAATTAATGCAGGAACAGAAAATCAAATACCCCATGTTCCCACTTATATGTGGAAGCTAAACAATGCCTACTCATGGACATAAAGATGGCAACATCAGAAACTGGGTACTAATACAGGAGAAGGGGAAAGAGGCAGACAAGTTTTGGGAAACTATTGAGTAATATGCTCAGTACTGGGGTGATGGGATCAGTCATACCCCAAACCTCAGCATCATGCAGTATACCCCTGTAATAAACCTACGCAGATACCCCAAAATCTAAAATAAAAGCTAAAATTATTTTCTAAAAATGGGGGAAAATCTTTTGTGTTTTAGATGAAAGTGGTAAGTATTACAATTCACTTTTACATTATAAATGAATAGAAACAAGAGCTTAAATATTGATGCAAAATATCCCAGGATTTAGATTACCATATGGATAGATTTGATATAAATATTTTAAAATTCAGATTTTTTTCATTTACTTTGTTTTTTAAATTGACAGATAAAATTATATGTATTAATCATGTTTTGAAGTACATATGCAGTGTAAAATGACTAAATATAGCTAATTACTATATGCATTTCCTCACATAATCATTTTTGTCATGAGAACATTTAACATCCTCTCTCAGGATTTTTTAAAATTACAGTATATTGTTATTAACTATTGTCACTATTTTGTACAGTAGATCTCTTGAACAGATATTTATTTTTATCTGGGGATATTCATAGATTTTCTCAGGATTTTGCACAACAAAATCTCAGTGAAAATGGACTCTGCTCCAATAAGATCAAACAAACTCCAAAAATATTTTTGGAGAGAATCCTGTGTACTACTTCAGATTCTTACTATACTTTGATGATAACAATAAGTTGTACTAATGTGAAAACACATAACAATTTGAAAGTAATGACAATAATTTTATAAAGTGCAATAACTAGCAGAATTTTTTGTAAGAGAAGCACTGTCATTTTTTTCTAAATTTCCCATGTATGGTTTCTAACATCTTTTACTCTGAAAACTGAGAATATATTATAGCATGCACTAGTTTTAGAGTTTATTTTACTCTTGGTAATATGGTCAATGCTGCTATCACATGATGTAGTGCATTTTTAAATAGGTTAATCGTTTAAAAGTACATAAATACTATAATAAATATGTCACTTTACCTTGAAGGAAACCTGAATTTTGCTTGCAGGAATGAGCATAAGACAGTTTTCAGCTAGTGAGTTCTTATGAAATCGTGGAAGCAGGGTTATCTCAAATAGGAGGGAAAACTGTAAGAACAGATGTGGATAAGTGGTGAACAGAGGCAACTGGTACATTTTTGAGATGTGCATATATGTGTTTAATTTACTCCCACATAGCTTCATTCAACTGGGTGCATTTTTTTTTTTGCATACACCTTGTGTTTCTAGTGGAGAAAACTGCACATAGTCAAATGCAAAATTAATGTTGTTCTTCAATTATCTCTTAACCTATCACTTTGGAACAAATTTGAGTTCTCAAAGCAAACATCATAGCAGAGCTAACTGTATCTTAAAGGTTGTACATTATAATAAAAGGTCTGACTCTATCCACACCCAAGATACATGCTTGAGTAAGGAGACAGCAAATAAATCCATCTTTTAGAGTTGGCATTCCCGGGACTGTTTGGAAAGTCATTTGAACTGACACAGCTGAAGCGACATGGAAGGTGATGGATCTGTATGGTAAACAGAAAATAGGCTGCATGAGAGAGCAGCTCTAGCATTCATAAGCCTCAGAGAAAAAGACACTTACCCAGTCAGCTTTACAATACAGCTGTTCTTGTACCACGCTAAACCCTGGGTCACATAAACAAAACAATTCTCTTAAACGGCCTTTATTCATTGTGTTAGTGGAAAACATATGGCTACTTCTTAAGCTTTTGGAGAGAATAATTTAAGAAAAGCTGATTTTATTTTATGCCACCAGCATAAATGACATACCAGTTAATATGACCCTCTGTATATAAGGAGGATAACAATAGAATAAAAATTAAAGGGCATTTAACTTCAGAATGACCATGATTTCTCCATTTGTATAATTTTATACTCTTAAACATATTATTTACAGAAGAAAATAGTGCAAGGATTTATATAAGGTTCATAGTCTTTCAATTCTTTCTGTTTCATAAATATTTATTTTTAAGGATTTGGCATAAAATCATTCATTTTTTGGTTTCTGTCCTATATTTTATATGGTATCATGTGTTAGTGACATTTTACTTCAGTATCTTTTCATCTTATTTATTGGTATTTGAATAAAGGGTATGAAATATTTCTTACTTTCAATTATACCTATAGTCCTTTGACTAAAATAATTTTCAAAGCTTATTTAAGCCTAAGTGTTTTAATATTTTATCCTTTCAAGTGAGATTTAAAACAGGTCTATATTTTCTATATTTGATTATCATATGGTGATCTATATTTGATGACTATGTAGCATAATAATCAAAAATAGAAACTATTTTTAAATTTAATTATAATTAATAAATCAGCTATTATAGTCATGTGTTTTATTATGAAAATTATATATAATTTTGAATAAACTGCTAATAATTTTCAGTGTTTTTATATTGACATCTGTATAATTAAACATATATACAGAAAAACCAGAGATCATATCATGCTCAAATTATCTAAGCAGACAGGAAGAATGTTAACAAACAAAACCAAAACACTTTATGTTTAGATCTTTGTGTTTTCTAACCTAAGAATTGTGTTATTTTCGCCCACAGTTCCTTGGTATTTGGAGTGAAGGAAGTAATTGTAGGGTACTTAGTCTGAGAGGCTGCCAGATGTACCTACTATTTAATTTTTCTTTTCTTTACTAAACATTGAGCAAAGAGAATTATTCTAATTCTGTTCTCCAGTCATTACTGGGAGATTTTCAACCCATGTATTAGGTTTGTAGATAACGTTGCAGGTGCAGGCATTCTTTGGGTGTTTTGTTCTCTGCTATAGTCCACGATTATAGCTGGCTTGGACTTTACTCCCTCATATTAGAGTAGGTTAAATTATACTATCAAATAGCCTAATAATAACCTCATAGCTGTAACATAATAACACTATAATTCTTTACATGTCCTTAATGTAAAATTGTATTTCCAACAGAAATTTTCTTTTTAAAAGCAGTATTTTACCCTGCCAGCCTCCTAAGTTTTATTTAATTTACATCTACTAAGTTTAGGAACTCATTTCACAATTTTACTTTTCAAATTATCTCCATATTCTCCTTTGGTAATAGTCAAATGTTTGCCTAAAGAACACCAAATAACTTTTTTATCCATAATTTTAGAATTTTTAAATAATTTCAGAATTCAGAATTTTACATTGATTTCCTTGGTTTATGGTAAACCATTTTATTTAACTAACACTATTATTTTCAGGCAACTAATTCAAGGACTATCATAATGCTATGCCCATCAGCTTAGGTTGATTGAATGCAGAGATTTTGGGGTGAAAGCACTCAATGCCTCTAATTCTTTGTTAAGACTTTTATTAATATAACAAACCTAAGAGATATATGAAAT
The DNA here is from genome assembly GCF_030222135.1 of Aotus nancymaae. Classification (NCBI taxonomy): domain Eukaryota; kingdom Metazoa; phylum Chordata; class Mammalia; order Primates; family Aotidae; genus Aotus; species Aotus nancymaae. The sequence continues at coordinate 52,661,894 of NW_026988454.1, forward strand.
CACATTCAATTAAATTACCAAACAATAGAATGCCATTATAATGCAGTTTATTGTAATTAGTTTGATTAAATCATCCCATTAAAAATAGTTAACTATTAAACCTGATATTAACACAAAAAAGAAATCAATGTAACATTCTAATACTGACAATATTGAAGTGTTTAGTGATTCTTCATATGGTATAAATCAAATTTTGGCAGATCCTCACACCAATAGAGACTTTTATCTTAAACTTATTACTAATTTTATAACAAATATTGAGTGTACTATTTATTAGAAAATGTGTACCCACAATAATTAGGGTTTTTTTCTGAAATAAAGCTTAAGTTTGATTTTATTCTATTATTTGGACAAAAATTAAAAAATGTTTCTATACATTATAAGTTTTTTTACTCATTTATTTACTAAAATTCAGACTTTATTTGCATTTTTCTGGAGCATTATTTTTACTATTTCGTATTTTATTTTTTATTTTTTTTTTGAGATGGAGTCTCACTCTGTCACCCAGGCTGGAGTGGAGTGGCACGATCTCTGCTTATGGGAACCTCAGCCTCCTGGGTTCAAGCGATTCTCCTGCATCAGCCTCCCAAGTAGCTGGGATTACAGGCATGTGCCACCACACCCGGCTAATTTTTGGTATTTTTAGTAGAGATGGGGTTTCACCGTGTTAGCCAGGATGGTCTCCATCTACTTGATCTCGTCATCTGCCTGCCTCAGCCTCCCAAAGTGCTGGGATTACAAGAGTGAGCCACTGCGCCTGGCTCATATTTCTTTATATCAAATGTGTCTGATACTTGTTTCATGAAACAATCATGAAAACTTGGCACTCTCAATGTTACTCGTCTTCCCAAATCATGTTTACTTTCTCAAGTTCTAGGTTACTGCCTATTCTCCACAGTCATTCATTCATTTATTCATCCACATATTTAAACAATCATTTATTTAGTATCTCCTCTGTAACAGATACATATTATAGATATAAGAAATAAGCAAAATTTATACATATTGTAGATATAAAAAATAAGCAAAATTGAGTCACTAATTCAAGATGCACTGGGGGTAATGAAGAGAGAGACAATTAAAAGGATTAAAAAGCATGTATGTTAAGATAGAAATAAAAACAAGAAACACTGAATTTCCTGGAATAATTACACCGGGTTGAGCCCTGCAGTGTTGACAAGAGTTAGCCACATGGAATGTGATGAGAGAGGTGTGGGAAATTACCATGAAATAGAACGAATATCACGAGCAAAGATTTTGAAGTCCACACCACATTTTATCCAGGCTAATGATCATGGCTAGAGGAGGTAGAATAGGAAGATGGGACAATGGAAGTGATGAGAAAGGAAGCTGAAAAGATATAGAGGTAAGACCAAGAGCCATGTGTACCTCATGTCCAGTGAGCCACTGAGGTTTTGAAGCAAAGAAATGTTTCCATTAAATTTTTATTTTAGAAAGATAATAAAGGTAAAGTATTTTTAAACAAGCTTAAAAGTGACACGAGAAAGTTGGGGCTATAATTAGGCTGTTGCGATCATCCAGAACAAAAATATTATGAAAAGCCAAACTAAGAGAGTGAAATGGGAATAGGGATAGCAAATAGACTTTAGCAAAATCACAGAGGTGATTTGTATTTGATTTGCTGTTCATTTGGAGATAAAGGACAGAGTAGAGAGTCATGCTTGTTTTCCATGATTCTGGCTTTAGCACTAAAAGTAAATGAGACTTAAATGAAGAAGAGCAAGTTTAGAACATGAGTTTAGTTTTTATGTATATTTATCTGGTATATATCCAATGCGTATTTAGAAATGTTCCTTACAGAATTAGATATGCTGATCTAAAACTAAGAAGAGAAAACTGAATTAATGATAAAGACTGATTTCATTTGGCTCTGTATCCCCACCCAAATTTCATCTTGAATTGTAATTTCCATGTGTCAAGGGAGGATACTGATGGGAGGTAATTGTATTATGGGGGCAGTTTCCCCAATGCTGTTCTCCCGATACTGAGTGAGTCACACAGATCTGATGGTTTTAAAAGTGGAAGCTTTTCCTGTGCTCTCACTCCCTCCTGCCACCTAATGAAGGTACCTGCTTCCCCTTTACCTCTCAACTTGATAAGTTTCCTGAGGCCTCCCCAGTCATGTGGGACTGTGATTCAATTTAACCTCATTTGTTTATAAATTACCCAGCCTCAGGTATTTCTTTATAGCAGTCTGAAAACAGACTAATACATAGACTTAGGAGTAATTAGCACATAAACAGTAAGTTCAAGCCTGGAATAGATGCCCAGGACAGTCAAGAATCAAAGGTTGCCAGGTAGGTTTATTGAGACAGTGGAACATTTATTAAATGTTTGAATCTGAACATCCTTTAATGGGGCACACCCTTTCTGGTTTTTCTTAGTCCTCACCAGGCACTATCCTGTTAAAACCTGCTCCACTTTCTTTGTTACTGGCCTGCTCCTAAAGGCACTTGATTCTAAGATCTATAGGAGATATAAGGAGGAAAGGATTAAACTCTGGGAAACAGCGTGTAAGTCTCAGGCAGAGGAAGGCAATCATGGGAATCATACTAGAAAAGGGATGTACAGAGGATGAAAAGGAGATTCAGAATACGTCTGCTTGTATTGGACTCTTCAATTGGTTTCCTCCCAGATCAGTTTCTAATTCTATTAAGAAAGACACATAAGATATATGTGTGGGTGTGGGAGGGAAATTTAGGTATAGATATAGATTAAATTGACTACATAAAAATGCTACCACATTTTTTCACTGAACATTCAATATTGTTTGGGGAAATCATAGGATAAAAATACTTGAGACACCAAGAGTACAGAGTAGCTCTCCTTAATTTTGCTTGCTCCCTACTTCCTTCTTTTGAGAATATCTATAGTTAAGATGCCTGACATATAGAAGTTCCTAGAAACATGTTTGTTCTTCTCTTCATATGCCATAACTTATTTAGCACAAAACTGCTAATGCAAATGTGGATAATGACACCCTCTATCCCATCAGCAGCAAATTTTTGTAAAAAGAAGTAAAAGCAAAAATGAGAAATGACTGGAATAGAGAGAGAATCATTTGTTTATTCTTGAAAGGCAATTTTGATTTCATTTTTTACTAGCCAGGAAAAACCTGTGAAGGAGAACTAGTAAAGGAGAACTAGCTTTATAAGATAATAAAATATGTTTTGAAATAGCAGTAATTGAAACTATTTGTACTAGAGAAGAAACAGAAGGACATAATGAAGAGCCTAGAAATGAAGCTGGGGTGTGGGTGTGTGTGTGTGTGGGGGGGGGTAATATAATTTTAGAAATTATTAAATATTTCTCAGTAGAAAAAGGGTAATTAATAAATGCCATTAGGATTAGTATATATCTATTTAGAAAGTTATATCCTCAACTAATGTACAAAGACTGACAAATATAATTATGGAAACATTTTAAATTAGAATAATGAAAGAAACCTTAAGCTAGTGAAAATGCATGTAACACACTATATATCAGTATTAGTTCTTAAAAGAAACAGGAGTTTACCACAACAAATAAAGTTTATAGAAATAAATAAGAAAAGGATATATATCTTCAAAAGATGATAAAAAAAGCAGTTTTAAAGAATGAAGAAAATCAGAATGAGGAAAAATACAGAAAGCATGCTTATGCAAAGAAATATAAATTGAAATAATGAGTTACGTTTTTCTGCCCAACACATAGGTAACACGAAAAAGACTGAGATAACCTTTATTAATCATTCACCTAGAGGAAATGGCCATTCTTATTCCATATTGGTGGAGGGTAAATTGGGGGCTTTTTTGAAGATTATTTTAAAGTACTCATTATAACTGTAAATGTTCATACAGTTATATTAAATTTCCACCTCTATGTACATATTCTAAACAAACACATGCACATGTACATAGAAGCAAGAATGAAAATTGCAACTCCGACACTGTAATACTGAAAAAATTCTTTATCACAGTCAATATAGTGAAAGGGTGACAGCATACTATGGGATATTTATTACTAGCAATTAAAGTGCACAGCTACATGTACTGACACTGGAATTCTTCAAGGCATGTGAAGAAGAAGGGGAAGGAAGAGAGAAGTTCAAGTGATGGTTGGGGTGGGTTTGGGGATTTAGGTTGTTACTATTTACTTTACATCACTGTTTCTCAGTTGGAGGTCCACAAACTAAATGAAACAACAAGGGATCTAAGATAGGACTCAGGAATTCACATTTTGGCAAACATATTCTTTATCTCTCAACGTTGTTGAGGCATATTTTATATATCTCATATATCATCTATTTCAAGTGTACAATTGAGTTATTTTACACATTTTACCAACTTGTGCCATCTTGATCATAAATCAGTTTTAAAGTATTTCCATTGCTCCAATAAAATCTCTCATGTATTTTTACTGTTAATCTCCAGTCCCCACCCACAGGGCATCATTAATTACTCTATTACCTATTTCTACTGATTTTTCTGTACATTTCATACAAATGATATTATACCACGTCTTGAACTTAGCAATGCATAGGAATCACCTGACATTTTGTTAAAATGCAGATTCAGTGGGTCCAAGATAAGACCTTAGAATCTTCAGTTCTAAGACACTCTAAGATGATACTGATGCCACTGGTCCACGGACCATCTTTCCAGGAGCTTCCCCAGGATGCTTCTGATTCTTATACACAGAAAATCTTGAGGACCATTGCTCCATGCCTTTCTTTACTTTTTCAGTTTTTTTTTTTTTTTTTTTTTTTTTTTTTTTTTTTTTTTTTTTTTGAGACGGAGTTTCGCTCTTGATACCCAGGCTGGAGTGCAATGGCGCGATCTCGGCTCACCGCAACCTCCGCCTCCCGGGTTCAGGCAATTCTCCTGCCTCAGCCTCCTGAGTAGCTGGGATTACAGGCACGCGCCACCGTGCCCAGCTAATTTTTTGTATTAGTAGAGACGGGGTTTCACCATGTCGACCAGGATGGTCTCGATCTCTTGACCTTGTGATCCACCCACCTCGGCCTCCCAAAGTGCTGGGATTACAGGCTTGAGCCACCGCGCCCGGCCTACTTTTTCAGTTTTTAACAATGAACATATTAACCGGGCATGGTGGTGATGGCACATGGCTATAGTCCCAGCTACTCAGGAGGCTGAGGCAGGAGGATCACTTGAGCCTGGCAGGTCAAGGCTGCAGTGAGGCAAGATTGCACCACTGCACTCCAGCCTGCATGACAGAGCGAGACTCTGTCTCAAAAAAGAAAAAAAAAAAAAAGAAGGTTTGTTCATTGTTGTATTTGTCTTTTATTGTCTAGAAAGAGGATAATCATAAAACATGAGGATTATCTTGGTTAACAGGAAAATAAAGAGCCAACCTCATGAAGATAAGAGTCTCAGGAAATAGAGAAGAAAAAAAAAACAACATTTAACAGGAAAATAAAGCCAAATAATTTCATGGGGCCTATGGAAAAAAAATACACAGGTGGCTTAGCATAGACTGAGGTAGGACCCAGCTGTTCCTTACTCTTGCTAGAAAAAACAAGTAACAAAAGGTATTTTATTTATATGCATCCTCTCATGACAAGTTTATTTTTAGTGCCTGCGCTTAAAATGCTTCTCCAGCTGATATGGTTTGGCCATGTTCCCACCCAAATCTCATCTTGAATTGTAGTTCCCATAATCCCCATGCATCAGGGGAGGAACCAGGTGAAGATAATTGAATCATGGGGACAGTTTCCTCCATCCTGTTTCTGTGTTAGTGAGTTAGTTCTCATGAAATCTGACAGTTTTATAAGGGGCTTTTCCCTTCACTGGGCACTCATTCTCTCTTCTGCCACCATGTGAAAAAGGATGAGTTTGCTTCCCTTATTGCGATGATTGTAAGTTTCCTGAGGCCTTCCCTGTCATGCAAAACTGTGAGTCAATTTAACCTCTTTTCTTTATAATTACCCAATCTCAGGTCTATCTTTATTAGTAGTGTGAGAATGGACCAATATACCAACCTTACTAGTGGTTGGACTAGTTCATGCTTTCAGAAGATATTTCCCATGTGTCATATAACATAAACTCCTTAAACAGCACTTTTCTAGTATTATGTGTACCAACTTCAGGTTGGAAGGAAGCATCACTAGTTATATTAGCATTCAGTTTCTTCTGATCAATATTCTGTTGTGAATATAGATAAAGAAAAGAAATATAGACGTCCAGAACACTGTTATCTTTTTTGTAAACTCTTGAAGTCAATTCATATTACGTATCATTTTAATCCAAGCCAATCAATTTTATTAAACATATATTTAGCACACTTCCTTATTCATCTCCTTCTTTTCAATATTACCAACTATTAAGTTTCCATTCGTATAAAATAAAGCCATGGTTTGGTTAATCCAAAACAATAGTTAAATGTAAGATATTTGGTTTTGGAATGCTTTATAAAATTCTACTATTTTTTTTTCACTTGGACTTCCAAACCTCAGAAAGGCATATAATTAGTATTTCTATTTCTCCATACCTTTGGAATCCCTGCAAGTGTATCTTTTCTCATAAAGATCATAGCCCATTTTGTAGAACAATAAAACATTTTTTATCTGAAAGTATAAAATTTTTAAATACAAGGAATTCGCCATTTCTCTGTCTAATTATCTTAACAGTTATATTTTAGTTTTTTTCTAGGGAAATGTTTATATTTTTGACCTAGTGATATCACTTCTACAAATATACCTGAGAATCTCAGAAGCAGAAAACACTTTACATTTGAAGATGCTCATCATATAATTTATTTAAAAAAAATAACTGAAAACAACCTAAATGTCAGGTAATATGGGAATATTTACATAATTATGGTTTACTTGCTTGTTTAATAAGCCAAAACCTAAAAATAGTGCTTATGGAGAATTTCAACAAGCATGGTCTACAACAACTGTATTCACTAAATAAGTCATTCATTAAGCAAATGTCTGTAATAAATGCCAGGTACTGTATAATTTACAAAGTATTTATATAAAAATAGGTTTTATGATCAGCATGCAAAATTATAAATATCATCGAAACTGCTTTAGTACTACCACAACAAAGATTATATTAAAAAAGATCAGAAAGAAAATGGGCAACTATGGCAAACTAATGTTTATGTTCCACTTTTCAGTATGTTTACAATTTATATACCGATATTTACAAAGGCAATTTTTAAAATTTAAGAAATAGGTGAAGTTTGAAAACCATGGTTTACCAAAATTAGTTATAAAAGAATTAAAACACCTTTTGAAGCTTTTCTATATACTGAAAAAAATGCAATGTCTTCTTCCATTCTCTATTCTCTTTATGCATAACAGAGTTTGTCTACTCTAGTTATTTTCCATTTCAATAACAATGATAACCAGGCCAGAGGGCTCTTAGTCTTTGAAATTGTACTGTATAGCAGATTAGTTATAGGGTATCAGTAAATTGGATCTAAACCCAAGGCATTTCTCACAATGCATCTCAATGTTGTTTTTCAGATTCTTGCTTGTAATATCAGTGGCAGCACAAGTAGAAAGCTAGTTTAGCCTACAGAAAAACTTTTTCAACTGATATTAATTTTTATGTATAAAGGAAAAAAAAAAAAACTAGTGGTTGACTCACTGGCTGGCTGCATTGATTCTAAACCAAGTGAAGTTCCTATCTAGTTAAATAAGTCTCTCTCAGGAGGACTCTCAACTTTTTACAGAATATATCTGAATTTTCTGGCCACAAAACAATAATAGGGGAAAGGATACACTGAAGAGCAACTGATGTAATCAAAAGGTTATGTTTTCTGCTAAAGATTTTCCTTGTGTCTTAGAAGCTATGAAGACCATTTATGATGTGTCAACGTGGTTAGGCCACAGTACCCAGATATTTGGTCAAATACTATTCTACATGTTTCTATGAGGCTATTTTTTAGATGGAATTAACTTTAAATCAGTAGACTTCTAGTTAAGTAGATTGCTGTCCAAAATGTGGGTGGGTTTCATCTGGTTGAAAGCCTTAAGAAAAAGACCAACCTCCCTGGATAGAGAGGGAAAACAGAGAATGCTTACAGCAGATTGCCTGTGGACTTGAACTGCAACTCCTTCTTAGGTCTCTAGCCTGCTAGCCTGCTTGACTTATTTTGGGCTTGTCAACCTCCAACATTTTGTAAGCCAATTCCTTAAAAAATCTGTCTCTCTCTCTCTCTCTCTCACTCTTTCTTTCTCCCCACACACTGTTTCTCTTCTTTTTTATTTCTCTGGAGAAACTTGACTAGTACATCATCTTATTTTGACAATTTAGTACATTGGCTCTTCTCAATACCAAATAGACTGGCCTTCTCTAAGTATATCATAGTTACATAAAGTTACTTGTGGAATATAAAATAATTAGTCATATTATAACATTCATAAGAAGTTCTCTTTTACCTCAGCTAGTGAGCTAGGTCCAGACTCCTAGTCCAGGTGTCTTCCCCATCCACCCCTTTTATATATATTGGCCAATAAGAAAACACCTTGGCTATTAGGGCCTAGGAATGATTGTCATAGAAACAAAGCCATAAATAATCAAGGTTTTACAGAGAAATGTTTAAGAAAACAAGTCATAAGAGTATTCAGAAGTTTAATTACAGTCTAGCTATATTATAGAAGTGGATGTTTATTTTGTTAACAATATTTTCAAGGTGAAGGAATTATCTTTCAATCTACTTTGTTGGGACACACTGTTCAATCCAAATGGTTAAGACCAGAAAAACATTGTTTTCATATTGGTTTGTCTGATGAAAAATATGGTATCTTAAATTTTACATTTCATGAAAAAAACTTGCAAAGTAAAATTTTACCAATCAAAGAAAAAGTATTTTTACAATGTCTTTATTTACACCTTTTATCTGCATCACAAAAGGTAATACTTTAAGATGGAAAAATCCAATCAAAAGCAGCATGTTTATCTGACATACTAAAATGAGATCATGACTTAACTGCACATTTACTAATAATTTTATTGAGACAAATTTGGACATATCTGCTATTGATTTGAAACAAAATATTAGATTGATAATGCCTGCCAATTCTGTTGTTTTCACTTGCAGCTTAGCTCACCGTGATGAAGTGTTAAGAACAAAGAACACAAACAGTAAACACGCCACATTAAAAGAGATTTGTGATCTACTGACTACCTTGCAGAGCTTATTCTGAGACATGTGATGGAACTGTTTGCATATCTCTCTTCTGAACTTCGTATCTTAAAATTGTATACCAGACTCTCCCAAGCTACTGGGGAACAATACACAGAAAACTCTGGGGTAGAAATTTGTGCCCTGAGAGACAGAGATTAAGGTAGCCAACTGAAAAGGAGAAAAAATTAATTGAGTTTGAAAGTTAGATTAATGGATATAGAAACCTTATGAGAGAGTGTGATACACCTAAGCAGAGACATATCAGCTGAAATAAACAGTTCTAGAGTATAACAGGGAAAGTCATTCAAATGTCTTAAAATCCAACTTTTATGAAATTTGCTTCACAGAATGAAATGAACTTGTGGAAAGTTGCAGGAATTACACAAACTCAAGAGTGCCTATAAATGACCAGAAGTCTAGAATCTGCTAATAACTAAAATAGTAAGCAAAGTGAAAACAGGGACACTGTATATACAATAGGATGAAATGTCTATGGCTATGTGAGAGTACAAACCAAAAACTGCTGGTAGCTTGCACTTCCAACATTTACATTAAAAAGTTGCATAGGAGTCATGAGTTTACCTATATAAAAAAACCTGCATATGTAAAATTAAACCTAAACCTAAAATTAAAAATTAAAATATTTAAATAAAAAGAAAAATTATCTTTTGTAGTTTTAATGAACAATGATGCTATGATTCTAAGTGCTTCCAATAAAGTGGAAGACCTGAAAAAAAAGTTGAAAGACCTGAAAATAAAAGGACTCAAAGCCATTATAGCTCTTCAAATCTTCATTGTTCTTCAAGAAGTATGAAACCAAAAAACATTAATCTAAGGTACATGTATTTAGTTTATTTTACTTTCTAAATAGCAAAATGAGTATTAGAATGTTGACTTCAAGTATTTGTATAGTACACATTTTCATAATTGATCAATAAGCAATACTGATAAAATTCTTATTTTCCTGAGAAAATACATAAACGATAACCTTGATGGGAAAGAATAAATCTAACTAAAGTCACCATGGTCCATCATAATTTTCAACCCCTTTGGGTATGGTTATCTCACTAAAAACAAAACATCCCAAAACATACAACAAAAGTTTAGCACCTAAATAATATTTTCACTTGGCTGTCAGATAATCAGAGTTCTAGATTTCCCCTTTTCTGATGTCACCTCCTTTCCAACTTCTGCAGGAAGTTTCCTATTTTAAATATTTAATAGTCAAGTTTCTCAACATTGGGTAATAGGCCCTCTTCTTACTCTACATTCTATCTTTGATTATCTTGTCATGGTCAACTCTCTTGCCTTTAATGACCATTTTATGGCCAATAACTCCCATAAATCCAGTCCAATTATATTGCGTATTTTATGCACATATATGTATACAAGAGCAGAGGCCATAATATACGAGTAACTTGGCATCTTGGATGCCAACCTGGATGACTTACAAGTATGTCAAACTTTTCAACATTCACGTATTTAAAAACATGAATTGTTCATCTTTTTCTGCAAAACTTCCTTTTCCTCAGTCTTTGTTTTATCTGAAAAGGGCATGTCTTAGCCTTGTCATTTTCATCTCTGTCATTCTATACATTCAATTCATCATCAAGTCTGACTGTACTTCATATGTATGTATGTGTGTGTGTTTATGTGTTATCTTCTCTACTGTCACCACCATAATTTCATCCATCATTATCTCTTACCAGGATTGCAACAAAGGCCACCTAATAAGTCTCCCTATATATCCCTTTTATTTCCACTCTAATTCTTTCCACACATATGCCAATGTAACCTTCTCAAAACGTAATGTGGATTATGCCATTTTCCAGGACAAAACTCTTCCAAGTCCCATTGTATTCTGATTAATACCTAAAATGTTGAGTGTGCATAAGGCTCTTACAGAATCATAAGTTGCCTTAGTTCTCCTACTTTCACCTTCCCTGATCTTCATCCCTTTGATCACTCAACTCCAGACTCAATAGGAATCTCTCAGTTCCTTAAATATATCAAGGTCTCTTCTCCGTACCGTTCCCAAAGATACAGTTCTAACTGGACTATTCTTTCTTCTTCCCAGTCTCCCTTCTCATGATTTGCTTAGATAATTCTTAGTATCCACCACATTAAAACTTCCTCTGAGAAGACTTCCCCAAGCACTTAACCAAAGTTAGAATTCCATTATACTTTCCCATTGCAAACAGTGCTTTCTCATAACACTTGGTTATGAGAACCTATATTAGAGTAATTATGGTTATATAATCCTATATTAGAGTAATTATGTATTGAATGCTCTCCTTTCTTCTTAGACCTGGGAGATGTGGTCATATTTGTTTTGTTTAGAATTGTATACCTAGTATGCAATCAATAAATAGTGTTAAATAAAATATTGGTTTTATTCTGTTTAACATCAATGTAAAATATTCATAATGACACTGACACAAGTTGTTTCCTTCAAAAGGTTTTCTTTTCAAGTTATGTAGCTTAACATGACTTCTGAATTTGTAAACAGTTGCTAAACTTCTTTATGAATAATTTTTCTTATATCACAAAGGATTTCTCAAATAATTTCAGTCATGGGATTTAAAAGTACTTCCTCATAGCTTGCTTAGAAGTCATTCTATTTGTTTCCTTTAGTAAGTCAGTTTCCCTTAATTTAAATGTAAAATATTGGAAGACTGTGTTTTCAAAGACATATGAATTAACCCTCCCACATGTAAAATATATTGCATATACCACCTGTCAAGCAGGCAGGCCCTCTCAACTTTCAGAATGTTTTTCCTATCCATAATTATATGAATCTGACATGTGTTATATCATTAAATTTATAAAGTCATTTGTATTTTCCAAACTGCTGTCAGCTTGTAGATCATACGGGCTGTATAAGATAGGATACTTTACTGGGAAGAAAAACATTGCAAAGAAAATATAGCTGTGGTAATGGGATAGTCACTCACTCCAGAAACTAAAGTGAAGTAATTTTATTTGAATAAGATATTAGAGAGTTAGGAGTTCCTGTAATTTTAAGTCATGTTGTTTTTCTTTTATTCTTACCAATTGTAGTATCATTTTGCTCTTTAAAGCCAGATTTTCTATTAAAGTTCTGCAACTGTACATCACTTTCTTTGTCCAGTAACTTGCTCCCCCTGGTGGTGGTTTTGCCAAGCTCAAATTGTTACTAGATACAGATACTTAATTTTACAATTTGGATTTTTCTTTTTCTTAATTTGAAGACTGACATCTCAACACCATATTTCTAGGGGGATATAAGTTGTCATGAGTTGTCACTGAACTTATGATTAAAAAGTGCTGTCCACTGATTTGGAGAGATCATCCCAGTGATATCTTTATTTCTGAAAAATAATTATTATATTTCATAAATCAAACCATTTTTATGCTAATATGAGTTACTATTAAGAAGCATATGTCAGATAATAATTTAATGTTCTTTTTTTTGTAAAGTGAAAGTAAGGTTATTAGGAAAGTAAAGGAATAAAAGAATGGCTACTCCACAGTCAGAGTAGCCAATAATTATGTTTATCACAGAAGTCTGACAGGATGGACTAATATTCAAGAATGTGGCTGTGGGGAGGCCAAAATTTCCTGTTTGGGAAAAATCTTCCATCTTGACACCAACGTTGTTTCCAATTTTACTTAATATTATTATAACTTAAGGAGTTACTTTTGAAATCACTGAATGCTTCTGGCATAAAAGAGATACAGGTTGAAAAGGAGTTAGATTAAGGGAAACAGCCCTTACTTGAACCTAGTCATTTGAAGTAAGGTGGAACATTAAAAAGAAATGGCCACATCTCTAAAGATCATTAAAAATAAATGATCTTTTCTAATTTGACATCACGTAAATACTTCAGATATTTAATGCTGGCAGTATACAAGCTTAATTCTGAGTCAGATGCTAAAACCATATATTTGTGTCAGAATGTCATACTGGCTACCAATTTAAGAAGACTTCAGTGAAATGCTCTCAGAGCAAAGGGGAGGGAAACTGTCTTCAGCTCTATGTATGTATGCTCCCAATGCATATTTGAAATGTTTTACTTGGGACTCTTCATACTCAAGAAGGCATTCAGAAAGAAATCTACAATATATTTTCCCCAGATGTCTTATCATGAGGACTTTGCATTTTTTAAGCCTTTCTATCTGTCAGAGCCCAGTGAAAAGACAGTTTCACTCCAGTAATTTTTGAAAAAGCTACTGGCTTTTAAGAATAATGAATAAAAAGAAAACAGAAAGAGAACTGGGAACAAGGGAGGGAGTTGAATATTCACATCTGAAATATAAAGACCTTCAGAATGTTTTTGGCTTAAAAATATTCTTTACATAAGAAATGCTTATGAAGATTTGGAATGCTTTGGAATCATAAAGAGTTAGGTGATTTTAGGGACATTTCACTCAACTATTCAGCACAGATTTATAATAATGCTACTGGGTTAATCCCATCGACATTAATTGTTTATGGTCTAGCAGGTACTGTAACTATGCCCAAACAATAACTAGTAATTGCCGTGTGTTAACGAAACTCTGGAGAAATCATCTATGACATTCTTTTGCAAGACCAGGGCATCTATGAAGGTTTTCTGTACTAATTTTGAGATATTGGAGCATCTGGAAGGGGGTTAAAACTTTTCCGTTTAGGGGACCCCCTAATCTTAACAGAGAGCCAGCTAGTATCTGCAAAGCTCTCTGTTCCATTTAGCATGAGACTTTGTTACACATAATTCTCTTCAACCAATTAAAACTTAACATTTGTACACTTCTGTAATTAAAATGTAAATGTAGCAATAAATTTTGTCTTTAAAAACAGAGTACACAGGTTAATTAAGATGAAAACTCACCTAGACTCTGTTTTTTGGTTAAGTATGGTTTTCAAAGAGCCTGCTTATGTGGTAGAATATGAATTCTGGACCTGGGTTCTACATAACCAAAAGATCCATTATCTGCTTGACAAAGTAAGGAAAGAAAGTCCCATAGAGTTAAGAAAAAAATACAATTATTAAATGTACTCTTTAAAGTGATAAGGGGGAAGAGACTCACTAGTTTCTTTTTGAAATTAATTTTTTATAGTTCAATTTTGCTTCTTAGAAATTGCTAGCTTTAAAAGCAAATAGCCTTCAAATGGTAGGGATAATAATGAAAATTGCTACAATGAATGCATTTATAGAAACCATAAACTTTTGCGCATATACTCTATTTTTATCTATCTACCTGAGTAATTAAAGGAGGACTTCTAGGCCCATTGGAGACATTGGGGCCACAATTCAGACACATAACCTCCCTCCCTAAGAGGGAAGGTGAACAAAGCACAGAAAAGCAAACACTTTAGAAATGACCTTGCATTATTCTTGATGCTACTGCAGGAAGATGCAATTCTAAGGGTGATGATGGAAGGGAATAAAATACAACATTTATTTTCCACACTGAAAAGGCAAATAACGCTTTGTTAGTGGTTTTTCCAGGGAAGCATTTTCTAGTTGTTGCCACTTAATCATAGCTGAACTCCTTGCACATACAAAACACAATGTCACATTTAATTTTTAGCCATTAGAAAGATGGATATTGCATAGATGTTAAAAGCAGCAAAGATAAAGAAACAATTACATGATATTTATGACATGAGAAATAAAATATTTCTAGATATCACAGATTGCATATAATAATTACTTTAAGAACAGAAACATATAACACCAAACTGAAAATTTGGGGCATGGGATATAATTAACATTGGGGTTAGGAAAGGTCATCATAGCTACCTTAAAAGTAAAACTATTGCCACAATATAAATTAGGTCATTAGAAATTGAGAGTAGGAGTTGAACCAGCATCCATAACATGATATAGCACCCTGGAACATCTCATTAAATACTTCAAATTGATGAAGTGCTTTAACATCCTTATGTTTTTATTTACTGATTTAAATTCAGTCCTACAAAGCAGAAAAAGAGATAGAGTACAGCCTAAAACAAAGCTAAGAGGTAAAAAGCATTTTTTGTGGATGTTTCAGAATATATTTGTTTCTCATGCAAGTTGCTTCAGTGGATTTTAAGGCACTAAGACAATAGTTTTTCCCTTCATTTAGACATCTACCCCTTCATTCTCATTCAAAAACAAAACAAAACACAATTATTTAATTTCTTGTACCTTTTTTCTACAATTTGGACTATTTGAAATCCCAACCTAATGAAGTTTATATGCTTTTTGCTTAGAAATTAACAAAATTTCTAAAGATATTGCTTCTTATTATTTTCATTATACACTCTGCATCTCAGTCATTTTTTTTGGTGTTTTTGTTATCTGCTTTGTGCGCGCGTACACGCACACACACACACATTTTTTCATGTTTTACTTTGTGAAAAATGTTTCTCCTGAGCCTTATAAACATTTTTAAGCATCCCAAGAGTCTTTACTCTCAAGTATGTGGTTATTGGTTTTCTGTTTTTGTAAGGCTCCTTAAAACACTGCTTTGAATCTTTTTCCTCATAATTTTAGTCGTTCACAAGCCAAATTCAGAGCACATTTAAATTGCAGCAAAGACAGTGATTGTGCCTTCAGGGATACAGCACACCCTTTCATTCCCCAGCTATTGGTCAAACTCTTTAAAGAAAACCATGAGCAGCAACACATGAGTGTTGCCAAGGGAAATTCCACCAGCCCAGGAAACAAGCAAACCACCCCTTCAGGAGAAATAGAGAAGAGACTGTCACCACAGAGCCAGCCTGGCTTCTACCTCATTTATTTTCTTCTTCATTACTGCATAGCCTATCCTCAGAAATGGTTTATTTCTCTTTCTTAGACCTTCTTTCAGCCTCTCCTCAGGCAAGGGTCCTGTTTACATTTTGCTCCAGCCTTAAGGAAGTTACATTCCTTGGTTAGCCATCACCATCTCATTTGGGAATTAGGAATCAATATCATGGGTCTTTACGCTAAGAACTAGTTTAGTATTCTCTGGTTCCTTCTGGAGAAGTCCAAGTTTTCCCATCCACCAGAAACTGCTAAAATTTACAAAGAAGGTGTATGTCCTAGGGACTGCATTATCGTTCTCTCTAGCCTGAAACTTCTCTTGAGGCATCTTAACAAGTTGATGTAGCATTCTGCATCAGTAGCGTTCTGCTGGAACCCTAAGGACAGTCCATCTACCTACATCATGGATTATCTGAGTCCACCTGGACCCTAGCTCTGTATAAATACTGGAGTAACTAAACTAGGTGTCCCCAACCTCTGGGCCACAGACTGGTCCATGGCCTGAAAGGAATCAGGCTACACAGCAGGAGGTGAGTGAAGGGTGAGTGAGTGAAGCTTCATTTGTATTTACAGCTGCTCCCCGTCACTCACATTACCATCTGAGCTCTGCCTCCTCTCAGATCAGCAGTGACATTAGATTCTCATAGGAGCACAAACCCTGTTGTGAACTGTGCATGAGAGGGATCTAGGTTGCAGGCTCCTTATGAAAATCTAAAGCCTGATGTTCCATCACTGTCTCCCATCACCCCCAGATGCGACCATCTAGTTATAGGAAAACAAGCTCAGAACTCCCACTGATTCTACATTACGGCAACTTGTATAACATTTTATTTTATGTTATAATGTAATAATAATAGAAATAAAGAGCACAATAAATGCCATGTGCTTGAATCATCCCAAAATCATTCCCATGCCAGTCCATGGAGAAAAAAGCTGTCTTTCATAAAACCATCCCTGGTGCCAAGGTTGGGGACTGTTGAACTAAACAACAGACGAACATGGAACGTGGAGATACAGCAGTATCACCATGCTTAACATTCTTTTCGCCCTTAATCAGAATATCAGAACGTAGAATGTGTCCCTTCACTCTCATTTCCATATAGGTATGTGACTTACTTACCCCACGTGGCTTTTACTAATACTCTCCTCCAAAATTTTTATTGATTCCTTCAAAATGGCTGCTTCATAATAAAGCAAACAAAGCAAAAAAAAAAAAAAAAAAAAAAAAGCCTCTTACATACACATCTCTTTATCGGATATTTTTCCCAGTCCTTATTTTTGCTGAAAAGTTGTCTCTTTCTCCTCTGCTAACTTCCCAGCTGTCTGTAATGGAGAATGTCAGTCACCAGAACAGGGAATTCATGCACCAGGAAAGGTGTCAGCATGCTGCTAGTCTCCAGCTCTACCCCATCCCCAGATCCAGCTGCTTACAACTTTTACTCTTCCACCTTGATGTGTGCATCTGACCTCCTTCCATAGGGTGCCATTTGGCTCTATAGTCAGAGTCATGCATGAGCCTCCAAGTCATTTCTTCACATTTATCAAATAATTCAGCACCATGTGCATGACTTTCCCCTCCACTCAAAATTTTTTCAGTATTCTGGTTGGTTCAATGCCTATGCAAAAGACCAGTTCAATTGTTTGCTTTATAGTTTATTGAGCTTTTCAACTCTGATGACCTTCATATCCACATTTCCTTAGCCCCTCAAACCCATAACTCCACATTGGACCTTATAATTACCTAGAACTGTTCCATTTCTGAAGTTTTCAGCTGTAAATTCCCATTTGTGCTACCACTTATCCTTTCATTTTCTCACTTATTTACTCCTACTACAATTCAAACCCACAAAATTTCGAGTTCTGTATCTTCCTACCTTTCCTCAATGTGCAAGCAAACTAATTTTCTTCTTATCCAGTCGAGACTCACTAACATGAATGCATCCGTTGTTAACAACATGAACTTACTTTCTCCTTTAACCTTCTGCCACCTTTATCCTGAAAAAACCTCAACCTGGATCTGTAAAAGTCTACCTTCTCTACACTTACACCACAATTGCCAAAATGAGATTGGAAGTCATCACATAGCTATGTACAGTAGATTCCAAGCCCCTGACCTCAGCCTGGCACCACACACTGCTTGGCAAGCCTTCTAATGAGCTCCCTTAAATATCAGCTACTACAGGTACGCTCAACCCTTATATCCTGCCACAACTACATAAGCTTTAAGGTTATTTTTTATCAAAGTACAACATGACATAATGAAAACTCCATAAAGGTTTATAGCTTCAGGTGTTCTCAAAAACTTATGCTGTGTAAGCCTCACCATAACCAGAAAACCAAACATTATCAGCAACCCAGAGCTCTGCTTATTCCCAAGCTTCCTCTTCTCCTGACTAACAGTGTAGGTTATTTCACATTTTCTTTTTTTCCCTTTTCTTCTCTTCTTTTTTAATTATATAGTATGTACCCTTTTGTCTATGGCTTCTTTGGTTTAATATTATGTTCCTGAGGTTCTTCAGTGTTTTTGAGTATAGTTTGTACTTATCAATGCTGTGTAGAATTCCATTTTACGAATACACCACAGGATATTTATCTATTATGCTATTGACATTCAGTATGTGTCCAGTTTGGAGGTATTAAAAATAGTGCTGCTATAATAATTCTAGTACATGTCTTTTGTTTAAATAGTTGTACATTTCTGACAGATGTATACTTAGAAGTAGAATTATACTTAGGTATCCAATTGTAAGATACATGTTTCCTGCATATGTTCAACTATACTAGATGGGAAAAAGTCCATAATCAGAGCATGTGTACCATTTTATAGTTTTGTACAGAGCATTATTAGGCCATTCTTGGGTTGGTATAAAGAAACATATAAGACTTACTAATTTATAAAGAAGAGAGGTTTAATTGACTCACAGTTATGTAGGCTGTACAGGAAGCATGGCACCACCATCTGCTCACCTTCTGAAGGGGACCCAGGGAGCTTTTACTCATGGCAGCAGGCAAAGCAGAAGCAGGCACTTCACATGACAAAAGCTGTAAAAAGAGAGTGTGTGGGAGGGAAGTACTATACACTTTCAAATAATCAGATCTCCTGAGAACTCACTCACTCTCATGAGGATGGCCCCAAGCCCTGAGGGATCCACACACCTTCCATGAGGCCCACCTCCAACATTGGGGATTACATTTCAACATGAGATATGGGTGGGGACAAACACCCAAACTTTATCACATAGTATCTCAGTCCATTTAGTGCTGCTGTAACATATCTGACGCTGGGTAATTCATAAAAAAGGGAAATTTATTTCTCACAGTTCTAGAGGCTAAGTCAAAAATCATGGCACCAGCATCGGGTGAGGACCTTATTGCTTTCTCCCCAAAGGCAGAAGAGCCAAACAGGGTAAACCCACTCCTAAAAGCCCTTTTAATAACAGCATTAATAGCCCTCATGGCCTACACACCTCCCAGAAGGCCTCACCCTCCAATACTATTGCATTGTAGATTAAGTTTCCAACACACGAATTTGGGGAAACACATTGAGATCACAGCACACAGTGTGTAAGCGTTCTGGTTGCTCCACTGTTGGTATTTTTTGTCTTTTTCACTTTAGCCATGCGGGAGAACGTGTGGTATCATCACATTTAATTTTTACTTTGTGTTAAAAATTCAGCACATTTTACTTGTTTTCTCTGATGACTTAATTGAACACCTTTTCATGGTTTTATTAGAATACCTTCTTTTGTGATGAGTCTGTTCAAGACTCTTTTTTTTTCATTTGAGACAGAGTCTTGCTGTGTCCCCAAGGCTGGAGTGCAGTGGCGTGATCTCAACTTACTGCAACCTTCACCTCCCAGGTTCAAGCAATTCCCCTGCCTCAGCCTCCCGAGTAGCTGGGACTTCAGGCACACTCCACCACACCCAGCTAACTTTTGTGTTTTTAATAGAGACGGGGTTTCACCATGTTGGCCAGGATGGTCTTAATCTCTTGACCCCATGATCCACCCACCTCAGACGTGAGCGATCTCACCTGGCCAAGACTTTCATTCTATTAATACTTAGTTATCTTTTTCTTATTGACTTTAAGGACTTCTACATATAATTTGGACATATATATAGTAAATACTTTTCCTATTTTAATAATGTATTCTTTTGATGTACACCAGTTCTTAATTTTAATATAGTCCAACTTACAATTTTTATGTGACTGTATCTCAAATTTGCATTTTTTCAAGGTCATGAAGATATCATACATTTTCCTCAAATATCTATATTTTTCCCTTCAAATTTATATTTTCAATCTATCTGCTACTGATTTTGTATGTGTTGAAAAGCAGAGGTCTGATAGAGATTTTCATATGGTTATAATCGACCCAGCACAATTTAGCAAAAAGATCATTCTTCCCCCAACCCCACTATAGAGTGTTACCTTTATCACTTAATAGATAAGTACATATGTAATGTATACATATCTTAGATATGTATATAAATATATTCATATAATAGATGTGTACATATATGTGTTCATGTAATGGATATGTACATATGTAATGTGTATGTGTAATACATATGTACATGTGTATGTGTAATACATATGTACATATGTATACACATCTATTTTTGAAATTTAAGTCTATTCTTAATCAATGCTCCATGATTTTTGTAGATTAATTCTTCTTCTACCTCTCAGAAAAAGTAGAAGCCATTAGTTAAGAATTTTCTCGCCGATTTCCTCATTGCTAATATAATTATTTGTTATCCATATATTCACTCAGAAAGTGTTTTTTGGAGGTGGTCATTATATACAGACACTGAATTAGGCCCTAGGGCATAATAATGACTGAGATAGACATGGAATTCTACCTTATGGAATTACTTATCAATGAAAGAAAATAACAAAGAAGTAAACAAAAAATATATAATAATTGTAGGTTGCTACAAGTGCTATGAAGAATATAAACAAGTGTAAGATAGATCATGCCTGGGAGCTTAGAAATGTGCTACCTGTGTGGTGAGGAAGGACTGTTCCAAGGTATGACATTTGAACTTGGACTTAACTCTTCAGAAACAGCCACTCGTAGGATGAGTCAGGAAAAGTGCACGCTAGCTGAATGAAGAACAAATGCAAAAGCCCTAAGGTAGGAAATAATTTTTCTTTTTGAGGTACATAAAAGAGGCAAGAGATCTATTTGGCTGACAGATTCTAAAAAAAGACAGGCAGTGGGTCTAGGATCTGAAATGAGTTGGAAAAGGTGATCAGGGCTCAGCTCGTGCAAGTCCTTGCAGATTATTGGCTGGAAGTTGCTTTTAACTGTATGCCCAATAGAAGTCTCCAGAAAGTTTGAAAGTGGGAAAAGGTGAGGGGGAATGCTGGCACCATTTGATTACTCTTTACTCTTGCAGTCACATGAGGAACAGATTGCATAGGGACAAGAGTGGAAACAGTGGAATTCATCAGTGGGATGATCATTCCTCTTAGGCCCTTTGGGCCTTTTCTAATATTCCTTTTGAAAATAAATGTATTTTTAATCAATTTCAAAGAAAATGCTCTCTTTAGGTTAGGAAGTTATGTCCAGGGTCAACGTATCCATTAAGGAACACTGGCAGGAGTAGAATAGATAGATATTGATGGCTTGAATTGGTTGTTGGTGGTAGAGACAGTAAGGAATGATTACATTGAAAACCTATCTTGAAAGTTCAGCTGAAGGATATACTGATGGACTGCATATACAAGGTAGGGGAAAGGCACAAATTGAGGATGACTTTTAGATTATTGTCCTTAATTGATGGTTGTACCCTTTACTAAGATGGGACATCTAAAAAAGGAAGGAAGGAAGGAAGGGAGGGAGGGAGGGAGGGAGGGAGGGAGGTGGGGGGAAGGAGGGAGGGGAGGGATAGGGATAAAGAATAGGAGAGAGGAGAGAAGAGAGAGGAAAGAGGACAGAGGAGGGCAGGAGAAGAAAAAAAAAGAAGAATAGAGAGATTCGGGTAGAAAAACACAAGCTTAGCCAACTGACTGAGAAATTAGAACAGAAGAGACATAAGAAAAATCAAAAGACAAAATTGTCAAAATAGATATTTACCTCTTTTCTTCATCATTTGCTAGAATAAGGATTCATTTTATTTTAATAATTTTATTTTATTTTACTTTATTTTATTTTTGAGATGGAGTCTCCCTCTATTGCCCAAGCTGGAGTGCAGTGGCGCAATCTTGGCTCACTGTAACCTCTGCCATCTGGGGTCAAGCAATTCTCCTGCATCAGCCTCCCAAGTAGCTGGGACTACAGGCATGTGCCAACATGCCTGGCTAGTTTTTTGTATTTTTTTTTTTTTTTTTTTTTTTTTTTTTAGTAGAGATGAGGTTTCACCATATTGGCCAGGCTGATCTTGAACTCTTCATTATCCATCCACCTTGGCCTCCCAAAGTGCTGAGATTACAGGTGTGAGCCACCATGCCTGGACAGGACCCTTCTTACTTAACATGAATTTTTTTTTTCATTTGCTCACACTCAAGTATCCCTGTTTCTATTTTATCTTTGCCATCTTCTTATTCTTTCTGAAAGTCAATAGATGTAAACAACTATTAACCATTAACAAAAATAGAAAACAGAACAAACTAGCAAACCCTTAACCCTCCAGGGACCCTAACTTCTTCTCACTACCGTAACTTCCTGGAACTTTAAAGCTATGTTTTTGAAAAGGGTAGTCTATATTCAGGATTACCATTTCCTCACCTCCCACTGCCACAAAAATCACTGGCACTATGATATTTACCCTCATCACTGATTAAAATCTCTCTCCACAATTACCTTCATGTGTCAAATTGGTGGATATTTACCATTTTTCATTCACTTGACTTTATTACTTTCATACCCTGTCCCTTTAGAAACCTGTCCTCGTCATTTGTTTCCTCCTACTATTATTCCTGCTACCTTCCTTTTGACTTCTATTTTCTCATCTCTTACACTTTTTCTATCCCTTCTATAAATTAATATTCCTAAAAAAAAATCTATTCTTGGCCAGGCACAGTGGCTCACACCTTTAATCCCAGCACTTTGGGAGTCCGAGACAGGCAGATCACCTGAGGTCAGAAGTTGGAGATCAGCCTGGTCAACATGGTGAAACCCCATCTCTACTAAAAATACAAAATTAGTGAGGCATGGTGGAGGATGCCTGTGATCTCAGCTACTCGGGAGGCTGAGGCAGGAAAATAGCTTGAACACAGGAGGCAGAGGTTGCAGTGAGCAGAGATCGCACCATTGCACTCCAGCCTGGGCAACAAGAGTGAAACTCTGTTTCAAAAAATATATATACATATCCTCAGCATAATGTTCTTCTCATTATAAAAGGTCTTCCCTCTAGGTCTTATACTTAACTCAAAGAAGTGACAACTATGTTTCCTCTTTTATGGTGATATTTACATGGATGTGAACACAAAGCTAAAGCTTATCAAATTATAACTTTAAATATGTGAAATTTATTAGAAATAAAGCTCTTTTAAAAATACACTCATTAATTTGAATGAATCTTAGCAGAAAAAGAGAAAACTTGTTCCCATGACACTCTAGTTAAGGTGGACTCTTGCCACTTTCTTTTCTCCTGTGAGACACACTAACCATGATGAGTTAAACCATCTATCACCAGGTATTTATTGCCCAGATGTGCACAATTTGTTTCTAGAGACAAAATTCAATAAAAGTAACTTTAGTAACTTTTCAGGTATGAGTCTAGTTATGGCTTTTCAGATATAAGCCTGGTATGAATCTGCTTTTGTGTTTTCTGTTAGTTTATTTCTGGTGAACGCCTCAAGCATAGGCTTCACATTTTATCTGATCACTTTTTCCCAGCTTAGATGAGAAGAACAAAGACTGAGTTAGCTCTATGTCTATTTTCTTTCTGGCATTCCCAAGTTACCACAATTTATTTTCAGAGTACTGTAGTATGCTAGGGGTTACCTCCATTTAGTAGTGACAGCATTCCTACAGCAGCAATTTCCTGTCTTTGGAGAAAATCTACTCTCTACCATGAGAAAGACCCAGTTTTTCCCTCTCTTGATGGCTTTCTGAAACTCCAAATCTTTAGGGTTCATTATTACTGTGATAGAGATTCCAGAAATAGTCCCAGACATTAGCTTTGCCTAACATTTTGGAATAAAAAGCCTGTTTGCTGCACCTAGAGGTTCTGTTCCTCTTGCTAAATAGAATATTTGTGTTCTGAGAGTACAACTTATGTGACAGAGCAAATGCATCTTTTTGCTTTACTCTGATCTAAAATAAAGCTTAGAATATAGACTCCTATAGTAACCATTCTGAAATACTTTGCAATATCCAGCATAGCACTAGTCAAGACCAAAGGAAAGGAGGTGGTATTAATTTACATTTAGAAGGGTAGACTACAGATGCTCCTGACTATATTCTTGGATGATCTACTTCAGCAGGAAAAACTTACATTTAGAAACTGAGCATGGAACTCAGCTGTCAGATAGGTTCCCAGTTGAAAGTGCCCTGGAAAATCTTGCCTTGAAACAATGTATAGCACCACTCCTAAGTCTTCCAAATGGGATTTAGTAACATTATGAAAATGTTGGTCAATATTGGAGCATTGATTAGTCAATAATTGAAGATCACTGTCATTGTCAGGCTTTTCCTAACTCTCATCTAATGCTTAGATTTACTTTTTCAATGTGTTTTGATAAATATTCACTTTATATTAGCTCCTATCATTTTGCCTAACCCAGTCCTCGTCTACCTTGTCTGGTATAATGCTAGAGTTAAATCTCTAACAGTGGTATTCAAACTTCTTTGAGCAAGTACCCCTATCAGCAATAATTAATTAGTTTGAAAATAAATATAAATAATGAAATAAACAGTTATGCATGACCATAATCTATATTTACTCAATTTCTTTAAAAATTATACACAAGTAAATATACTATTATTAGCCAGTACCTCAAAGGTATATGTTATAAACCTCAAAGGTATATGTTTATAATTTACAATACATGTAGGATGTTGTTTACTGTTAAAAATAGAGTATTGAAGTATATAGTTCAAACTTTTTTTTTTTTTTTTGAGACGAGGCTCACTCTATCACCCAGGCTGGAGTGCAGTGGCACAATCTAGATTCACTCCAACCTCTGCATCCCAGGTTCAAGCAATTCTCCTGCTTCAACCTCCTGAGTAGCTGGGGTTGCAGGTGCACACCACCATGCCTGGCTAATTTTTGTATTTTTAGCAGTGATAGGATTTCATCATGTTGGCCAAGCTGGTCTTGAACTCCTGACCTCAACTGATCCATCCCCATTGGCCTCCCAAAGTGCTGGAATTACAGGTATGAGCCACTGTGCCCAGCCAAGTTTCTTAATAATTTTATAATTTCAAAGAATTTTGCTGACCTTTTTACCTGACCTGATTAGATCTTAATTAATCTTGCTTTGGAATGTAGCTAGTAAAAAACCTATTTATGAAGCAGATATCTCAGCTCTAACTTTTTTTATGGAGTAGGGAGGAGAGTTGTTTTTTGCTTGTACTTACAAATATTATCAGTTATTTACAAAATTCATTTTGATCATTTGTCTATTTGCAGAAATTTAGTGTAGTTAAAACTAGATAATATAATCCATAAAACCACCTAATGAGATGCATGCACATTATAATGCATTGTAAAACACTGAAAGCAAACATTTTCTTGGGGTTTTGCAGCCTCCACTCTTCCCTCAGAATTCTTCACAAAATAAGAAATATGACATAATGAACTAGCGAAGACTCCAATACAAATTCACATTTAAAATATCAGCAAAGCTTAATTTTAATTTTTTTTCAGAAAATTTGTAAATACTAGTGCTACTATTTTCTTCCCACACTTCAGTGGGCTATCATTTGTATCTGACGTTACAGTTGCAGCAATTCAGAAACTACCGACTTATACAATGAGTTCTTCAGCCATAATTCCTGCTGCTTCTGTTTTCTCCTCATATTTTAGCAGAACATGCAAGATTTCTTCTACCCTGGTAATACATATTTATTTTTAACACAATTAAGCAAAATTATATATCTCTGCTTTTTCTTAATCCATATATTTCTTGACACTTCATTAAGAGATTCCACAACTCTTTCATTAATAAGAAAACATAATTTTTAATTTTAACTCTTTCTTATAACAGTCTCTAATTACTTCATTAAGTAAATAAAGGCAAATTATCTAATTTAGAAAATCTAGCAAACAAATATTAATATACAAATGGTATTGACATCTCGCGCCCAATAATTGAGGCCTCTAGCTCAATTGATGGATATTTATTTAGTTTTGTACTCTATAGCAAACTATATGCTCAAGAGATTCAATGATTATTGTTTCACTACCATTATCTAAGGGAATAAAATATGAATCCCATTTTTATATATTCGTGCCCTCCAAGAACATTAATATTTAAACATTATTAAATATTCAATAGTTTAATTTCATAGCTAGAAATTTAGAGAAAGTCACTGAGTCTTAGGCTTGCAGGGTATTAAATGGACAATACCTGTAAAAGCATTATTCATTAATGGAGAAAAATAATCTAAAATTGAACATGCGAGCTCAGCAATAATTTTGCACGTGCATGAAACATGGAATTAATTCCATTTACTTAATGAGTGGTCACTATGTTTAGAACAAGTCAGTGGATCCCATAGGAACTATCAGGTTGACTGAAAGACTAATGTGCAAAGGAAATGATGATGAGGCCAGGCACTCATACAAAACTGAGGGAAAATAAATGTATAAAAGTAAAGGGGATAGGAAGTTGCAATGAAAATACTGCAGTGAACAAATAAGATTTGTTCCTTTTATCAGTAAAGTTCTGGAGTTCAGAACTTAGGTAGTCCCAGAAAAACTATCATCTTTTCATCTTTTTTTCCTAATATTTTAATTTATAACTCCTGACAATGTAATCTTTTTCACCATGTAATTTTTACTTAATGCTTAATAATTATTAAATATAAATTAATTAGAAAAAGATGGGCACCTGATATAAAGTGCAAAGTTTCCATTGTTTTACAATGCCCATAATAAATTTGCATTATCTGTCTTATTATCTGACATATTGATTATTATATATATTTATATATATTCATAATCTCTGGAACAATGGGAATTTTTTATTTTAATTTTGAAAAAAAAATTGGCTTGCTTTGCTACTTATGAAGTAAAATGTATTAGGGTTATGGTTGGGTTGAGTATACAGAAAATTTATTCATAATCTATGTAATGTCTACCCGGTGTTTTCAGGATGTTTGCAATTGTTGAACTAAAGTGACAGCAAGAATTTTATAAACAAACCACGAGCAGTCCTCAATACATTTATGTTTTGCGAGCACTTTTTTCTGACTACAGAAGTACCAGTTAATTTTGAAAATTAGAACACTTTAGAGTAAAAAGAATGAAAGTTTACTCACAATGAAGATTAATATTTCAGTGGATTCCAAGCATGTCTTTGCCTAGGCATTTACATATGTAACATATGAAATTGTATTCCTACCATACCTAGTTTCATTCTAACTGGTTTGTTTATTCAGCTCCCTTTTATAAACATTCCTCCATTCATTAAAACTCTCTAAAAACATGACTAAACATTTTTATAATATTCTATTCTATGAGTGTACTGTGACTTATATAGTATTTCTCTCATCTGTGGATATTTAGGTTATATCTAATCTAAATGTTAATATTTAAAAAAATTCCTTGTTATGAAATTTCTAGTCCAAAGATTATTTAAAACTTCTAATACAATTTGCCAACTAAGCTTCCAGAAAGGCTGTAGGTTCTTATATCCAAGCTAACAGTGTACAAGAGAAACTCCCATTTTAGTACAGTCTAGCGCTAGATGTTATGTTACGTACTTGTCATGAGGCAGAAGATGAAAGAGTATTCTGTTTTAATTTTATTACTTTCCTTATAAACCACTAAGAAACCTATTTTTACATGTTGGTGTTTATAGATAAATTTTTTAGTTTACTGTTTATTTTCTGAAATTTATTCTGGGGGTGATAATTTTCAAACTAATTTTACTAACATATATCTTTACATAGAAAAATAATACTTCTACATTTAATGTATATGTTCTGAATATATCCCATAGTTTACTATTTCTTCTAATTTTTTGACCTTTAAAATATTAGTAATCTTTATTCAAAGAAATCACGTTTTCATACCATTTCTTCTGCCATGTTTATGCTTAGAAAGATCTCCATTCTAAAATTGTATTTACCTATATTTCCATGTGGTTAAGTTGTATTTTCTTGTTTTTAGTTATTTGAAATAAGTTGGGGGCATGGTGAAATAAGTCAGTGAAATAAGTTTGGACATGGTGTTTAAAAAGACTCTAAGTTTATTTTTGTTCTGGATCCATTGTTCTAGCATCATGCAAGGAATCCACTCTGACTCAATCAGCACTCTGCTCACAGAGAGCCAGACACTCCTCTAAGCCTAAAAAATTGAATCATCATCCTTTTACACATTGGTCAGTTAATCTTTTAAAACTTCCCTGCATCACTTCTTGTGCCAGTAAGATATAACTTTAAGCTCTGTCTACTTATAAAACATTGTAATATGCAATGGGGTGGCCCTTCTTCAGATATCTCCAGTTACCCTGGTTATTTGGACACTTTTGGAAAATGTGTGGGGATAGAAAGGAGAAAATCTTTTAAAATTTTCTTCATTCAGTCATTTATGGTTATATTTTTAATAATGTGGATGTCTTATAACTTTATAACTGCTTTATTACTTTTTAAGTACTTTGTCAAGTTCAATATTCTCATTCTGTTTAGAATCACATTATCTCAATGACAATATAAAAATAATTAATGTATTTATTTCTGTAATATTTAGTTTCACATTTAAGAACACATTGTGTCCCTTTGTTTAGCCATTTAATTTCATCCTAATTACTGATTTGTAACTGTTGTCACAAAGTCTCTGTGTTGTTTCTTTTTGTAATTCAATTGTTAGGCCATAGGGAATGTGACATTTTAAAACTATTTTTTGCAACCTTTTTAGGCTACAATATAAAACTATATGTTTTATACAATTGTTTATACATTTATTTATAAGTTTCTTTAATAAACTTTTAATATTTTTAATTTATCTTCTGCAGAATCTCTTAATTTACACTTATTTGTCCAAGAGTGCTGTGAGTCATATTTTCCCTCTTTTTTTAATGGTACTAACTCTTGTAACTGCTGATTGTTGCAATACTTTGGTTCCTACTCCCAGAACAATGCTAATAGTAGTGCTAGTGCCTCTAAGTCTTGTCTCCGACTTTAATGGAAATGCCTCTGATGCTTCAAGGTTAAGTATGAAGTTCTGTTGACTTCAATAGATAACCTTTCATTGTAAAGGTAACTGTCCATTGCTATATTTTCATAATTTAAAAATAAGAGCTGGTTGTTATATATTATAAAATTGCCTTCCTGATCTTTTGAAAATAGTGTTTTGCTCTGATTATATTAATAGATTCCCTAACATAAAACCATTTGTTTTCTAAAATAAACCCCACTTGGGCATGCTGTAGTAATCTCTTGATAGAAAAAAATCTGAAATATATTTTTGTGCTATTTTTAAAGGTTTTGTTATGCTAATTAGGATGGTTTAATGAAATAAATCAATACATTTCCAAATGGAAATTTTGGGGGGAGATGGTTTATATAAAAAGAGAATTTCAGCCGGGCGCGGTGGCTCACGCCTGTAATCCCAGCACTTTGGGAGGCCAAGGCGGGTGGATCACGAGGTCAAGAGATCGAGACCATCCTGGTCAGCATGGTGAAACCCCATCTCTACTAAAAATACAAAAAATTAGCTGGGCACGGTGGCGCGTGCCTGTAATCCCAGCTACTCAGGAGGCTGAGGCAGGAGAATTGCCTGAACCCAGGAGGCAGAGGTTGCGGTGAGCCGAGATCATGCCATTGCACTCCAGCCTGGGTAGCAAGAGCA
Organism: Aotus nancymaae; assembly: GCF_030222135.1. Lineage (NCBI taxonomy): Eukaryota > Metazoa > Chordata > Mammalia > Primates > Aotidae > Aotus > Aotus nancymaae. The sequence continues at coordinate 52,691,785 of NW_026988454.1, forward strand.
AAACTCCGTCTCAAAAAAAAAAAAAAAAAAAAAAGAGAACTTCTAGTTATTTGAAAATTAAAAACAGTATTTGTTAAACTGACTAGGTTTAGAATCTTTTGACAATTAACAATTCTATATTGCATCCATTTGCTACTGTACTACTTAAATAAGGTTCCAGGTGAATATTAAATTATTGAATTTGGTATTCTTAATAACATTGTAAATTAGGTAGAGCAGATAGTCATTTCCCCATCAAAGATAAAAACAGTAGCTCAAATATACTGTTACTAATTCAGTGTTACACACTGTTATATCAGTGTTACACACTGTTATAACAAGTAACAGTCAGACTTAAAATCCCAAATAGCACAGTCCTGTACTCTTTTAGCCACACTATCTTGCCTATTATTTAAACTTTTAAATGGCACTGTGAATCACCTTAACTTATATTGCCTATGTAACATAAATATTATCTTTCTGTGTGTTCCTTGAGATAAATATTCCATCATTCTGTTGATTACTCTGTACTAACCAAGACAGCCTTCACGTTCCTTCCCATCAGCTTGAATATGTTTTAAACAGGTTTCTTCCTGCCTACTGACCCCTGACTTCCCTTTTCTTAGAGCATTTATTTTAGAATACTTGAAATTGTAATTCTTTCTCCTCCTCCTGGAGACACAAATTTTCTCCCAGCCTCTTGCCAGTTTACAACCCAGGAATGTATTTTTAAGGACCTGGGGGCCACCCTTTGAATGTACTCATCAAGAAAAGACAGCACCCCATCTCTGTCTCTGTGCGTGGGGAGGAGCCTAATTTCCCTGAGCACCAATTCCAAACACCCATCACCTAATTACGTTGACCAACCTTGCCATTAATATCCTCCAGTACTTTTTCATTGGTTTGTCCCAGAGCTTTAAAAAATTCCTGGCCAGGCACAGTGGCTCACGCCTGTAATCCCAGCAGTTTGGGAGGCTGAGGCGGGCAGATCACGAGGTCAGGAGATCGAGACCATCCTGGTCAACGTGGTGAAACCTCATTTCTAATAAAAATACAAAAAAATTAGCTGGGCATGGTGGTGCATGCCTGTAGTCCCAGCTACTCAGGAGGCTGAGGCAGGAGAATTGCTTGAACCCAGGAGGCAAAGATTGCAGTGAGCCAAGACTGTGCCACTGCACTACAGCCTGGCCGGCAGTAGTAGGCTCCATCTCAATTTAAAAAAAAAAAAAATTCCTGCCCACTTCAGTAGAAGTAAATTCAGTATGTCTTCCCTATAGCCATAGTCTTAAATAAAATCTTCTTTGTCTGTCGAACTCTTTCAGGTACAATTTTTCTTTTCTACTCTTAAAATGTTTCTATTTATTTAGCAGCCTTCCTCTCTGCTTTCTAAAGTTTTTAAAGGCTATGCTGGGTTTTACTGTACTAGATTTTAGTTCTGTGTTGAATCTCCAATGCTTAATAAAACTGCCTAAACTTAATACTAGGTATAAGTGAATACATGAGATATATCTGAATGAATGAACAAATGAATGAATGAATGAATGAATTTAGTGGGGTGCAGGTAAGTAATTCTGGGTCTAGAGTCCTTGTTCCTAATATAGATGTAGCTCCCCTAATTTTTCAAAAATTTGTAACATTCGGAAGTGCTAACCTGGTACCAATGCAGAGATGAAAAATTAAAAAGTGACTAGTACCTCAGAGGTACCCCCTCTAGAGGGCCCAGATATTGTTGAGGGAATGATGGCATCCTTCTAATTTAAATCCACCCTCCATTTTTTCAAGGATTGCTAGTTGGAACAGTACTACCGGGCCTGGGTCTCAAGAATAATAAATGAGTGTATCATCGGTAGATGCCACAGAAAGACAGTAGCCTTTGTTTCAATAAGAGAGCTTTTTTTTTGTTTGTGTGTGTGTGTGTGTTTTTTTTTTTTTTAACCACCCACCAACATTCAACTTTCCTCAGACATCAGAAGAAGAAGTGACATTTTTGCTAGTAGTTGAAGGGACAGGCACATAGTTTAGAAAAAGCATGAATTAAAAAAGTATTAATGCTCTCTCCAGACTCTTCCTTTTAAAAGCTGTCTTCTGCTAATGGCAATGTAACTGGACTCTTTATTAATGAAAGATGGATCATTAGAGTACTCCCTATGATGCACTATGATAATGCAGCTTTCCTTCATCACTAGTTACAAGGTCTTAGAATTTATTTTTGCTTTTGTATCATAATTGCTTTAATTTCCTCAGTTTTCCACCATTTTATATAGCTAGCCAATATGTAAAGTGTGTGTAATTATGCCTGGTTTCCAAGATATATTCCTTCTGTAAGAATCAATCAACCCTATTTTTGTTTTAGTTCAACTTCTCTCTGTAGGATACGTATGTGCCTTCTTACCTCCCTCCTTCTTGGAATACAGGTTCCTTAACTTGAAGGGTAATAGACCTAACATAAGGCAGCCAAGGGACCCTTCTCTTCTGCTCATCTCATCTGGAATTTTGCCTTCTGATGCTTCTTTACCATTCAATGTTTTAGTGTTTCCTTTATAACATTTAGCACAAATTGCAATTGTGTCTATATTCATGTGTTTATTTGCTCAATGTCTGTCTTTGTCACTAGACTGAAAAATCTGTGATCAGAGACTATGACTTTTTGTGGACTTTTATATTCTTAAACATAACAGATATTTGAAAAACACCTGACTGAAAAACAAAAAAAAAAGCCCATCTCTAAGGAGCCAACGCACAAGTGAAAGGAGCAACTCACAGCCTTAGGTGGAGAGTTCATGTAAGGTTAGCTATCCACATCAGTTCATCAAAATACTTGAAAAATGTATAGCTGAAATTTAAGAATATAGTGGGAATCTGTGGGGCATCTATAACATCTTGATAACTTTCTTTAAATCAAAACTTTTGAGCAACGGTTTTTACAACTGTTCTAAAATATTTTTTTCAGAAAACTTACCTTCTTATAATCAACAACCACTTACTCAGAAACTATCTGGGTCTAGAGACAGGGGAGCAGATCTTGTAGGAGGCCAACTTAGGGTTCATTTTCCATACAGGGATCCTTCTCTTCTGCCCACCCTACTTATAATTACCTCTGGGTTCTCCCCTACCACTCACCACTTTGCATTTTCTTGACACATGGTACATATTTTGCATGAAGTATTGCAAGGGGAGTGGGTAAAATACGAGGTATTCTGGAATGTTACTCGATATTAAAATCTTTTCATGATGGTATAAAAGCCAAATTCCCAAATTATGTCATTCTGTTAATATTTGTATTTTGGCAGTGATAAGTTGTGGGCTGATATAATTAGTCATTAGAACACAGGTTTAGAGACCAAAGATGCCTGGATTTGTATCTTAGCTCCATTACTTAGTAATTGTATACCACTTAAGCAAGTTTCTTATACTTTTTAAGACCAGTTTTTGTGACATATAAAATAATGCAAATTTCTTTTTCTAAGAGTCAAAGATATAATGTTTTTGAAATATCTAACAGTGCCAGGCACATTGTTAGTTCTCAAGAAATGATAATGGCATGATGATGGTGATACGGGTGATAATAACAAGTATTTAAGTCACCTCCATATTCTGTATATCTTAAAGAAATCTGTATATCTTAAAAAACTGTGTTATGAACACACCCCTCAGTCTTTAATATTAAAGTGCTAAATTTGGCAGAAAAACATATACATATACTACCGTTTAATAGCTTTTGAAATTATCATTCTCTTGTGTCTGTTTTTCTGTCACTGATAGCCTATTTTGTTGTTGTTGTTAATTTGGTAAGAGCCTACATTATCCTAGATTCAGGGTAGGACATGGGCAAGGGGATATCCGGGAAAGATGTCCAATGTCAGAACTGTTAATCTAAGATTTCTCTGGAGACTGGGATTCCAGTCCTGGCTCTACTACCAGTTAATAATATGACCTTGGGCAAGTGACAACCTATCTGGCCTTAGCTCCCTTATTTACAAAATGAAGGGATTGACAAAGATCCTTTTCTAAAGCTCCTTCCAGTTCTACAAGGACTGTGGTTACTGCCTGTCACTCTTGGCAGCATCTTACTGCTATAACTAATAAGGTAATATATGGTCATATATGGTCAAAATTTATAAATGCATCATTTTGCAAAGGTGTTACACTTCTTTATTTATTGATGTTCTTCAGATCATTTTGAACAAGTGCTATTAGAAGAAATGCTCTCCTTAAAAATGTACCAGGTAATAAACTTGTAGTTTAACCCACACACTCATTAATGAGTGATTCCCAGGAGTTCAATAGCAGTATTTCTTTAGGCATACTCCCTATCTTTGCAGATATCACAGTTAATCCTGACATCAATGGCCATCACAAGCCTCATCAATTACTATTATTAGTGAGCACAACAGACTCACATGCTTTTTTAGGATATCCAGATATCATGTATCTTTCAAAAAAAAAAAAAAAAAACAGTACCAAGAAAAATAAAGTAACTCTTTACATAATTTCTATGCCTTTCTGTATTTATTTTTGTTAGGAGTATTTAAAAGTGGGGTGTTTTAATCTTTGCATTTAATTTTGTTGGTTCCATTTTAAAATATTTTATGTCATTTGTTCAATTAGTTTTCACTCAGAATTTTTTGTTGCTCATTTCTCTTCCAGAATTATCTTTCTAATCCTTTATTAACTTTGTCAGTTGGTCTTAACAAGATTTTTAAAAAATTAAAAACAATCAGTGGACTTTAACCTTCTTTGTAATGCAGATCTCTTCACAAGGCTCGACTTCCTTCATCAGAGCCTTTAGAAATGCTTACTAGGCATGACATAATAACCCCCTTGTTAAATACTCCAGAATAGACAGCATAATTAAATTAAAAGTTGGAGGCCTATTCCTCCATTTTGTGGTTCTGGTAGCTGGATTAGAGTGTTTACATGAGTACCTTAATCCTTTAATCTAGGAATCAATGTATGACCTGAGGCAATAAATTAACAGCTTGCCGAAGCTAAGCTTGGGCAGATGGCAACATTGATCCAGTTTTCCATTTTCCAAGACCCCTGGAACTATCTAGTACAAAAGCTGGACCAACAATCACAAAAGCATCAGGGACTACCCACAGCAGATCTCTGACCCTGTGACATCACACTTACCTTCTCTCCCACCTCAAGGCTTAGAGTTTCTTGCCTTTTCCATAATAATTTTACATTTTATTAAAAATTCTGTTCCATCTGGGATACTATGGATCAAGACAAATTATATTTCTATTTAATTAACTCATCATTACAAATCTGCCTTCTTCCTTCTCAATGATGCTAGTAACATATCCCTGTAACTCTTTCTCAGATTTTTTTCTTTTTTAATTCTGCCTTGTTTACTTGTCATTATGCATTCTTTAGAGCTCTTGAGAAAATTTTGTAGTTTTTTTTTTTTTTTTTTTTTAAGAAAAATTTCCAAAACATCTTAAGAATTTAAGTTTTTCTTTGTAGGTAAAATCTTCAGGGCCTTGCTTTCACAGCAGATGGCAACACAATGCAAACAACACAACGTTTCATTCAGTCACAGTTTCCACGTTTAAAGCAGCAATATGGTTTCTGGGAAGCACTCAGATGAATGAGTTGAATCACTGCTATTTTGAATTTTTGTACTCCTTAGCCAAGAGCACACATCCGCACGTATTTGCCTTGCTCATTTAGGTTCTTCTTTAACTCTTTTTTTCTAACTCACAACCTAAACGACTTATTCTTTTTATTCTGCCCAATTAATTTTTTTTCTTATAAAGACAGGGTCTTGTTATGTTGCCCAGGCTGGTTTTGAACTCCTGGCCTCAAGTTATCCTCCTACCTTGGCCTTCCAAAGTGCTGGGATTACAGGCAAGAGCCTGGCCTTATCCTGCCCAGTATTCATCTTGCAGATTGTGTTTGCTCCCAACAACCATTTGATGATGACTATTTGTAGCTTCTTATCATCAGTTGAGTAGATCCCACTCAGTCTAGCTCTTTTGTTTCCCCTAGTCCTTAAGAAATTGCAATGACTGACTTAGTTGCCTTACTTCTTTCATTCTTATATTGAACACACACATAGCCTTATCAGTTCTCCTGTCAATTCATAACCTTGCTCAAAATCCAACTTCCCCCAAGTTATCTAAGTTTATTTTCCACTATGATCCAACATGCATCTCCATTCAGATTTGCCTTCTCTATTTTTCATTGATCACTCAGTGTTTGTTTCTACTTCTACTACTTGCCCTGCCCATAACACCTTGTTCTTTATGGACAACTTGAAATTCCATCAGCCTCAACATCCTTGAAGCCATTCTGCCTACAACAGCTCATATACCTCAATCTACTATGTCCCTCCCCAGCACTTCAATCAGGCCTTTCAATTTAGCACACATTAAATGGACTTTTGTACTGTTTCAACCAGATAGCTAGCTCTCTGCCCCCAGACACTCTCTGAAGAAACTTCAATACCATTTACAGCCCCACACAGTGCTTACCACATGGTAAATACTCTTGGATTGAACCATATCAGAGGAATCTTTGTATAATATCTTTATCTACAATCTCAAGATATAAAAAAAAAAAAAAATTCTTAAAATATCTCCAGGTTTTTTCCCCAAATAAAAAAGTAACACAAAACCTATTGTACAAGATGTACGCAATAACAATCTCTATTATCCAAATACCCAGATGTCTATTGTCAACATGGTGATATATTTCTTTTTAGTCTTTTGCAGATAGAAAAGTCACTTATTTCATTAATTATAAGAAAAATGTGTGTATATATTTGTTTTCCATTTTGTAGAAAATTCAGGTTTTTACATTATATAGCCTTCAGAAACATCATGATATATAATCATCTAATTCACATTATCCAACATTTAGATTTAATCCAATATTTTAACGTTTTAATAGTATGAGTAATAGTTTTATGAAGATACTTTACATAAATTTGTGTGTTTTTTATTTCCTTAGATTCTTAAAGTATAATTGCTAGATCGAAGGGTAGAAATTAATTGAAAACATTTGATTGATATTACCAATGTGGCAGGGTTAAAGTGCCTGCTTGATTTCTTTTTATTTCATTATTCATTCTCTTACATAATTATATATATTCCTTTATATAATTCACTTATTCTACAAACATTTGTTAAATAAGAGTACCTGCTGCTCACTGAGGAGATACAGAAGCTGATTTCAGTCCAGGTCTGCTGTTGTTAAAATTAGAAAATCCTCCAGGATAAGGGGGGCAGAGTATCTGTCTGTGTTAGTTTTCAATGCTAAGTTTCTGCCTCAGGCCCTGCTAACCAGATACCATTTGAGAGAGAACACAATCTTTCATCTGATTTTCTTTTAGGATATGTGCTTTTTTTAAATGAGGTAGTTTTCTTGGCTTCACCCAGGTGACTTCTCAGAGCTTCGTCACGGGTTCTTGGTTACTCCTTTTACCAGGTTCTATAATCCTAATAAAAAGCAACTGGGTGGTATTCGCTCTTTCTCAGATCTCTACTCCTCCATACCATTTTATCAGAACCACAACAATCCAAGTGAGAATGCCTCACACCTACTTTTTATTCCTGAAGACACTAAAGAGCGCTACTTGGAAACTTGGAATAACCTTTTTACTAAAAGTTATTGAGCTTCTTTGCATCCACTCCTAGACATTTCTTATTGGACTTAATAAGTTATAAAAAATAAGTTTAATTTCTCCGCTGACCTAATGATCACACTTTAACTCTTATTTCTGGAAATTAAATTACCTTCAAATATTTCCCTTCAGTTTATCCCAATGGAATGTGAAGAACCTCACCATTTTACTTTATGAAGTTATCTCGTCCAGAGTATTCTAAAATTGTACCTCACCAAAATGGCAAATCCCCATATATGACTTCTTTTATAGGCAGAAGTCAGGAGGCTAGGCAAGTAAGCCAACATGAGCAGGAAATTAAAATATGAGTTGTCTCTAACCCTCACATAGAAGACTTTGTACCTTTTATCCTGGTTTTACATTTTTGGCGACAAGAAAAAAACACTTCTCTGACGGTGTTATTTGCCCTAGTTTGTCTGAACAAAAAATACAGACTGTAGATTCTAATACTTTATATAAAGCTGCAAAGGTTTTTTTCACACTTACCTTCTTTTTGTTTCTTTTCTTTCAGAGAGTGTCGAGAAAATAACGAAAAATTTGAAGCATTTTTTTTCCTTCTTCCATACTCTCCTTGTGCCGTGCCTACCCCAACCTGGCTTCCACTCACAGAGTTGCAAAGGAAGCTTGAACAGGAAAGCCAGGTTTGAGAGAACTGACCTAATATAGACCCCCTGAGAGTAGTTTAGAATCTAAATTTCTATTGAGAAAACTTGATCCTTATTTGGCGCTGCCCGAGAGAATCCACATCAGTTACACGGATAGAGCAGCGAACAGAGGCAATGATTCTCAGCTGTGGCAATACATGAGGCTCACCTGGGAAGCATTAGCAACTATCTATATCCAAGTGATTCTGATTAACCTTCCTGGACTGGGGGCTGAGGTATCTGCATTGTTTTTAAATGCCCCAGATATTTTTAATGTGAAGCCAGAGTGGAGAAGTATTGAGCTGGGATTTCCCCACAGTCTTAATTCTCACTTTCAAGCAGCAGGCAACAAAGGAGTTTTTGGTAAAGTGTTCGTTCCTTATAGAGCCTCAAAAAGCACATCAGGGGATAGTGTCTTGTGTATTCTCCTTAGAGGAAGGACTCACAAAAATGAGAGATGGACTGAAAGTCAGAGCCTCTGTAACCTTACTGAACTTCTCAACAATATATCATCCTTATCAGGGAAAAGTAAAGTTCTCATCAGAAACCAAAACAGTACAGGCAAGAGGAATTGACTAATACAGTGTTGAGAAGGGCGGCAAGTGAGATGCACACATAGAGCTTCCCCAAGACACAGCAGACCCTAAACCATTTATTGAGCTTCTCCACAGTTGAGGATGAGTATGCTATGCAGCCTCACTCTGGTCAGAATGAGTAAGGTGTTTTAGTGAAGGAGACTTTTTAAGGGTGTTGTATTGTAGACTTCAATTTGACAAAGCTGAGGACATCTGAGCCTGAAGTTCTGTAGCCTCTTCATTATGGTTCTCTCCTACGGTAGTGCCATTTGATTGGAAGTGTGAAATTGAATCAACTTCAAAGTTTACTTTAAAATATAGTATATCATATACGGATGAAACTATCTTAGATTTTACTCTGACGACCCAGTTGTCTGGCAGTATAAGCTGTATCTTCTCTATGAACTCTCCAGAAAAGGGAAAACCAAAATTGATCAAGATAACCAGAGAATAAAAACTAGAAGCAGAAGAACACTGGATGAAGAGTTGGGAAATGCACATCCTGGGTGAAATGGATAAAGAGAAACATCAGATCCATCTGGCTCCTAGATCAGCCTCTTGCCCTTACCCTAGAAGACAGAAAAGGAGGATATACCTGAGTTAAGTGCAGAGTGAAGAAGGCCTTTGTTCTGCCTGTTTCCTGCTATGATTTTCTTTTGCCTTTTATTTCCTTACTCTTGCTTCTCTTCTCTGACCTTTTCCTCTTTCATATGATTTTCATCCTTAATTTCACCTCAGAATTGCCTGATCTGCAATATGATTACTTTAAGTTTATTCAACTTCTTTAAATCATTCAGCGACAGTTTCATATTTGCATTTCTATTTCTGGAGTTCAGAGGGAGTATTTTCAAATTTCCTCCATTGTTCCTGAGAACTACCTCTCTCGTATCACATTTCTAATCAAACTTCAGTCTTAAAAGACCTGTCATTTCTCTTAGATTTTGGAAGTTTTTCTTGCTCTAGAAGTTTTTGAAGAGTTTTTTTTATTGTAAAATAAAGTAAAGCTATAGTTTGAGAACGTGATTTGACATATCCTACAGGTTTATTCTGTTAACTTTAGTCATCAAATACAAATTTTGCACTGCTTTCTGTCTCTCTCACATAAATTCTCTCTCTCTTGCTCTCTTGCTCTCTCTCTCTCTCTCTCTCTCTCTCTCTCTCTCTCTGTCTCTCCTTGGTAAGGCTTAAGTCTATTAATCACAGGATGGTTTTAAATAACTGTCTAGGGCCTTTGAATAAATTCAGGGACACACATTTATGAGTTTTTAGATTAGTGTGTTTTGTATCAATTTAACTGGTATCAGCAACTTTTGGAAGGTCACATTTGACTATCCTTCAGCTTCTCAGATTTTTCAGGGTATCATCCAAGAAGAGAAGCTGAATGCATGCTGGGAACACTCCTTTGATCTGGATATTTTTATCTCTTCACAGCTGCCAGCTAGACTCTTACCTGCTACTCACCCTCCCTACACTGTCTCCACTGACTGAGAGACTAAGTTTCTGGACCCTCAACTCCTAAAGGGAAATTCTCCCTATTTCTAACCATAGATAGGGCCCATCCAAAAGTCTGGACTATTGCCCAGGTGTCCAACCTCAGTATCCATCTCATTGCCCTCCCAGCACTGCAGCTTCTTTGTAGGACTGAAGCTCTGCTCTCCTGATTGTCTTGTACCCCAGATCTGCATCTGCCACTGTCCCAGATCTGTTTACCGGCAAGGGCTCTGCCATAAAAGAACAGTGAAAACCAAAGGGAGGAAACATAATTTGGCTTTTGTCACCTCCTCAGCAAGCCTCCCTTGAACACCCTGTAGAAGATTCCCTTCAATAACGATTTGCTAGCCCAGAAGTGTGTGTGTCTGTGCACATGTGTGTGTATGTATGTGTGCATGTGCACGTGTGTGTGAGATATGGTTTGGATATGTTCCAACCCAATCTCATCTTGAATTGTAGCTCCCATAATCCTCACTTGTTATGGGAGGCACCTGGTAGGAGGTAACTGAACCATGGGGGCGGGTTTTTCCCATGTTGTTCTCATGATAGTAAATAAGTCTCATGAGATCTGATGGTTTTATAAAGAGTAGTTCACCTGCACATGCTGTCTTGCCTGCTGCCATGTACAACATGCCTTTGCTTCTCCTTTGCCTTCCACCACGATTGTGAGGCCTCCCCACATAGCCATGTGGAACTATGAGTACATTAAACCTCTTTTTCTTTATAAGTTACCCAGTCTCAGATGTTTCTTCATAGCAGTATGAGAATGGACTAATACAGTCTGTGTGTGTGTGTGTGTGTGTGTGTGTGTGTGTGTGTGTGTTCCTAATAACACTTATTACAATTTAGAGTCATGATACTTGTTTGTCCTGAAATGTGGTTTTTTGTCTTGTCTTCATGGACTGCCTGCTCTTTTGTCTGACTGTATTCTTAGCTATTTTACTGTCAAAATCTAAGATAGTGTTATGAACATATACACTGAATAAATGTTCATTAAATGAAAAATAAGGACTATAACTGATAGGCTAAACATTTTCATGTCATACTCTGTGTTTCCCTCATCAAAACTAGCAAATCATCCTCATTCTTACTGAGTCTCAATATGAACCTAGTCTGACGTCAACCCAGACATTTCAAATGATTCTCACTTCTCTGATTGGCACACCTGTCCTAAGCACCTGCTATAAAATCTCACTGCCTCTTCTCAAGTTAACACATGATTACAGAATCAGAAGTCAATTTTATGTGTTATAGATTCTGTAATTGTTACCAGGATACAACTCAAATAGAGAATGTGCTTAGGTAGCACTCATATTCCTGTTACACACCAGCGGCTGCCCTGTCCTTGCTCTGTCTAAATGCATGCACTGAAGCTCTTCAGCCAGCATATCCAGTCCTGCCTCAGCTTCTACTCAATACTAATTAACCCTGGCCATATATCAGCAGCCCCAGTTCCTCAGTGCTTGAGATCTAGATTTACCTACTGCTGCCCTCATTCTGGCATCCAGTAGATCTAGGACGAGCCAATATTCATTTGTGCACTCACTAGGCTGTATTCTTTCTTTCTGACTTCCAGACTGTGTATAAAGTACATATAACCAGATATCCATCTTGATTCCTGATTTATCCTCAAGTTTTCTCAGTTGAAAATAAAGCATTTCACTAAAGCTTGGGTCATTTGACTTGACTAGATCCCTGACAAGCCATACAGTTCTTTTCAGAACTCATCTGCAGGAGCAAAACCATACTTCTCCCTATAGCTGCTGGCTCTGAACATAACCCACAATGCCACTGCCACCTGACAATCCTGGTCCTGCCTGTTTCCTGCTCATAATTCAACTGAGCAGAGCCCATGTGCGTGCATCAGCCCCAAAATTCCAGAGATCTTCAGCTTTGTGGTTTGGATTATACGCTTTCAGTCCTCGGAAACGAGACCTAAAACCAGGAGAGGGCCCTGGCTCTTGTCCCACCTGTTCTCTGATTATGGTGTCTCTCAAAAAAGTTTCCATCAGATTCTGGTATGCTGTGAGGCCCTTGGATTATAAATGTGTTCTTCAAATTAAAGGAACCACTGGCATTATGAACACTTTCTTGACAATTCCATGCAGGCTTTTTGCCTCTCAGTGGAAGAAAATTACTATTAAGAAACTCCAAGAAACTCTTCATTTAAAACCTTTCTTAAATCCTTGTCTTGCCAAGTTATAAGCCTGTCTCTCTCACTTCTGAGGTTTTAAAGAAGCCCACTTTTATCCCGTCTAACTGCCAAGTTCCTGAACACACCCTTACTGTCTCATTGATGTGATAGGGCTAAGTCTCAGCTAGCCTTCATAGCCCAATGTGTCTAGATCTAGCAGCTCTTGAATGAGAACAAATTACTGACTAAACTCCTAGATATTTTGCCTGTATATCCCACTGAATCTGTCCAAAGTAACTTTAGCAAAGTGACTTCTAGACCTCTATTTAGAAAATCTCAATTATAAGTCAGTTGAGGCAGCTGACCACAGCTCTACACAGCTCCAAGAGATGTGTATTCAAATAACTCTAAGGATAGAATACCAGAATCTCCACTCATATGAATCAGGTAGAGGAGAAACATCATGACAAAGATGAAAAATATGAATGTTCTTCCATAAAAAACTATTAAGCTTACAGACACACAAAATTGTGTCTACAATTTGAGGGACTCACAGACACCTAAAACTCATTCATGAACCCCAGGTTAACAACTGCTAAAATAAGATTCACCAGAGATTCCTAATCAGTTCCTGTCAAGACTTGAGTGAGTAATGACAGTTCTGCATTATTTTCTGTTATGCTTTAAGGATACCCATTTTTTATAAGTTAACAGTATCTAAAGACAATGTTAAGACTTGAGACTATGTTGACTCCTGAACAACACAGGTTTGAACTGTGTGGGTCAACTTACATGTGGATTTTTTTTTTTTTACCAAACACACACTAAAAATACAGTATTCATGGGATGCAAAACCCAATTAGATGGTGGGTTAAGGTTTTGAATTTGTGGGTTTCACAGAACTGACTGTGGGACTTAAGTATGCTCAGATTTTGGTATATGTAAGGTCCCCATATAATTGGGGAATATATGGTACCAAGGGATGATTTTATAAAATCTAGTGTCTTCATACTTAGAGACTGAGAAGTACAAAATATTAGGTCCTGACTCAGTCCTACTAAATCAGAATCTGCAACCTTGGCAATGCCCACAGGTGATGTGTATACACATTAAGATAGAAACATTTATCTAGCAAATATAAGGGAAATACTGGCTATCTCTAAACACAGAGTAATGTTATTTGACCTGCATTGAAAGTGAATCTTGCCTTTGTCTATTTAGCAAGCTTCTATCTATCCTTAAAAACCCTACTCAAACATTATCTTACATGTAAGCCTTCCTGCACTTGCCTCCAACCCAGGAAAGACTGATTTACTCCCATTGTCTTGTTAGCTGATTTTATTGTATTTTTATAGATGTTATTTATATTAAAATTTATTGAATAAATAAATCAATTATGTAAGTTCCTCTGTAATTAAGATTATGAGCACACATAGTTCATAAAAATAGCAACAGCTCATACTTTTGAACACCATGACAATGTACTGATTATAAATGTATTAATTTATTAAATCCTCAAAAGCCCCATGAGGTAGATGCTAGTAAACTCAGAGACAGAGAATAAATTAAAATTGGGAAAGTACCATGTCACAATTAATCTGGTTTGGATTTTTTTTTTTAAGTCTTGAAATTATATTCAGAATAGAAATATGCCATCTATTCAATAGTTTCCAAAGTTTCATGTTCCTATGGAACATTAAGCTACAGTTTCCTTAAAACCTCATTTCTATGCTTAACAAGGGGGTATTTTCTATTTTATAGTAAATAAAGGGGTCGATCTTTAAATTGTTAGCAGGAATAATACCAGAATCTCCAAGATCATCTCTAAAATGTTGCTTCTCTAAGGTAGAGTACTCTCGATAAGTGGCTACATGCAGGACACATCTCCACGTAAGAGGTTGACTGTGGTCTCCCCAGACTATCTGATGTGCTGAAATGCACTTGGCTGTTTTGTTAACTCTCTTATCTTCACTGGTTAGAGTTCCACACAGAAGAAATACAAATAATAAGCAAGTCCAATGTTCAAACAACTCTCTCAGGTTTCTGCAAAGCACTGGGTGGTGCTACACTGTTTGGTCTGATTGAAGCCAGGTAAGGGCTGTTTGGCTGTTACCTATCAACTGCCTAGCAGGGCTCTGCCCCAAGAGCCTTATCAAGGTGGGGTTTCTAGGATCACCAAAGTACCCTTCCAGGTTCTGATACCCACTAAGTCTCTTGGAGAGGTTTTATGTGACTGGAATCTGACTCTTTAAATTGTCTTAACTATACACTTTATTTCAGAATAATTAAAACACACATACACACACACATGCAAGTACATGGAGAAAGAATCAGGGGATGAAGGCAAGGTGAATTAAACAATAGAAGATAGAAGGTAGAGAAGAGAAAAAAGTTTAAAAAAAGTGAAAAGAAATTGTAATAGTCAATAGTTTGACTTGATTTCCAGTATTTTCCAGTATTATTTTATGTAAATCTGTTTATCAAAATCATTATTTGTGTGGAGGACTATATGCTCCTATTTCTCAATGCCTATTTAAATAAGTAGATTGTATGCTCCTATTTCTCAAAGCTTATCTAAAATAATGGGTGCCACAGTACTAAAAAAGAAGCTACCTAATCCAAGGCATACAATGGTCAGTCTAGTGATCTAATAATAAGTAATTTAACTGGGTGGGGGGTGGATAATACTTTCAGTGGTCCAGGAACTATGTTGTATTCAACTCTATTATGTAAGATAATAATAAGTGGTTTAACACCAGGGGGAAAAATACTTTAAGTTGGCCAGGAACTATGTTATATTCAATGAAATTATGTAAGATAACACAGTAACCGTATCAAATTGTTAAGCATTTGATCCATCAGCACTTTTTTACACTTAAAGAGTTTGTCTGTCATTCACCAATTTTACACGACTTCCAGGGTGACTTTGCTATCAGCAGCAAATCCAATGGGTCTGCAGCAAACTTTATCTTTGCCTCCCCAGAGGAAAGAATTTGGCTGAGGATCCAAAGTAAGTTTAAGGCAAACCAAGGCAAGTTTTAGAGCAGGAGTGAGTTTGTTAAAAATTTTTAGAGCAAGAACAAAAGGATGTAAAGCATACTTGGAAGAGGCCAAGCAGGCAACCTGAGAGATCCAAAAGTGCCATTCAGCCCTTGACCTGGAGTTTTAAACATCGGCGTGATTCTGGGGTTTGCATTTTTTCTCCCTTGATTCTTCTCTTGGAGTGGGCTATCTGCATGTGCAGTGGCCTGCCAGCACTTGGGAGGGGCCACGTGCCCAGTGTGTTTACTGAAGTTGTGCCCTTGTTCACTTGAGGTGTTTTTCCCTCACCAGTAGAGTGTTCCTAGAGGAAGGTCATATGCCAGTTAAACGCTGCCACTTTGCCTCTTAGTGTGCATGCTTGGGCCCGCTTGCCCAACTCCTGAGATTGTATCAGGAAGCTGCTGATCATCAGCTTCAGGTGTTTTCTATTGGAAGGCTATTTTTCCCTGTGACTGGCTATGACCAATTATTATTTTATAGAGACTTTTAACAACCACCTGACCATCAGCTGATGGTTGCCTGATATTGTTGGTGGGGGGCCTTCTGCTGCTCTGCACGTGTCTGCCTAGCTACCTGTGCTAACAGTTTTATAAATCTTAAAAGAAAGCATACACAAATCATAGGTTGCTGAAATTTAGGCACAACTGAAACACATATATGCTAGATATATTAGCAAAATAAAAAACCAGAGACCAAAGTTCAGTAAAATATTCTACTGCGGTCTAGCACAAGTTAATTCACTGTTTCTAATTTGTTATTGACTATAGAATTATCCATTTAAGATATTTTAATAAAATTTATGCCTTCTAGGGTCTTTTAATCAGTTGAAGTATGAATTTGGGGGGATTTGAGACCCTCAAATTTCCTCAAATTTCCACATCTGCAGTCTGCTGTTCATGCTGCTACTGACACAAACAGCAATGCTCATTCTGTCAATAAAAACAGCATCAATGCTAAGAAGCATTTTAGAATATTGATCCCTAGCAGTCTCATATAATCTAAAGCCACTGTTTATTATCCATTATCAGCCATTGCTAGAAAAACATTTCCCGATCTCAAATTTCAGGCCATTATCTAACTGCTGAGGCTGCTGTTGCTGTTATTATAGAGTCAAATACTTTCAGAATGAGACTCCATAATTGTACTGCAGGGGGAAATTCCACAGAAACTGCACTTTAGTTTTAAAAAACAGGGCAGATTAGGGGAGAAGGATTTTCTCTGAGGAAGCAGTCTTGCTAGAGTTCCTGGAACAGCATGGCTTCAATAGACCCTCTGAGCTTCTGTCTGAACAACCTCCATTGATTCCAGCTGCTGCCTAATTGGCCCATGACTGAGTAACACCCCTGAATGTATTGCATTTGTATCACCAGAGTAAACAAGCAATCTTCATTCTGCATAATGCCAATGCTAACTAATGCTGCCTGGGAAACAAAAATGCTCTTATTTAGTGTTTTATTCTTAGATTTCTGGATGCCCGTGGCCTTTCATACAATCTCTAAGGTTAAAGTCCCTGACAAGTGGAAACTTAACAGGCCTCTGGTGGGACACCATACACTACAGTTAGAAAATTTAATAATATTAAATAAATAATAATAGTAGAGCAGTAGTGATAAATACTTATAGCAAAGTCCATTGCATGGTATATAAAATCTTCAAAGAAATATTCATCTATCCGTATATAAACACACATATATTCCTAAAGTTAGAATTTATCTTTTTTTTAATCAAAAGAATAGGATTAAAAGAAATTTTTTCAGTTTATCTTGCTCTCTTGATAAACAAGATAAATTCTAATTTCAGGCACATGCCAATAATCTTTTCCTTTTCTGTGTTTCCAGGGGTAAATTTGCTCTAAATATTTAATTTTAGAAATGAAAGTTGTTGGGCTTTTAGGCTGAATTTCTTTTCTCCAGGAAAAAAAAGAGAGGAAAATGAATTTATTTTATAATTGATCTGGGAGGGCTTTTTGCCATCCTTTTTGTTTGGATGGATGACTAGAATAACAGCTGCCATCTGCAATGCCAATGGTGAAGTAGAACTTAATTATCACCAGCTGGTTGATCAGGTTAGACTTGCTTAATGAAGACCCAAAACAAGATCTAAATAAGGCAAACAAATTAAGTAAATAAGATTTAATAGTTTACCTTCCAGTGGCCATTTTCAAAGCATGTGTTAATTTTAGTAGAACTTCCCAAATCGTACTAACCTTAATTCATATAATCTTATTTAAAGGAGAAAAATATGTGTGTCCATATACTGTCTATAACATATGCATGATACTATAATACAGTTTAAAACTCTTACTGATATAATCATAGCAATACTGGGAATAGAGAATAGTGATCTATTACTTTATGGAGGCCACATTTTTGGGATTCATGAATCTTCCTTTCTTTTTCCCTAAGTGCCCAGTTGATGCTTTGGTTTGTTTTTGCTATTGTTTTTAAACCTATTTTTTAATTAAGTAATTTTTACCCTTCACCCCAAGATGTTTAACCCCAAGGAAACCATTGAAAAATATAATATTTTTTACAAGTAAGAATCCTAGAAAAATCTGATGATCATGTTCTAATCATTTTCTGATGTGTACACAGAGAACCAGGTCATATAATGACCAGAGAACCTGGTCATAATCAGCAGACTGAGAACTGAGATGGGTCCAGTCCATCAGAATGCCTTTTGATTTTTATAAATCTATGCTAGATTTAAGGTATTTGCCTTGGAGGCCTAGAACTCATGATGCTATTTGTATGTTGAAGGTAGTACTGTTGTATTGAGGGACAGAGTTTCATGAAAAGAAACAAAGGATTCCAACACAATGAAAAGCAAGTCTATGAATTGAGAATCCTTAAAATGAAAGACCTATCTAGCTAGAAGAGGAGTTTTGAAGTTCAACAGCCAAGGATAATTTGGTTTCCACATCTCTAAAAGAGTATATGGTGTTAAATAATAAAATCCATCCCACGTCCCTCATCCTATAATTCAGACTATCTTTCATTTTATCTGAAATAACTTTATTCTACTAATTTATATTTGAATTTTTATTGCCCTTATTGCTTCAATCTCCTTTTTTTATCAGCAGCCACTATTTAATAGAAGCTTTATTTCTATTTTAAAAGACAATGAGGAGATTTATGGTATTTTGTGAGCAATAAAATAGTTTAATCTTAAACTGAATAAGTTTATCCTTTTGAATAAAAATTAGACCCTTCCAGCATGCTTACAGCAAAATATAAGACCTATTAGTAAAACCAGGTACAAGACCTCAGCTTTGTGACCTCAACATTTGTGTCTGCTGGATGCTCTGTGTAGCACTGAAGCGGGATGGGTTACCACTAAGACAAGCAAGGGAAGAGAATAAGCATTGTAAGTATTAGAGGATGTCTGTCCAAGCTCCAGAACCCATGGCTACAGAAGTTAGGAATAAAAAATGACCATGTTCTTATGTAGACATTTTCCAATTGCCAGAGATTTATTTCATCATCTTTCTCTAACCTTCAAAACTATTTAACGGAAGTGAAAAGCATGCAAATTAAAATCTCAAACATAATTAACCAGAAGAGCTAATGAAAAGCAGGCAAGTCTTCAAATAACAAACCAAAATAAGTAACAAGTATTTCATCGAAAAGTTTTAATGTTTCTTTGATGAAATGGGTTTGCTCTCTTTCTTGCTAAGACAAATAGAAAAAAAATATGCATAAAGACAAAGGCAATTAAACAAATTTTAATACACACATTACATTGTAAATAATATTAGTTTACAGTTTTCAAAGAAAGGACATAACATTATGAATTTTACTCTATTTTGTTGACGATGCTACTTTAAGTAAATATGACTTTTTTCGTTATTTAGCTAAAAGTATCATTTTAAAAAGTTCCTGTTAATTATGGCAGTTCTGAAATGGAGTAGATAGGTGTGTAGAGAAGCTTTAATAACTGAAAGAATGTTAATGAAGGGATCCAACTGCTCCAAAAATTGGCAGTTATGATCATAGGGATAAATGATGTTCAGGGTGAACAAAGAGATCTGAAGAATTAACATGGAATGTATAAGGTACTCTCTGAATTCCACTAAAGACTCAAGGAAATCATATGCAAGATTTTGCACCCATGATAAGCATACTCTCTAGAATATATTCTTTTTGTTTCTCTTGTTTTTTATACTTACATCTCAGGGTGGCTTTGCTCATTTAAAGTACAGGAATATGTCAACAAATATTCAAACTCTTGTCATGAGTTATGGCTATAATATACTCTCTCCCATGTTTTCTGAAAGCTGAAATGGTTTCATTTTGACTCTACTTATGACATAAGAAAAGTAAGACTTTCCATTGTTATTTAAAGCTTGAGAAAGAGAGACAACATTATGGAAGAGATGTACCACACATTTACATCTTGGGAAGCTGATTTTAATGTTCTTTAGATGTGTGATTTATTACACATTTTTGCTGGTCTGGTGAATTCAAGCCACAAAAAATCACCAAATTTCTATACGATAAGAAACAACAATAGGAAAAAGTAGGAAATGATGATTGAGAATTTCACCTTCAATTATAACAAGGAAGAAAAAATGTATCCTGAAAAATGAAACAAGTCTTCATGAAGTATACAAAGTCCACCAAGTGTGACTCAGAGTCTAAAATATGATATGACTAAGTATACACATGTACACACAAAATATCTCCTGTAAATATTACAATATGTTATATATTCTTGTCAATGGGGTTTGTTTAATCAGAATATAAAATTTCATAAAAGCTATAGCTCAACAGAACAAAATTACCACACTCCTAATTTTGCCAAACATAATTAACTTTGAATTGTGTGAATTAACAGTGCCTAACATTATCATTCAGCTCTGAAATTAAATTCTTTCCTACCATTAGATTTGTTTGTTAAGCTCAAGTAGGCAAAAGTAGTATTTAATAAAGTAATAATGGTGCTTTGCTGAGAGTGCTGTTGAGAAACATATAGATGTACTGAAAATAAATCAAAGGATTTCTATTATTAGCTAATTTGTGACTATCATAGCATCTACATAATATAATTAAGGGGAAAGTATGATGCTGTCACAGGGTACTGTATTTTTATTACAGGATACCTTTTTCTAATTACCTCTTTAATTAGGTATATTATAGAGTTATTCTGTGGTTGTATACATGTAATATAAACATATTTAATATTATTTTAGATTCACAGGTCTTTTTCTTTTAAAATCATGCTATCACTTCCATTTAGAATAATAAATTTAAAAATCAAGATCATCTAAACTTCAGTTTACATAATTTATCTCAATAATCCTCTCCATCCATTCCCAAAATATATTTAAAGTTAACGAACAAAAGATAAGGAATATAATATTCAAATATTTTATGTGATAACAGGAATTGGAATTTGAAATACCCTCTTATGTTGCAGAGTCTATCCATGTAAATTCTAATGTTTCATTAGACTGAAAGTTTAATACATCAGGAGTAGAGATGAGGACATGCTTTTACTTCTTTTTGAAACTTTGATCACATGTTTGATTAAGTTTTTCTGCAGGGTATCATCTGAACACAATAAAGAGAAGACTTCGAAGAGGCCTGTGGAATACCTTTGATTGAGAGAAAAGACAAATGTTTTAAAATCAAAATAAAACAAAATTCTAGCAGATTCACTTGTCTTGAATGCTAGCCTAATGCAGCTGCTTTCTCATTCCAAAGTGACTCCAAGATAATTTCCCAAGGTCCAGGTACCCTGGCAAACATCTTAGGTTCTTAAACATCTTAGGTTCTTCAGTGATATTTGAATGTGGTTTGAGACTAAGCTTTTCATTAGGGAAAATAGAAAATGTTTAAATGGATGGTGTTTGGAGACTGATTTTAATCTTAAGGGTTATGCTTCAATGTTACCTTACATTAAAACTTCCTGCAAATTCTGGTTATAAAATGGAACTGAAGAGATGACAAGAAGAACCTTTATCAGGAATTCCATCCTGCAGTGATGAGTGTTGCTATTGTGAGGCATACAGGTCTTCTTTCAAAAGTCATCTCATCTCACTTACCCCACCTTAGCAGGGCTCAGGATATATTAATTATTTTTCTACTAAGTGAGATGGGTTTGTCCTTCTTCATTCCATACCATAGCCCCTTTCTGAATTCTTCTTGCAACAAGTGGTTCAAACACTCAAGGAAAATTGTCAGGAGTAACTGTTAGTGACTGTGAGGAAACAAATAAAAGAGATAGATAATAGATATGTAAGGAAGAAGGGAGGGAGGGATGAAAGGTGGAAGGAAAGGAGGGAGGGAGGGAGATAGATAGATAGAGACAGACAGAGAGAGATAGAGAGAGAGAGAAAGTGAGCAAGCTACTGGTTCCAGAGAGATAAAAGGTGGGTCTTATAATAATTAGAACAGACCATCTAACTTCAAGCCTACATTTAGCTGAAAAATATTTTCTATTATTTTAATGAAATAAATTGTACCTATTTTCCCCAAACAGTAAAATAAAAAATGTGTGCTATTAAAATTATGTATTCAAATGTGGGTTGTTAAAATGTTTAGTAAAATAATTTTTCAGTGAAAGATAAAATTTACCCTCTGAGATAGTAGTATAGTTTTAGAGAGAAAAGTCCATACCAAAGCCATGGCACACCAGAAGAAAGCTGGCTTGCTGGCCATCATGATGTGGCCCTTTTAGAAAGGCTTTATCTTGAATATACGTCTTAGTCTCATATCTGTTCCTCATGGCAATAATTTTTGTCAACATGCCATGAGCAACCTTATGTCTTACAGAGGGCAGTTTTACAATAACCAAACTCAGGAAGAACCATATATAACATCTAGAATGTCAACTTATCTAACAAGTAGCCAAACTCTCTAGGAAACAGACCTCTGCATGTTTGTGGAACAGAACATGTGCTGAAACCTAGTAAATTAGTAGAATCTATACACATACATTCTTTTGGAACTTTTATGGATGCGCAGCCAAGATTAATCTGTCTTTGAACACATTAACACATTCCTTTTTCAGAAGAACAAGGTGACTATAAAGACATGCTTAGGAACACCCTTTGTGTGTCTCAATAAGTTTTCAGTCTCCTAATGAACTTGGTTGCATATAGGTTAGTTTCAGAGAATCCCTTGGATTGTTCCTACACACAGTGGATTATATTCCTCACTGACTTACTTTACCCTGAGATTCTTCCTTATTTTCTCAGAGGGTATTCTTCCTTGTTTTCTCAGTGATTTATTTATTTATTTATAATCTCAGAGGATTCTTCCTTATTTTCTCAGTGATTTATTTATTTAAGGCAAATTACTGCTTATATGAAATATCCATTTAGTATTACATGTGTAAATATTTATTTTCAAAATCCTGGCCAGAGAAGAAAATGGCTACATTTGATCATTATGCTATGATCAAACTAGCTACTATGCTAGTTTGAACTGCATGCCAAAAGTTATACTAGGAAAATCCTGGTCATCTATCATTCACCCATTTGTTCATCCTATAAAATTGGAAAGTATTATTTGTTCCACTATATTTAATTAATTTTTAAATTCTACTGAGTAGACATCATGAAATTCTAAAATCTGTATATCCCCTCTGCCACTGCTTTTGTGCTAGTCACTAAGTTCTCCCTCCTGTATTACTACTAAGTCTCTTAACTGGCTTCAGAATCTCCATCACTGCCTCCGTATCAGTTCATTCTCTACATTGTGAAAGGAGTGTGTTCCTAAGGTGTATCTTAATTTCTCTGTTTACTTCCCCCCGCCACCCCGCTGGATAAACACTACTTAATGTGAAACTTAACATATCATAAAATAATTTCCTAGTTATTTGACCAGTCTTCCTAAAGATAGTCACTGTACTTTTCCACCATTTTACCCTTACTGCTTAGAGGTATCTGACAAATGATAGTAGCTCAATAAATATTTATCTAGTGAATCAATGAAACAATATAAACATTCTAAAAAGCAATTTCTCCAAACAGATAATAATGCACTCATAACATTTGGATCATGGTTAAGGATATGCAAAGACATAACAATATTATAAAAATTGCTATGTGCATAAGACAGTAGCACACATACTGAGAAACAGGGAGGAGAAATGATTTCATGTGCATTCCCTTTATTGACCCTCAAAATCAAATAGTGAATTAAAATATTTGGAAATAAAAGATGAAAGTAAACATTGTAAGTGACCATAGTGCGTGCCTATTTTAGACATAACATTATGAATATTTTTATTCCAATAACTTACTAATCTTACTTGATATTAAATGTTTTGACTAGCAGCATTTATATATAATTAACCTTTAGCATTATTTTCTTAATGGGTACATATTTGTATCTATATCTAGAGAAAATAAACCATGGGTGGGCTTGTGAGCTTTCGCAAAAGGTGACTTTATGCCTCAATTGCCTCTACTATGAAATAAAAAGTATAATAGTACCTACCTCATAAGTTTGTATAAGGATTAAATAAATTTACTTATAAAGTAATAACAGATTCTGGCACATAATAAATATCTTGTTAATTATTAGTCCTTATAATTATTTTGCATACATGATGTTAATAATTTGAATTCTGTCATTTTTATCTGGAACCCAATATCTATCTATGTGGAGGTCACTGTCAGAAATCTGTACAAAGCTTAGTAGAAGGCAATTAATTAATTAATTAATTTTTAACTTATGATTTATTTTCATTTAAATTGTGTTTATGCCATTTTTTCTAATTACAAAATAACTCTCCTAGGTTTTTATTTTTTTATATTATTTTTCTTAATTGGTAGGGAAATTTGCAATTAAAATACACAAACAAATTTCTTCTAGAATCAATTTACTTTTAGCAAATTCTATACTCAGATGTCCTAAGTGTTTTGAATGATTTCCCTCCTCCCTGACATTTATATTGATAGAATTTTTATTACTTAACTTCTAAGAGCAAATGACTGTTATTAAAATCAAATTTTTATGGACTGTTAGTTTCTAGCAGATCACTGCCTCTAGGTGTTGCAGAATCAAAATCAAAACTACTAAATAATTTGGAGGTAAATTAGCAATCAACTGAAAATAACTTATCACAACACGGTTCATATGTGGCAAGCAGTCTGACAGAATTGTTAAAATCTGCCAGATCCATCTTCACTCCCTCTCCTTTCCCCAAAGAGACAAGAACCTACAAAGGATATAAACATGTATTTATGTAGCAAAAATAATTAATACATCTTTATTTCTCTTCTCTTGCAAAATGAATTGTGCCTGAAAACTCTATAATGTGCTAGCATATAATGGCTGCTCTCTTCTTATCATTTAAAACAATCCTATACTTAGAAATAACTCGGGGGTAGGGAAGACACATTTGATATTGAGGTAGAAGTCTATAATTTCATATCATTTTCTATCCAGCTATATTCTAGATCATTAAATCATTTTAAGGAAATTAAAAAATATATATTTATTTGGGACTAATATTTTACTTTTTAGTGCTTCATATTTGAAAGAAAAAAATAAATAATAGCAAATACTACCTTTGTTTTCAGACATCATCATGAAAGTGATTGCAATTACAGAATTGGAAAGGATCTCATAGATTTCTCCCAGATTTTCTAGTTGAGAGAAGTGAGACAAAGAAGGAATTAAATGCCATATCAAATGCAATACACAGGGTTGTACCGTTCCTGGAACGAGAACCTTTGTCTTCTAATGCCAAGTCCCATGTTCTTTCTATGTCTCAATTCAAAACAAATTATTGTGGATCACTGACTCCTGCTAACTAATTAGTTTTTAAGATAAAACATTTTCGTCTTTCACACAAGATCACCCATACTTTAGAGCACAGAGAATGTGGTTTGACTCTTAGCCCAATAAATACAAGCAAAGATCTACAGGGTTGCAGCAATACACACAATTTCTCACCTTTCCTACTTTTCCTGGATAAGATATGAGATCTAAAGGCCAATATTAAGGTTCTTCTTAATGTTAATGCATACCTTCATTAATAAGCAATCTAATATAACTGAAATTGATTGAATTATTATTATAATAATCAAGGCTCTTTCTAAGCCAAGTTTTGCTTTTCCAGTCTAGGAACAATAGATCTTACAAGAGCTTTCGTTTCAAACAGTGATTATACCCTGCTTCTTCATTTTTCTCCACAGCTGGCTTTGTTCAGTGCTTTCTGCATTCCCTGGCCACTCTCCTTCAGGGAAAGAGAAACAGATACAGTTGAGCCAACAGGAAGTCTTTCATCAGCCATTTCTTTTTTGCTCCTGTCCTCTTTCCCCAAAGTTGTAAACCTCCTGACTAAGCTTTTAGCTTAATTTTTAGTTCCAGCTACCTATCTGACCTATCTGACCTCCTGATTCTGCATTTATCAGCCTCTGATCTGTTTACATGGCTTTCTTTCCTGTCTTACCCTGACCTGAATTCTTACATGTGTCCTTCATCAGACTGGCCAGTCTACTGTTGCCCTCCAGTCTGACACCGATATCTGTTATCCACTCATCTCAACAGACCTCTTCTTGGCTTTGGCTCTTTAACGTGTCTTTACTACTATATATATAGACTCCAGTCCTAAAGAAGAAAAAGGATCATAACCGTAATCTTGGTTGAAAGCTTAAACAATAGTATTTGTGTATATTGAAATGTGAAGAAAATACATATTTGTAGATTAGGCATTTTATTTATTTTTTTTCACTAATTGGGAACAAGCTCATTTAGAAAGATAATTGTCTTTCTGTCTTGGGATTTTATTGTAATGGATGACTGCCTAAGTGCTAATACAGGGGAAATAGACACTGGCAGGGAAGGGGAGGGTTTGAGAATGAATATTAGGTTGATCCTGAGTCAACAGTAAAACACTATTTTCTTTAAGGAAACATGGTATTTAAAACTCTAAAAGGTTTCTCACAATTTGAAATTACAAAGTAATCTTTCCATTTAATACTGAATGTTTGTGCTCTTATTAGAGCATGGTGCCAAGTCCTGTACTTCTTATTATTAAAATATTGGGAGGACAATTTAAAAGAGTAAATAAGCTTTGCAAAAAAACAATGAAAACTAAACTGGGAAAAGTTAAAGAAAACTTTCAACATGAGGAAAATAGTCCTCAAGCTCATGAGTGATTGAATAGTTTATTCTAAACTATATTTGGCACCTATTCAGTGCTGGGCATACAGGTGGGAGGTGGCATTAAATCAGAATTAACTCTTGCTGTCAAGAAAGTTATAACTTAGCAAATTGTTGAATGGACTTCTAAGAAGGGAAAGCACTGAGAATGCTGATCAAGGCTTCATTTTCCTACTGAGAGCAAAATTATATCAAGGAGACCCTCAGATATCTGGATGAGAAAGGAGAGTCCTGAGATCTATCACTGGGTTCATAGATGTTTAATTGTAGAAGAGGATACTGGGGCCTTGCTTCTTGAAGGTTAAATTACTCATAACCAGTTACTCTTCTTCCCGTGTGGTTCTGTATCACCTTTTTCAATATTGTCTTTTGCTAGAGAATCACTCTGCATTGGAAGTCAAAGCAGAAAAAGGACAGAGAGCTGACCAAACTCTGGAAGACACTCTGGACAGCTTCCCAGGGTTCCCAGCAAACCTAGCTTTCTTTTTCACCTGATCAAATACTTATTGAGCCCCTACTATAAGACCAGTAGTTTGTCACAGAACATGACTGCAATGCAAAAATGGACTCTGGGAAATAAAAAGATCAAGGAATGCCCCCACCCAGTCCTCCTGATTTCTAGCACACTGCCCTGAGATTTTCATTTTATAACTCTGGTTTGAAACTTCATGTTTCCTAAACCAGATCAAATATACTACCCACTCAAATATTTTGAGAATTTTTAGGATTGTTCCAATTATTAAAAAATCAACATTAAAAAGATATATTCCTTGATTTAGATATTCTACGGTCTGTAAAGGGAACATACAGAAATCTTGAATACCAACTCTTCTTGCCAGAAAAGTATAAGCAAATAAGTGTTTCATTTATCCTTTAAGAATCAAGAAAATTTTGATTCTGGAATTAGAAAACAAAATGCCAATCACTTTTATTGAAAAAACGATAAAAGGAGATAATTGTGAATTAGAAGTTGAAAAGTACAAAACAAGAATAGCAGAGAAGAGGTGTACATATGTATTTTTCACACATCAATTTCATATATTATACACACACATATGAGTGTGTATATATATATGTATATACTCATCCTCCAATTTAGATATCAGATTAAAAGTCTCTTTTGATTCTGAGCACAATTCCTCATGGATGAAAGTACCTTGTGATAAATTCCAGATGATGGCTTCTGCTGGCCCCATGACTGAGCTCTACAGGTCCTCAACCTTACCAGCCCTGGATAAACTGAGTGCTTTGAATCTGAGGCAACTATAATGATGGTCTAGATACAACATTGACTCTATCAAGCCCCAGAAGTAAGCTTAGAATTTTTATAGTGTCAATTTCTCTACCCTATATACCTATCCTTTAGACCTGACAATCAGAAAAAAAACTAATTCCCTTTTTCTGATTGCATTTCTTTCAAAGTTATTTAGAGTTGAGCAGCAGAAAGAGAAACCAGGGATCTTCCACTGACTTCTTTACTTTTAGGCACCTTGATAGATAAAGAGTCCTGCTTTGTTTTATCTTGGGAGATAAATTAACAACCTCGGAAGTTTTTGTGGTTAGGTCTTCTTGATCATTATATATTTATCTTTTGGCCCATTGGATTAGTCAGTTCACACTGCTATAACAAAATACTACAGACTGGGTAGCTACACAACAGAAATTTTTTTCTCATAGTTCTGGAGGCTGAGAATTCTAAGATCAAGATGCCAGCAGATATGGTGTCTAAGAAGGCACCTTCCTGGGATAGAGATGGACATTTTCTGCTGGTATCCTCACATGGTGTATAACAGAGAGAGGAAGATAGTTCTATCTTATCTTTTTATAAAGGCACTAATATTATTCATGAAAGCTCCACCTTTGTGATCTAATTATACCCTAAAACCTCACCTCCTAAAACCATTACATTGAGGGTTAGGATTTCACCATATGAATTTGGGGGCAGTGACAAAAACATTCAATTTATAGCATTCTGATTCTGGTCTCCCAAACTTCACATTACATGTATAAATAAACTATATACATTTATTCCATCCCAACAGCCCCCAAACTTTTAACTCATTCTAGCACCAACTTGAAAGCCTAATGTACAAAGCCTCATCTAAATATAATATGAACCATATATGGGTGACACTCGAGGTGCAATTCATCCTGAGGCAAAATTCCTTTCCACCTGTGAACTTTTGAAACAAAACAAGTTATATGCTCTCAAAATATGAGTGGAACACTCATAGGATATTTTCATTCCAAAAGGGAGTAATGGGAAAAAAGTAAAGAGTGCCAGGACCCAAGCAAATCTAAAACTTAGTAAGGAAAATTTTGTTACATCTTAAGGCTTAATAATAACCCTCTCTGGCTTGATTTTCTGCCTTCCAGATTTACTAGGGTAGTGGTCCTGCCTACAGGACCCAGTGGGGCTGCAGCCTTTCCTCTGCAGTTCTGCCTGGTTGAGATCTGAAGCCAATGGCTCTGGGCAGTGTCATCCTCATGGTTCCACTGACTGTTGGTCCATATCACTATCATGGCTCTACTGAGTGTTGGTCCCACCCTCTGAAATTGAGGTAGCAACAGCCCTATCCCTATACTTTTAAAACCCAATTATAAAGGTTATATAAGCTTGATGTTATACAGCAAAATGGTTTTTCTTGTTCTTATTATTTTTCCCTGCTTTGTAACATTTGATAAGAAATTGTAAATCTTTAGAATAATTTCTAATAGGCTGTAAACAAATAATTTCTGATTGATAACCTAAAAAAATTATAAAGGAAAGGAAGAATGAGCCAGCTGAGAATGTGAGACTAAAGCCTCTATAAATGAAAAATGATTAAGTAGAAAATGAAGTTTATGTCAAAAAATTAACAGTATTAAAAGGATTAAGCAGAAAATCACTTGAGCAATTGGTAAAAGGGGGTATCTCCAGTCTTTCACTATTTCTGAACAAATGTAAATAACTACATCTAGAAGTTATTTCTGTAAATAAAAAAGCCATGATTCACCCGACTGTAACAAGATTTCTTCCTGAACTGGAGTTTTTGTAGGAAAAGATAGAATAAAATAGTTTGAGATAGATCAAAAGAACAGTAGTGCTGTGGAAAAGATGGCTGCGGGGAAACCCAATGTTTTCTCCTAGAACTAGATTGTACAAGGGCTCATGCCAATGCTACTTGATACGTTATTTTTAAAATTCTTGTGGATACATATATGCATATATTTATGGGGCACATGAGATGTTTTCATACAGGCATGCAATGTGAATTAATCACATCATGAATAATGGGGTATCTATCACCTCAAGCACTTATCCTTTTGGTTATAAATAATCTAAAGAATATTTGGAGGGCTAACAAGAAAACAGAAA
Organism: Aotus nancymaae; assembly: GCF_030222135.1. NCBI lineage: Eukaryota > Metazoa > Chordata > Mammalia > Primates > Aotidae > Aotus > Aotus nancymaae. The sequence goes on from NW_026988454.1 coordinate 52,721,761, forward strand.
AATGTGGGAACGTTTGGAACTTCCTAGAGACTTGTCAAATGGCTTTGCCCAAAATACTGATAGTGATATGGACAATAAAGTCCAGGCTGTGGTGGTCTCAGATGGAAATGAGGAATTTTTTGGGAATTGAAGCAAAGGTGACTCTGTTATGTTTTAGCAAAGAGACTGGCAGCATTTTGCCCCTGCCATAAAGATTTGTGGAACTTTGAGAAAGACATGATTTAGTGTAACTGGCAGAAGAAATTTCTAAACAGTAAAGCATTCAAGATGTGACTTGGGTGCTGTTAAAGGCATTCAGTTTTATAAGGAAAGCATAGCATAAAAGTTCAGAAAATTTATAGCCTGACAATGTAATAGAAAAGAAAATCTCATTTTCTGAGAAGAAATCCAAGCCAGTTGCAGAAATTAGCATAAGTAATGAGGAGCCAAATGTTAATCCCCAAAACAATGGGGAAAATGTCTACAAGGGATGTCAAAGATCTTCACAGCAGCCCCACCCATCACAGACCCAGAAGCCCAGGAGGAAAAATCAGTTTTGTTGGCCGGGCCCAGGGTCCCTCTGCTGGACTTGGTTACCTGCATCTCAGCCACTCCAGCAGTGGCTGAAAGAAGCCAATGTAGAGATCAGACCATGGCTTCAGAGGGTGCAAGCCTCAAGCCCTGGCAGCTTCCATGTGGTGTTGAGCCTGCAGATGCATAGAAGTCAAGAATTGGAGTTTGGGAACCTCTGCCTAGATTTCAGAAGATGTATGGAAATGTCTGGATGCCCAGGCAGAAGCTTGCTTCACGAGTGGAGCCTTATGGAGAACCTCTGCTAGGGCAGTGCAGAAGGGAAATGTAGGGTGGGAACCCCCATACAGAGTCCCTACTGGCATACTACCTAGTAGAGTTGCGAAAGAGGGCCAGCGTCCTCCAGACCCCAAAATGATAGATCCACTGACAACTTGCACTGTGCACCTGGAAGAGCCTCAGACACTCAATGCCAGCCCATGAAAGCAGCCAGGAGGAAGGCTGTACCCTGCAAAACCACAGGGATGGAGCTTCCCAAGACCATGGGAACCCACCTCTTGCATTGGCATAACTTGCATATGAGACATCCAGTCAAGGGAGACAATTTTGGAGCTTTAAGATTTGACTACCCTGCTGTATTTCTAAATTGCATGGGATCTGTAGCTTCTGTGTTCTATCTAATTTATCCCATTTGGAATGGCTGTATTTACCCAATGCCCCTACCCTCATTGTATCTAGGAAGTAACTAACTTGCTTTTGATTTTATAGGCTCATAGGCAGAAGGGACTTGCCTTGTCTCAGATGAGACTTGGGACTGTAGACTTTTGAGTTAATGCTGAAATGAGTTAAGACTTGGGGGACAGTAGGGAAGGCATGATTGGTTTGAAACATGATAACATGAGATTTGGGAGGGGCCAGGGTTGGAATGATATGGTTTGGATCTGTCCCTACCCATATCTCAACTTAATTCCCACGTGTTGTGGGAAGAACCCAGTGGGAGGTAATTGATTCATAGGGATGGTCTTTCCCATGCTGTTCTCATGATAGTGAATAAATCTCACAAGATCAGATGGTTCCATAATGAAGTGTTTCCCTGCACAAACTCTCTCTTTGCCTGCTGCCATCCATTTAAGATGTGACCCTTTCCTCCTTGCCTTCTGCCATGATTGTGAGGCCTCCCCAGCCACATGGAACTGTAAATCCATTAAATCCTTTGTCCTGTATAAGTTACTCAGTCTCAGGTATGTCTTTATCAGCAGCATGAAAAGTGACTACTATATTAGCTATATAACCTCAAGCATATTAATTAACCTCTTAAAGCCTTAGTTTTCTTCTTTTTATAACTGAAGTAATGTATGTATCATATGGAGCTATTGTGATTAATGAGATAATACATAAATTCCCACTAAATATTATTATTAGAAACTGTTATGTTGAAGTCCTAATCCCCAGTACCTCAGGATGTGACAGTATTTTGAGATAGGCTCTTTACAGAGATAAAGAGAGAAAACAATATGAAGACACAGGAAGAAGATGGCCATCTTGCAAGCCAAAGAGAAAGGGCCCCAGAAGAAACCAACATGCCAAAATCTTAACCTTAAACTTTGGGCCAGAATTGTGAGAAAAGGTAGTTCTGTTGTTTAAAACACTCAGTCTATGGTACTTTGTAATGGCAGTGATGGCAAACTAACACATAAATTATTAAATTTTAACAGTTAAGTTGCTTTATTAAAAGTCTACTCGACCCTTAGAAACCAGTTTGACTTTTTTTTTAATTTTCAAAAGGTTAGTTTATATGTAGTTGTATTAGTTATCCATTTCTGTATAATAAGTTACTCTAAATCTTACTAAAAAAAAAAAAAGCATCATTATCTCGGCTTCTGGGGATTGGGCATTCTGTTGAAGTTTGTCTATCTCTATTTCAAAACATCTCATAAGATTGCAGTTAAGTTACCAATTAGGGCTACAGTCTTACCTGAAGACAACTGGGAGGATCCTATTCTAAGCTCCCTCATGTGGTTTTTGGCAGCATTCATTTCTTCACACATTGTCGGACTGTAGGCCACAGTTTCTCACTGGCTGTTAGCCAGAAACTTCTCTCAGTTTCTTATCATGTGAACTTCTCCCCAAGGTAGCTCATGGAAGCTGGCTTCCCTCAGATCAAGCAAGCAGGAGAAGGAGAGAGAACATCCAAGACAGAAACCACAATCTCCTAAAACATAATCTCAGACACTTCTGGGAGTACCATGTTCCCTCACATCTATATAACACTATCAAGAATATTAGGAAAAGTTCTGAATCTCCAGCACCTCTGCCTCATTCAATCCACTAAAAATATATCATTGAATTCAGCCAACACCCAAGGGGAGGGGATCACACAAGGCCATGAATACCAAGATATTGGTATTATTAAAAGCCATATTAGGAGTTAAAATAATAATATATTTAAATAGAATGCTAATCAAAGAGGTTCTACTGATTTAGAATTGTATTTGCAAAATTTTTAGAAAAGGGAAATAAATTCTCAAAACAATAAGGTAATTTTTTGATGAAAACAATTGTCACTTAAGATCATTGATCCCAAGCTAAAATGTTATATGTATAGTTTAAGATGAATTATCCTGATTCTAGTAAGTGTCTCAATTATGGCAAATTAAGCAGCACTTGGAGAAGAATTCTAAAGATTTCTTCTTACTTCTTCAGAAATCACACACCCATGGTCAACATCTATCATCTCTCAGTCTCAGAGTCAGGATACCACAAGGATTATGGACGATAGTATCCTCTTAACTTTTGGGCTTACTTCAAGAAAAGTTTAACTGTCATTATACTAATGGCTTGAGAGAATAAAATTAAGGCAATAATGCTTATACAATAAATAAGATCAAGACAAACCTGAAGCAAAACCTCTGTAACCACATCACACAACCAGTCTGAGCTAAAATTGAGTCATTAAGTAGTTGATGAATCCTCAGAGTGGAAGCAAACTTATTAACATAAATTATCATATGATAATAGAGTTGCAGAAGTGTTTGAAAACAAAAAGAACTTTTTCTGTTGATGTGTGTATAGGCTGAAAGTACCATGTTCTCTCATGTCTATATATCACTATCAAGAGCATTAGGAAAAGTTCTGAAAATCCCAGCAGTCATAAATTCTCATCTGTGTTTAATTACCTGAAATATCTAGACAAGTCTGAATCATCCAAATCACTGGTGTTTTACATGACCAACTGTTTCTAACAGACATACACGATCAGAAGCAGTTCTGTTTCCTTAAACTTTAGCATCTTGAAATACCCATACAGAGAAAAACAATACTAGAGAGCACATAAAATGTACTTTGTGGAGTGTTACAAGGCAATCTATTCATTAAGTACTTCTTATGAAACTTTAGTTTACTCATAAACACCACATAAAACTACAGCCTAATACTGCAGTTGGAATGACTTTTCTTACATGTCTATTTCCCCCCTCCCATGATTTTTACCTTTGATTCTTCCCTAAAAGGACCATGAGCTTCTATTCTATAAATTCAGATTGTTTTCACCATTTCAGAATAATTCCCACATACAGATATTTATCATTTTTGAAACTATCCTTTATAATATTTAAATAATCATATATTATTGCTATCACCTTAAAAATGTCATCTGATGATGACATAATTGAACAACAGTTGAAATATTATAAACTGTAAACAGGTACTGAGGAGATCTACAAACACCTAGGTGACATGAATTATTTGTAATCTAAACTACATGGAGAAAAAAACATGACATGAGGGAAATTCCTGTATAAATTCACTCTAGTAGAATATTATGTAGTAAAACCTTGCAAGTCTGAAATAATTTAGGAGAGTTTGCTTAAATCATTGAATACCTCATGGAAATACATCACTAGTACTTTCAAACAAACAAACAAACAAATGAATAAGATATCCATTTAAGGGCTTATCTCATTTTGAGTATCATAAGAATAAAAGAGCTACTTTTAGACTTGCCGTTGGGTTTTTAAAAAGTACATCATGGCTTAATTTAGACAAATCTTTTGATCTGGCCACATAAGAGTAGTCCCTGTCTTCCCCAGCCCCACGTATTTGTGGACACCAAAGACACAGCATTTCTACAACCCCACTCAATTTATCTGCTCTTGAGGATCTTATAGACCACTGAAGGAGATAGATAAATATATCATTGCAATACAATGAGATAATATGATATTTGGCAAATATACATAATTCGGCAATGGCACAGGTGAAAAACAAATTGTTACTATAGTATATTACTCTCTTTTACTTTGTTTTAATCAGATTTAATAGACAATAACTAACAACTAAAACTGGCATGTTAAGCCAATATGAAAAATGAAGCGCTATTTTCAAATGCTGATTACAAATAACCTTTAATGAAACTGCTACCCAACAATCTTTTAAAAGTTCAGGAATATGACTTTTTCAGTTTAGAGTAGAGAGAGAACAGTGTGACAGGAAAAATAAATCAAAGATGCATCTGTCTAAGAGTCTCAACTAAATAGGTTTCTGTAACTAAGTTGGACCCTGAACTAAGTATTTTTAATACTGAGGATAATTCTTACTATAAATGCATAAGATTAATTATCACTGACTGCTACATATTGAGACATTGACTAGTAAGACAATATTCTAGGTAATGATTTCTTTTTTAATACATTTATTTTATGTCAAGTATGACTGACATGAAAAGTGAAGGACACATCACTTTTTTTATTTTGTGATTTCAACCACTCCCAGGAGTCCCAAGTTATATTTCTATTTTGTTTAAAAGCACAAATTGTGAATGATTAGCCTTCTACTTGCTTCACAGGCCACACACCACATTAAGACACATCCCCCTTTACTTTAGATGTGTGAATATTGTTCATTTGTGTTTTGCAAGGATTTTATTCAAATTAGATATTTTAGCCATAGTAAAGCTATAAAACTTCATGAAATTCCATTCAGAAATCACTTCCCAAGACAAGTTTGCTTTCAGATATGCATAACCTTTGGGTGAGGATTCTTAATTCATTCAGTAAGAGTTTATAACAGGTCTCCATTTGGCTCATACTATGATGTATCTTGTGCAATAAAACTGAGCATCTCTTCAATTGCTTTTTAATTATTTCATGCCCCATTACATGTCTGTTACATTTGCAGGATATATTTTGAAGATTCATAAAATCAGAAGAGTATTGGGATGAAGGAGTAATAATTAAAAGTACAGGCTCCATAATTAACTACATAATTTAATCTCAAAGCCACCATTTACCAACTGTGAGATCCCAAAAATGTTTTTGGTTTCTCATTTCTTAAATCTACAGCACTTAACGCTTTATAGTGAGGATTAACGCAAATATTACAAAGCACATCAAATAATATCAGACATGAAGTAAACAGTATAAAAATTAGCTTTCATTATTACTATATATCCTATTGGCAGAAAGAGATATGAAACTTCTGCTTATTTCCTTTCCTTAGAGACTGACAAATGTTAAGTAATGGAATGTGGATTGGAGAATGAAACAGAGATTTCTGATCTCCCAGGTCAAGTGCTCCTTTGGCTTTATCATGTGATTACTTTATTTATAAAGTTCTATAATGTTCTTTAATTACAATCTTCGTGTTAAAGTTGATTCATCATCCCCAAACTCTGTTAATTTACTATTAGTAAATAGTATTGGCCTAATACTATTTACTAATAATTATTTACTAATAAATCTGTTAATTTTACTAATTTAATTTCTTTCTTTATGATTATTTGAACTCTTTTTTTTTTTTTCTTTTTTTTTTTTTTCCTTTTTTGAGACGGAGTTTCTCTTTTGTTACCCAGGCTGGAGTGCAATGGCGCGATCTCCGCTCACCGCAACCTCCGCCTCCTGGGTTCAGGCAATTCTCCTGCCTCAGCCTCCTGAGTAGCTGGGATTACAGGCACGCGCCACCATGCCCAGCTAATTTTTTGTATTTTTAGTAGAGACGGGGTTTCACCATGTTGACCAGGATGGTCTCGATCTCTTGACCTCGTGATCCACCCGCCTCGGCCTCCCAAAGTGCTGGGATTACAGGCTTGAGCCACCGCGCCCGGCCGATTATTTGAACTCTTGAAATATAGTTTTTAAATCTAAGACAAAGGAAGATGTCCAGAGAAAATATACAGTAAAAAGTTTAATAGTTATAGATGGTAATTACTTTTGTATAAATAATCAATACTAAAACAGTATTGGCTTAATACTATTTACCAATAAACAATTTATAGTTTATATTTACTGTAAACTTGATAAACATTAAACAGTGTAGCACAATGTTGAGCATGTAGCAGGTTCTCAGTAAATAGTTGTATGCAATTGTGCCCTTTGACAATAGAATGAATAAGGCACTTTTCTCTATGGCTGCCATCCATCCATTTATTTAGGATTTTCTTTTTCTAGTTAGTCTTAATATCTATCTTGGTAATTCATTTCTGTCTTGCTAGCATGCTTTGTATAACTTTATTTTTCCTTCTGTACTCAAAGTCAAAAATCCTTTGATTCAAAGAATATACTAAATGTAATAGTACATTACATTTCTAAACTATTTCTTATTTACCTACTTCTCACATTTAAATTTTAAAATGCCAAAGTCCTATATAATAGTGTGAATATGTCTCCCAAAAAAAGATACATTATTCAATTTTATCATTTAAAAATTATTCTATCCATCAACAGGTACTTTCATATGAGTGTCACATAATCAAATGACTTCTGGACATCCTATTTGGCTACAGTCTAGTTCAAGATACATAAATATTGTCTGTATAATAATTTGAAGGTTCTGCTCAGTGACATTTAAGTATTAGGCAACATATTATTATAGAGTACATTTAAACAATTACCTGAATGTTAACACCTGAGTTTTAATATACTTAACCATTATTATATTATCAGTTAAAACATTAAAAACCTGAGAGACCAAAAGTGCAACAGAGGGGAGAATGGACTAGACTGCAGCTCCTTCTGGACAGGGCAGCGGGCCGGGCCACGCATTGCGAATTTTAGCTCCAGATCGACTGCAACAACAAACCAGCAATCCAGAGAGGACTCACAGACCTTCTGAAGGAAGCAGACTGCTCTTGTGGGACCCAGGAGACCCCCCAAAACTGTGAGTGCCTCAACTGTGGAAGTGGGAAAGGGAGACCCTTCTCTCCTGAACACACACCCGCAATGGCGAAGCTAAAGGTCTGTTTGCCAGAGAGGTTTCTGACTTTACCTGGAGCTGAGTCAGTTGGAGAGCTGAGTGAAAGACAGGGGTACAGAAAACAGCAGAAAGGCCCGAAGAGCTGGCTGGTTCCCTTAGCAGGCCATTTCTGCCTGGCACCACAGGGCCAATAGGAGAGGAGCCAGGGTAAACCTACACAGGGAAAAAGACAAATAAGGAAAGGACTTACCCACCCAACCAAATACCACCTGTACCCCAATAACTTATGGAAAAAAAATTCATCAAATACTTTTTACTGTATATTTTCTCTGGACATCTTCTTTGCCTTAGATTTAAAAAGTGTGTATCAGGAGTTCAAATAATCATAAAGACAGAAAGAAGTCAACTTTTCATTTATTTTTAATTATTGGAAAGAACATTAGAATTTCTAGGGATTATAGCTGTCAGATGTTATTATATTGCTTATTGGGAGCCAAATGTCACAATATGTCATATCCCAAACTTAAATTCTTCACAGTTAATCACCTTTGTTTACGAATCCTGCTTGCCCTCCATCCATGAGCCTCTGCTTGGGTTCCTTATTTATTTTATATTACACACTGGACTTTTTTGTTGTATCTTTCAACCCACTTTTAATGTATTTCTTTTATCTCTGGTTTACTTCTATCTTATTCTTCAGAAATCTCATTGTTCATAGCTCACAGAATTAGAGACTGTAACCGCTAACTAAAAATATTACACCCATCATTTTTTACTGAATATAGCTGAGCTGTGGGGATAAGTCAGGGCTTTTATTTAAAAAAATGGCATTCCTATCTAATATTGGACAATACACTGTAGGTAATTATTCATGCTTAAAGCATTTTTTCTAGAAGTTCAGAATAGGATTTCATAATGTTAGCATTGTCCTCGACCTTTTCATTGACACCTTCATTCAATAGTTGGAGAAACAGTAACTGATTAACTGACTTAAGTTATCTCTGCTAATCAATGACAGATACTGAATTTGGTTTCAGTAGGATTTAATAGTTATAGATGGTAATTACTTTTGTATAAATATTCACTTAGGATTTATAACAAATTATGATTATAAACTCATCCCGCCAAAATTTGAGATAGTAGTAATACATAGTTAGAGGAACAAATATATCAATTTGGCCAAGAACTCACATCTAGTTACTATTTTTATGAAACAAATAATATCAAATTTATATATTTCATTGCTACTTCACTAGGTAGACTGCCTTTGTATGAAAATTCCAAAATTTGATCAGAATTATTAATGTCATTTTACTTGATTGTTTAGCAAAAGGGAGAATGTACAACGACAGAAAAGAATAGGTGTGTGGACAGTTTGGGTAGAAGTGCTGAAAGAGGACTCTCTCAAAAATCTATCTAAGAATATTGAGCTGTCAGGCTATACAAAAAAAGAGTATTTATTTTTGTAAGTGTAATGAGAGTCATGAAGTTTCTACTAACTATTTGTAAATATTTCTTGTATAGGGATAGTTGACAACCAAAATCCTTTCCCTCACCACTTCCATGCCCCAGCAGCTGACCCCTTGCCCTAAAGAATAGCATGTGCAACTGATTGCCAAATATGTTGACGACTTAAACAAAAAAATTGTCATGTACAAATAAAATTATGAAAAGTGATTTTTATATAATACAGAACACCTGAATTGATAAATAAAAGAAGAAGAGAGGCAGGAACAGAGAGAGAGAGAAACCAAGGAAAAGAGAGAAAGAAGAGAACTAGTTTACAAAAGCATTTGATTAAAACTTAGCTCTACTATGATTTATCTTGAACTCTAGACAAATGTGTCACATAACATTTCATTCTGTAGAACAGTTAAGACAAATGTCTGACTATCTCACAGAGATGTGCTACCAACTAAAGAAATAAGATGAAAGCCTTTTAATGTATAATAAATAAGGCCTTGTAAAAGTGTTAAGTATCGCTGAAATTTCTAAAAACTCAAGAGGTTAGTAAAAATGAAGCAGAGATTTGTGTGAATAAATAAATAACATGGAAAAAAGGAAAGTAAGCCAGGTGCCAATTAAGTTTTCTATTTTTGTAATGGGTATTCCTTTACATTTTAAACCTATTATTAGAGTTCAGCAATTTTACCTGTAGAAGCTGACTTTGATTTTGATCCCTGTGTTTGTAGGATACAAGTTTAACAAAAATACAGATCACTCAACTGGGATAACAGCAATTCACAAAATGTATTGCTCGTAACAGGAGATAGACAAATTCCAAGGCAGACAGGGGTAGATCCCCACTGAAACTTGACTTCAGGCCCTGGACAGTCTAAAGCCTGAAAACTCAGCTACCATTTCCAGATAGAATCCATAGACAAGAGTGAGAACTTCCACCCCGTTTTACCCACTCTCTCTCAATTGGTTCTTTCTGAATGATACCTTTTAACCAATCTAATAGTGCCTTTTCCAAGCTCACCCATAAACCAGTCAGCATGCCTTCCCCCATTCTAAGCCCATAAAAATCCTAGACTCAGCCTCACAGAGGGCTATCCACTTTCAGGTCCCAGCTCACTGTTGAGAGCTTTACTTTCACTCAATAAATTCTACTCTGTCTTACCCCCTCTCAGGAATTTATGTACATTATTTTGCTTGATCATGGGACAAGAACCCAGAAGCTACCAAGCTGTGGGAGTAAAAAAGCTGTAATGCTATCTGAGCTGCAGGCGGCAGTAGTAGTAAAAGAGCTGTAACATTCTTGCTCACGTACGAACAACAGGAGTTAAAAAAGCTGTAACAATATGTCTACAATTTATTTCACCAAGGAAGAGTTATGAATAGCAAAAAGAAGCAGAGGAATTGAATGCATATGTCACATATAGCTGTGAGATGAAAGATGTTTAATCACACTAGCCAGCATGAAAAGAAATGTTGACATAATTCCATCAAACATCAGCTAGCATCACCACTGGGAGGGTTGTGTACTCTGGCAAGAGGATTTGCTACAGAACTGAAGATTACTTTAAACATTAAAACTTTATGCCAGGCCCAGTAGCTCAAGCCTGTAATCTCAGCAGTTTGGAAGTCTGAGGTGGGTGGATTGCCTGAAGTCAGGAGTTCAAGACCAGCCTGGCCAATATGGTGAAACATCATTTCCACTAAAAATACAAAAATAAGCCAGATGCCATGGCATATGCCTGTAGTCCCAGCTAGTTGGGAGGCTGAGGCAAAAGAATCACTTGAACCCAAGAGGCGAAGGTGTGAAGGTTGCAGTGAGCTGCGATTATTCCACTGCATTCCAGCCTGGGCGACAGAGCGAGACTCCACCTCAAAAAACAACAACAACAAAAACCACTTTAAAAGCTAATTTATAACTTATGATATGCTCTTTAACATCTTTACTTTCACTCCATCCTTAAATGGGGACATAACAAATATGCATACTATATACATGCACATACCCACACATATGCATACACGTACAGAAACAGAAATAATCAAATGCCTGTGCTTTCTAAGGAAACTTAGGTATAGCTTCCTATATGCCAAGGGTTCTAGTTGTTGGGTGGATGGTCTGCTTATTATGTCTTTATATCATGAGCTCTTCCAACTATCAGAATGTCTTCTCACTTACCCCAAGCCAGCCTCTAACCTCCATTGCTAACACAAAAGGTTCTTGCCATGCAGATGCTACCACCACCTCTCTCAACTCCACTTCTCTCTTCTTCCCTTGTTTTAATTTTTAATCTTTTTTTTTTTTAGACAGAGTCTCATTCTGTTGCCCAGGCTGGAGTACAGGGGCATGATTTCGGCTCACTGCAATGCTCAGCCTCCTGGGATCAAGCGATTCTTTTGCCTCTGCCTCTCCAATAGCTGGGACTACAGGTGTGTGCCACCATACCCGGCTAATTTTTTGTATTTTTAGTAAAGCCCAGGTTTCACTGTGTTAGCCAGAATGGAATCAATCTCTTGACCTTGTGATGTGCCCTCCTCAGCCTCCCAAAGTGCTGGGATTACAGGAGTGACCCACTGTAAAATTGGCATGGCCAATTTTTAATATTTTATCTCTCTAATTGCTCCCTTTTCTTGAATTCCTCTTGAAAAGCCTTCAGAAACCTTTATGAAGGAACCCTTCTTTTCGAATCTTTCCTACAACCCATATACTGAGAAAGTATAAATATCTTATTATATAGACATATCTGCTATAGCATACACCCTACTTTAATTGTATTCATAGTCTGAATTTGTGTAATTTGTGTTACAAATTATATGGAATTTAATTGCCTTTGTGGTATTTATATGTGATTTATATGTGGTATTATATTATTTTCTAATACAATGTTTAATATATTTTATTTTTTTGTTTGGTTATTTTCTTCCTTTTTGATTTTTCTTTTTTTTTAAGTTTTAGATTTTGGAGTACAAGTGAAGGTTTGTTACGTAGGTAAACACATGTCACAGGGGTATTGCGCATATGATTTCAACACCTAGATATTAAGCCCGGTATGGAATAGTTATCGTTCTGCTCCTCTCCCTCTTCCCACCCTCCTCCATCAAGTAGACCCCAGTGTCTGTTGTTTCCTTCTTTGTGTTCATAAATTCTTATTATTTGGCTTCCACTTATAAGTGAGAATGTATGATATTTGGTTTTCTGTTCCTGCATTAGTTTGCTAAAGATAATCACCTCTAGCTCCATTTGTGTTCCTGAAAAAGACATAATCTTGTGAAAATGGCCATACTGCCCAAAGTAATTTATAGATTCAATGCTATCCCCATCAAGCTACCAATGACTTTCTTCACAGAACTGGAAAAAAGCACCTTCAACTTCATTTGGAACCATAAAAGAGCCCACATAGCCAACACAATCCTAAGCAAAAAAAAAAAAAAAAAAAAAAGGAAAAAAACAAAGTGGGAGGCATCAAGCTACTTGACTTCAAACTATATTATGAGGCTACTGTAATCAAAACAGCATGATACTGGTAACAAAACAGAGATATAGACCAATGGAACAGAATAGAGGCCTCAGAAAGAATGCCACAAAGTTACAACCATCTGATCCTTGACAAACCTTACAAAAACAAGCAATGGGGAAAGGATTCCCTATTTAATAAATGGTGTTGGGAAAACTGGCTAGCCATATGTAGAAAGCCGAAACTGGATCCCTTCCTTACACCTTATACAACAATTAACTCTAGATGGATTAAAGATTTAAACATGAGGCCTAACACCATAAAAACTTTAGAAGAAAACCTAGGCAATACCATTCAGGACATAGACATGGGCAAGGACTTCATGACTAAAACATCAAAATCAGTGGAAACAAAAGGGGATCTAATTAAATTTAAGAGCTTCTGCACAGCAAAAGAAACTATCATTAAAGTGAACCAGCAACCAACAAAATGGGAAAAAAGTTTTTGTAATCTCTCCATCTGACAAAAGGCTAATATCCAGAATCTACAAAGAACTTAAACAAATTTACAAGAAAAAAACAAACAAGCCCATCAAAAAGTAGGCAAAGGATATGAACAGACACTTTTCAAAACAAGACATTTATGCAGCCAACAAACGTGCTAAAAAGCTCATCATCACTGGCCATTAGAGAAATGCAAATCAAAACCACATTGAGATACCACCTCATACCAGTTAGTATGGCAATCATTAAAAAATCAGGAGGCAACAGATGCTGAAGAGGATGTTGAGAAATAGGAACACTTTTATGCTGTTGGTGGGAGTGTCAATTAGTTCAACCATTGTGGAAGACAGTGTGGCGATTCCTCAAGGATCTAGAAATAGAAATACCATTTGACCCAGCAATCCCAGTACTGGGTATGTACCCAAAAGATTGTAAATCATTCTATTATAAAGACACATGCACATGTATGTTTATTGTGGCACTGTTCACAATAGCAAAGACCTGTAACCAACCCAAATGCCCATCGATGATAGACTGGACAAAGAAAACGTGGCACATATACACCATGGAACACAATGCAGCCATAAAAAAGGATGAGTCCTTTGCAGAGATGTGAATGAATCTGGAAACAATCATTCTTAGCAAACTGAAACCAAATAGCACGTGTTCTCACCCATAAGTGGATGTTGAACAACGAGAACACACAGACACAGGGAGAGTAACTTCACACACCAGGGCCTGGAGAGTAGGGGGCTAGGGGAGGAATAGCAGGGTGTGGGGGGATTGGGGAAGGATAGCATTAGGAGAAATACCTAACATAGATGATGGGGCGATGGATGCGCAAATCACCACCATGGCATGTGTATACCTATGTAACAAACCTGCATGATCTGCACATGCAGCTCAGAACTTAAAATATAATAAATAAATTTTTTAAAAAGACATGATCTCATTCGTTTTTATGGCTGCATAGTATATAATTATATATTTACCTATATATGATGTATATTTGTATGCATGTATATGCATGTACATCTATACCCATATACATACAGACATATTTTTGTAGTAGTTTCTCACTTTATTATGAGCTCTTTAAGAAAAAGACTGAGTTTTATTCAATTTGTAGGCACATCATGGGCAATCAATAAATATTTGAAGGATGAATGGGTGATGAAGATCGAACTATTTCTTCTCTTACCTCAAACCAAGAACTCACAGTGAAGCAGATATTATATTTAAAACTTTGACTTGGCATATGTATTTAATTACAAGTTCTTGCTGAACAGTTATTTCCTTCCAGTCAAAGATGTTCTTTTTTTTCTATGTCTGTATTTTGTTGTTTCTCTTTTTGCTTTTAAAATTATTCTTGGTAATTGAAAGGCTACTAGTGGTTCACAGAAACCCATTTTTACTCCGGAAAAAAAAAGTATACAACTACATTATGTACATTGACATATAAATTTAAATATACCTTTCACCATATGAGTTAATGGTATTAACTTTAGAGATATGTATCCACTTTGAAGTTAACATGGTAAAGGGCTACCAATAAATGAAAACAATCAATATTCATGAATTTTGACAACAGTGTCCCTTTCCTGTTTTTGAAAAAAACAAAAGCATTAAGAAATCAAGTGTTCACTAGATGAAACTATCTAGTATAAATTAACTTAATTTCAGTTATTTAGCTTCCTGGAGCTTAGACTTTTTCTTTTTATCTTATTTATTTATTTATTTATTTATTTTATTGCATTTTAGGTTTGGGGGTACATGTGAAGAACATGCAAGATTGTTGCATAGGTGCATACGTGGCAGTGTGATTTGCTGTCTTCCTCCCCATCACCTATATCTGGCATTTCTCCCCATTCTATCTCGCCCCAACTCCCCACCCCCCGCTGTCCCTCCCCTATTTCCCCCCAACAGACCCCAGTGTGTGATGCTCCCCTCCCTGTGTCCATGTGTTCTCATTGTTCAACACCTGCCTATGAGTGAGAACATGTGGTGTTTGATTTGCTGTTCTTGTGTCAGTTTGCTGAAAATGATGGTTTCCAGGTTCATCCATGTCCCTACAAAGGACATGAACTCATTATTGACAGAGAGTTGAGACTGAAAACTGGGCAAGGCAAACCTAACAGGTCAACACTTTATAAAGAGAATTAATGATCATGCCTATATAATAGTTTTATTAACTAGCTGAGTTCAGCAATACAAACCTAAACTAGGCAACCCCAGAGGAGTCTTTTCAAGTGCCACAATTCAGTCAGCCCTGAATGACAATAAAACCACCAAATAAAGCAATGCAAAAGGGGTCAACCTACAGACTTTTGCCCCAAATTAATTTTTAGCTTTCAAATTTATAGTAAACTATGATGTAGAGACTCCACTAGACAGAACCTCTGGATTGATACACGTGAGGAATTATCTGTTCCTTGAGCGGCCACAGTTGGTTAATGGAAATGAGAAAATTCCATAGTCTGTTTACTTCAGTTGGTGATTGCAAAATAGTTAATTAGTGACATTATTAAATATAACATGCTAATTTAAATTTTTCTGGTCATTTATAGCACATGAATATCTTTGATACAAGACCAGATACGTTTTCTTACCTTTTTCATCCACTCAAGAGGATCAATAGTCAAAATAATTCAGGAAAAGCAATTGTTCTATTTTATAGTAACTGTGCAAATATCAATATCTATTAAATTTAATAAGATAAAAATCTAGCTTAAGTGACAAGAAGTATTTGGAGTGCCTTTCCTACTCAAAAAGAACACTTTTATAATTTGTAAGGATGATATTATCACAGTATCATCTTTCTGATAAACAAAAGATGCTAGCTTTTGCTTTCAAAATAATGTATTTGTCAGTGATTTATGGAGTGTGTAGAAATACCAAGAGTTACTGATGTAAGACTTACTCACCTCTCTGATAGATAAATTCCATTCAGCTATAACAGAATGTTAAAATAAGTTATTTTTGAATAAGGGCTTTTATGTTCAATGCAATTCAATGCCTCAGGCTGCAAGCTCCTATAACTTGGTTTGAAGGATGTCTAGCTTCTGCTGAAACAAAAGTATGAGATGAATTGTGTCAAGAGAAACCCTGGTTTATGTGCTGTGCTTCCGCTCACTTATAGAGGTTTCTTTGTAAAATACAGTGCCAGAGGGTACAGGAAAGGTGCAGACTCTGGTATTTCTCTGGTCAATTCCAAGCAAACAAATGAAAATGAACTAAAATAGCAGTAATATAGTCTTACAAGCATAGAGAAGCTTGATCCTCCTGTCAACCTCTTTAACTTTTTCCTACTGTGTTTAGTGTTCTTCCTTTATTATTTATTTATTTAAAGGCAAAGCTTTCCTTTAAACTTGTGTATTGGCTCTACAAAAAGTAAATCTCCAGAATAATAGCCAGCTAGTATTTCTGATTTCTGAAACATTCTATTTTATGTGTTTGCTTCTAAATTTTACCTCATTGGTGAGATCTTGATGAACATGCAATACTCTTGTTTTCTACCCTCTTCCCTGATTTTATCTTTCTCTAAAGCATTTACAACTGTTTAATGCACTGTAAATTGCCAGTTTGCTTTATGGATTGCCTGTCTCCCTTTGACTCTAGATTATACACTCCATGTGGGAAGGACTTTGTGTGTTTTGTTCACATTTAAATCCCCAGAGGCTTAAACTAACTGGTACGTGAGCTACTAACCTTGGGTCAGTGTTCTAACAGCTAGGATTCATGGAATGAATAAGAGGGCAGGAAAGCAGGCTAGAAACATATGCTCTCTAGATAGAAGGTTTCCTTACTGATTCTGGATGGATTATGGATCAGAGGAAATTTTTCAAAATAGCCTACATTTATTTTTTACTTTAATTATTTCTATGTCTTTTCTAAGCCCTTACTTGTTCTTCTCCCACACCCTGAGTGATTTTCCATACCCCATTTCTCTATAGAGCCCTCATACTTCTACTTTAGAAGAGTAAACAAGGAAAGTCTCCTCTCTTTTAAAATATAAAGTGTCCCATGATCCCACTTACTTCTATTTTGATTCTTCCCCACATCTTATCCCAAACTACTATTCCTTCTGAGCTTATACTAGATAACTTTTAGGAATAGAGCCATAATTTTAAGCAAATTTATTTTAACCCCTTAACCTCCTCCTTTTCTTAACTCAAACTAACCTTGAATTTTTAAAAATATCAGAAGTATAACAAAACCAAATGAAATATTCTGGACACTTTTTGAGATCTACCATTGGAGACAGAACCTAGGATAACCAACTTAATCACAATTTGCCCAAGAATGTCTTAATTTTAGGCTCAGTATCCTCAGTCCTAGGCAAACTAAGACAGTTGTTCAATGTGAAATTACTTCAACGTACAGGCAAGGTTTCCATGCCTGGAAATTCGTCCCTGGGCTCAGGTCTCTTAAGTTGTCTCAACTCATCTCCTCCTTCTACTTTTGTTCTTTTAAAGCTGCAGAGCTTTGCACAGCAGCACACAAGATAATGGCAATGCTGGTTCTGATGGTGGGGACGTGGGCAGTAAGTACAGCTACAGTTTCCCTGGAAACGGGAAACTCTGACTGCCTATCTGGGATGCTCACTTGGGATAATTCACTCAAATTGACAATGCAACCTGAACCATAAGATAATGAGCTTCTGAAAATCAACACATATGTTTATATCATCCTATAATATATAAGCACATAGTATTGAAAATACATTCTAATGTATAAGAAATTCTATGCAGTTCATGCAAAGAATAATTTGACACTTGATATTTGAAGGCCACAGCAAAGCTATTTGCTTTTCGGTTTGTATTACAGATGGGTGAATAGCTTTTATTCATTGAGAAGGTACCATAACTGTGTAAGAAGAGCATCAGCTATACTATAGCACCAGTCAGGAGAGATTCACTGTAATATAGAACTGAACTCCAAGCTTCTGACCCTGACATTCTGCTATGTTTTATCTATATTATGGAAAGAGCATGATTTTAGAACTTAAAAGTCCTGGTTCAGTCTTAGCTCTGTTGTTTATTAAATATGAGAATTTGGACAATCATAAAACATTGCAAAGGTAACCAATAAACAAAGAGCAATAGGAACTAACTTGCACAGTTTACATGACTTGTTGAATCAATGAGATAATGACCTTGAAAGGTTTTCTCACATATATAAAATATTCTATTTGGTAACCACAATAGTTCTTCCTCTCAAATTTAATGATGGGGCATTGATAGAAAAAAAATGAATTATATATTTTTCTCTATTGATAGAAAAAAACGAATTATGGCAACCAAAGTTGTTAAGAGTAGCAGGTGCCCTGAATTCATAGCACTTTATATAGTTAGCAAAGCATAATCTATGGCATCATAAAACTTAGAACCACTAAATAAAGTAGTCATCATTGGCTGAAGCACTGAAAAGTGGGCATGTGGAAACCTCTAAAGTAGGAAGCAGGTTAAATAATTTGTTCACGGCCATACAGAATTATCTTCACAAAAAGTATGTGTTCTTGCTTACTTGCAGTAAAAATGTGAGATATCTTACAAAACTGAATGTACAAGAGCCAGCCCTGAACCTAGTATTTAAAAATTTAACCCTGGGTTCTTTTTCTTGAATCATAATAGAAAATATTCTGTCCTGGGAGCTCAGAGATATGCAAGTGGTAGCCTGTTTATCCTTGGGAAAATCATACAACCTGTCTGTGAAAGTGTCCTCATTTGTTAAAAAAAAAAAAAAAAAAAAAAAGATGAGTGTTCGTTTGTGTTTTTTAAACTATTAGATGAAGTAGAATAAATTAGAAATAAATAGGCCAGTCCAATACATAAGGAACTTAGATGTCACCACTCCATGGCAACAGCTAAAGAACTGAACAGACTGAAAATCAACTCCTCCTCTAAGATCTATCAGAGAAGGAAGGTCACAGGGCAAATTACTGCCCCTAAAATTGGAGTGACAGACAGATACAGAGATTCACAACTTACTGGAGCAGAAACTCCTAAGCATGAACCACTGTAAAAATCAGTGCTAAGGCAGAAGAACTTGAACAGGAGGCTCAATGTGGACAACTTTAAGGGATTAAAAACTTCCAGGAAAACCTAGTCATGAGGAGACTCTCGCACTTTTGTGAGTTTTATCTCCAGGGTCTCTATCAGGTCTTCAGAGTAAATATTTGAGGTAAGTCCCCTCATGCTTCCAGCAGTGTGAGGGGAAAATAAACAACTTTTAAATATATCAAAGCATTCTGTTCTTCTTAATATGGTCTGTCTTCAGGAAAAACTATTTTATCAGTGCCTAACTGACCTAAAGGTAAGGAAATTTCCAACTTTTAGGCAACTGTAACCTTCCTCCTGAAGGAAGGTAAAAACCTAGCTCCAGTCCCTTCTAGTCTTCCACTCGAAGGAAAGGATATAAACAACTCCAGCTTCCTCCAACCATCTAAAAAGGAACAAACTGAGAAACAGTGGGGCAATTCAAAGTCCAGGGGCAAAGACTCACCAAAAGACCTAATTGTATGACTATAGGATGCTACCTCTCCCCTCCGAAATTTAACCACTATGTTATCAAGGCCCTATTTACTGCCATTTGTTTTACCCAGCATATCATGTCTACTCAACAAAACATTATAAGAAATATTAAAAGTCAAAAAAATTACAGTTTGAAGAGATTAAATAAACATCTAACCAGGGTCAGATATTGCAGGAATGTTGGAATTACCTGATATGGAATTTGTAATAACAATGATTGATATGTATGGACTTTAACAGAGAAAGACTACATGCAAGAGCAGATGAGTAATGGAAGCAGAGAGGTGGATATGCTAAGAAACAATAAAAAAGAAATGCTAACAATCAAAGACACTGTAACATAGATGAAGAATTCCTTTGATGCTCTCATTAGTAGATTGAACACAGCCAAGAAAAGAATCTCTGAGCTTGAGGACATGAAAATTGAAATTTCCAAAACTGAAAAGCAAAAAGAAAAAAAAACTTAAAAAAACACAGAGTATCCAAGAACTGAAGAACAACTATAAGTGGTGTAACATACATATAATAGACACCAGAATAAGAAGAAAGAGAAAAAGAAAAGCAATATTTAAAGCAAAAAAGAATGAGAATTTCTTCAAATTAATATCAAACACAAAACCACAGATCCAGGAAGCTCAGAGAACACCAAGTTGGATACACACCAAAAAACAAACAAACCAAAAAAAACCTCTAAACTTAAGCATATCATATTCAAACTTCATAAAATTAATGATGGAAAAAATATTGAAAGAAGCTAGGTGAAAGGAAAGGGAACCTTATCCATAAAGGAGCAAAGATAGGAACAACATTGTAATACTCAGAAACCATGCAAGCAAAGAAAGAGACGAGTGAAATATGTAAAGATTAGGGGGAAAAAAACCCCACTGAACTGGGATTCTGTATCCTGCAAATTATTCTTCAACAGTAAAAGAGAAATAAATACTTTTCAGATTAACAAAAAAATAGAAGGAATTTGTTGCCCCTAGACCTGCCTTGCAAGAAATTTTAAAACAAGTTCAGAGGGAAGTAAAAGTATATAGGTTAGAAACTTGTAAGTACATAAAGGAATAGCATCATAGAATTAACAAGCAAATGTAAAATAAAAATGGTTATTTTCTCATTCTTAATTATCTACTTGAAAACATTTTGTTCAAAAATAATAGTAAAATGTATTTGCTTATGTGTACTTAAATATATATAAATGTGATTATGTATACTTATGTATCAGTGAAATGAACAACATCAATGATACATGGGACAGAAGGAAGAAATTAGAAATATATTGTTATTGTAAGATACCTTGCATGATCCATTAAGTAGTATAATGTTGTTTTAAAATGGACTTGGATTACTTGTAACAATATATTGCAAACCCTAGGGAAACCACTAATAAAGTTTTTTACATACATATACAGATATATATGTATATATGCTTAATTAAAACCATAAAATATAGAACAAATGTGGAAGACAAAAATAGGAATACAAAACAACAGCAACAAATAGAAAATGGTAACAAATATGGTGGATATTCATCCACTCATTTCAATAATCTTCAATGTCAAATGAAAAGTTATAGCATTAAATGCACATATTAGAAAAGAAGAAAGATGAAATAACCAGTCTTCTAAGCTTCTACTTTAGGATACTAGAAAAAAGAAAAGCCTATTAAATACAAAGTAAGCAGAAAAAAAGAAAAAATGAAAATTAGAGGAAAAACCAAGAGAATTGAAAACAGGAAACCAATAGAGAAAACAAAACTAAAAACTGACATTTTGAGAACATCAATAAAATTAATAAGTCTTAGGCTAACTAAGAAAAGAGTGAGAAGACATCGATTATATTAAAAGTGAAAAAGGAAAGACCAGGCTCGGTGGCTCATGCCTGTAATCTCAGCACTTTGGGAGGCTGAGGTTAGGGGTCAGGAGATCAGGACCACCCTGGCCAAGATGGTGAAAACCTGTCTTTACTAAAAAGACAAAAATTAGCTGGGTATGGTGGCACATGGCTGTAATCCCAGCTACTCAGGAGGCTGAGGCAGGAGATTTGCTTGAACCAGAGTCAGAGGTTGCAGTGAGCAGAGATCACGCCACTTCACTCTAGCCTGCTGACAGAGCGAGACTCCATCTAAACACAAGTGAAAGAGGGAATAACTTCTCGGATCTTATGGACATTAAAATATAGTAAAGGATTCTGAACATCTCTATGCCCACAAATCTGATAAACTATATGAAAACTCACACAAGAAGAAATAGACAGTTTAAATAAACCTAGTTGATCAATATTGAATAATCTTCAAAAACAAAAAGCAGCAGGCCTAGCTGGCTTAACTGGTGAATTCTACCAAGTATTAAAGAAAGAAATTATACAAATTCTCTAAAGTATCTTTCAGAAGACAGAAACAGTGACTTCTTCCTAATTAGTTCTGTGAAGCTAGCATTACCCTAAAGCCAAAACCAAAGACATTACAACAAAATAAAAAATAAAAAACATAGCTACAGACATATTTCTCTGATAGACATAGATGCAAAAATTCTCAACAAAATATTAGCAAATCAATCTGACAATGTATAAAGAGGATTTTACACCATGACCAGGTGGGATACGCAAGGCTGGTTCTACCTTAGAAAACAAATTAATGTAATTCATCACATCAACAGGCTAATGAAAAAATTCACATGATTCTACGAATAGATATAAAAAAAGCATTTGACAAAATCTCTCACTTATTAATACTAAGAACTCTCAACAAACTAGGAATAAAGGGGAACTTCCTTCATTTGTTTAAAAATCCTACCAAAAAACCCTACAATTAACATCATGTCCAATGATGAGAAAATAAAAACTTTTCTGTTAAGATCAAGGCAAGGCAAGGATGTTTCTTCTCACTGTTCAATTTCAACATTGTTCAGGAAATCCCAGCTAATGCCGTAAGACAAGAAAATGAAATAAAAGATATATAGATTGGGAAGGAAGAAATAAAATTGTCTTTTTTCAAAGATGACATGATTGTTTATGTTAAAATCTAAAAGAATAAACAAAAAGATTCCTGAAACTAATAAGTGATTAGAATATGGTTGTAGGACACAAGGTTAAATACAAAAATCAATCACTTTTTGATATACCAGCAATTTATATTTAAAAACACATTACCATTTACTTTTGAAAATGAAATATTTAGATATGAATCTAAAAAAACAAATATATGATCTATATGAGAAAAACTATAAAACTGATAAAAGATATCAAAGAAGTACTAAATAAATGAAGAGACAGATAGGAAGATTCAATATTGTCAAGATGTCAGTTCCTCTCAATTTGATCTATATATTCAACTTAATCCCAATGTTGGAGGAGCGGCCTTGTGAGAAGTGATTGGATCCACCTTGCTATTCTCATAAAAGTGAGTGAGTTCTCATGAGATATGATTGTTTATAAAAGTGTCTAGCACTGCCCCCTTCACTGTCCCTTCCTCCTACTTCAGCCATGTAGGATGTGTCTGCTTTCTCTTCATCATGATTGTAAGTTTCCTGAGACCTCCTCTGCCATGTTTCCTGTACAGCCTGTGGAACCATGAGACAATTAGACCTCTTTTCTTTGTAAATTACCCAGTCTCATGTAGTTCTTTATAGCAATCCAAGAAAAGACTAATAAAGAAAATTCGTACTGCTATAAAGATGCCTACAAATGTGAAAACAACTTTGGAACTGTGTAACAGGCAGAGGTTGGAATAGTTTGGAGGGCTCAGAAGACAGGAAGATGAAGGAAAGTTTGGAACTTTCTAGAGCCTTGTTGAATTGTTTTGACCAAAATGCTAATAGTGATATGGACAATGAAGCCCAGGCTGAGGTGGTCTTATATGAAGATTAGGAACAGTGAACTGGAGCAAAGGTCACTTTTGTTATGCATTAGCAAAGAGCTTGGAGGCATTATGCCCCTGCCCTAGAGATCTGTGGAACTTTGAACTTCAGAGAAATAATTTAGTATATCTGATGGAAGAAATTTCTAAGCAAGAAAGCATTCAAGATTTGACCTTGCTGCTTCTAAAAGCATATGGTCATATGTGTGAGAAAAGAACTGACCTAGAAGTGGAACTTATATTTAAAAACAAAGCAGAATGTAAAAGTTTAAAAAATTTGCAGCCTAGCCATGTGGTAGAAAAGAATAACACATTTTTTGAGGAGGAATTCAAGCCAGCTACAGAAATTTGCATAAGTAAAGAGAAGTCAAATGTTAATAGCCAAGACAATGGAGGAAAATGCCTCAAGGCATTTTGTAGACCTTTGCAGCAGACCATCTCATTACAGGCCCAGAAGCCTAGGAGGGAAGAATGGTTTCATGGATTGGGGCCCAGGGCCCTGCTGCCCTGTGCAACCTCAGAACACTTCTCCCTGCATCCCAGCCACTCAAGCTCACTGATAGGTAAAAGGGCCCTAGATACATTTCAGGTCACCACTCCAGGGGATGCAAGCCAAAATCCTTGCCAGCTTCCACAGTGTTAAGACTGTGGGTGTCAGAGGGCAAGAGCTGAGGCATTGGAGCCTTTGCTTAGTTATCAGCAGATGTATGGATGTCCAGGCAGAAGCCTGCTGCAGGGGTGGAGCCCTCATGGAATACCAGAGGGGAAACATGGGGTTGGAGCCCCCACACAGAGTCCCCAATGGGGCACTGATTAGTGGAGATATGAGAAGAGGGCCACTGTTCTCCATACTCCAGAATGGTAGATCCTCTGACAGCTTGCACCTTGCACCAGGAAAAGCCACAGGCACTCAAAGCCAGGTCTTGAGAGCAGCCACGGGAGCTGAGTCCTAAAGAGCCACAGGAGTGGAGCTGCCCAAGACCTTGTGAGTCCACTCCTTGCAACAGTGTGACTTGGATGTGAGACATGGTGTCAAAAGAGATTATTTAGAGCTTTAAGATTTAACAGCTGATCTGCTGAGTTTTGGACTTGCATGGGGTCTTTAGCTCCTTTGTTTTGGCCAATTTCTCCCTATTGGAAAGGGAGTATTTACCCAATGCCTGTACCCCCATTGTATCTTGGAAGCAACTATCATATTTTTATTTTTATTTTACAGGCTCACAGGTGAAAGGGACTAGCCTTGCCTCAGATGAGACTTTGGACTTTGGACTTTTGAGTTAATGCTGGAATGAGTTAAGATTTTGGGGGATTGTTGGGATGGTATGATTGTATTTTGAAATATAAGGACATGCTATTTGGGAGGGGCCAGGAGCAGAATCATATACTTTGGATCTGTGTCCCCTGCTCAAATCTAATATCTAATTGTAATCCCCAATATTGGAAGAGGGGCCTTCTAGGAGGTGATTGGATCATGGGGCAAGATTTCCCCACTGCTGTTCTCATAATAGTAAGAGTTTTCATGAGATCTCGTTGTTTATAAAAGTGTATAGCACCTCCTCCTTCATCTCTCTTCATCCTGCTTCAGCCATGAAGGAGTGTCTACTTTTCCTTTATCTCTAACATGATTGTAAGTCTGCTGAGGCCTCTTCAGCCTTGCTTTCTGTAGATCCTGCAGAACCATGAGCCAATTAAACCCCTTTTCTTTATAAATTACTCAGATAGTTCTTTATAGCACTCCAAGAATGTAGGAATACATATGGTAATAACCTTTTAGATACAACACCAAAGGCACAGTTGTTGAAAGACAGACAGACTTGATAAGCTGGACTATATTAAAATTAAAAACTTCTGCTCTGTGAAAGATAATGTCAAGTGAATGAGAAGACAAGCCACAGAGTAGGGGGAAATGTTTGCAAAAGAATTATCTGATAAAGGACTGTTGTCCCAAATATACAAAGAAGTCTTGAAACTCAAAAATAACAAAGTGAACAATCCTATATAAAAATGGAAAAAAGTTCTGAGCAGACACCTCATGAAAGAAGATACACAGATAGCAAATAAGTATATGAAAATATGTTCAATATCATCTTATTAGGGAATTGCATGTTAAAACAGCAATAAGATACTACTATACATCTATTAGAATGACAAAAATTCTAAATGTTGACACCACCAAATTCTGGTAAGGATCTAGAGCAACAGGAACTCTGATTTATTGCTGATGGGAATGCAAAATGCTACAGCCTGCCTGCCTGCCTGACTTCCCTTCCTTCTTTCCTTCCTTCCTTCCTTCCTTCCTTCCTTCAATATCTTCTAATATTTGGAAGATAGTTTGACAGTTTCTTACAAAACTAAGGATTTTTTTCTATATGATTTAGCAATTGCGCTCCTTAGTATTTACTCAAATAAATAAAAAATTTATGTATACAAAAAAACCTGCACACAGATATTTGTAGCTGCTTTCTACATAATTGCCAGTTCCTAGAGGGAACCAAGATGTCTTTTAGTAGGTCAATTGATAAACTGTGGTACTTCCAGAAAATTGAATGTAATTTAATGCTAAAAACAAATGAGTCATCAAGTCACAAGAAGACATGGAGGAAACTTAAATGCATTTTACTAAAAAAAAGCCAATCAAAAAATATTGCATTCTGTATGATTCCTACTATATAACATTCCAGCAAAGGCAAAAACTGAGATAAATGTATTAGTGCTTGCTGGGAGTTAGTGGGGAAGGAGGGATGCATAGGCAGAGCACTGAGGATTTTTAGGCTAATGAAACTATTCTGTGCAATACTACAATGGTGGATTCATGTTGTTTATATGTTTACCAAAACCCGTAGAATGTGCGACACCAAGGGTGAATGCTAATGGAAACTGTAGACTTCGTGTGATAATGATGTGTCAATGTGAGTTCATCAATTGTAAGAAATGTGCCACTCTGGTGCAGAATGTTGATAGTGGGAGAGGTTGTGCATATGTGAAGGGAGGGAGTATGTTGAAACTCTCTATTCTTTCTGTTCAATTTTTCTGGAACCTAAAACTGCTATAAAAATAAACTTGACTACTACAAAACAGATACGAGTGCATAGCATGTGGTTAAGTATACTTATCCCTTCTTGAAATGTTCAGTATTGTATGTGTATGTTTACATGCACACGTTGGGTCACAATGTAAATTGTACTTCTTACATTTCATAGTTGTGGTTCATAGTCAAAGCCACTTTCTTTTCTCTTCTCCTTTCCTCCCTTCCTTCCTTCCTTTCTTTATTTGGTGTTTTCTAAGATTCTTCCTTAATCTTCTTCTCCACTGATTTTATTAAAACTTCTCTGGTTTTAAAATAAGAAAAGCATTGCTCAGATTTCAATTATTTCCATACTTCATTTATTAGCTTAAAACATTTCCATAATACCTTGATACATAATTTATTTCCTTATTTTTTTCTTTTTCTCTTTTTTTTTTTTTTTTTTTTTGAGACAGAGTTTTGCTCTTGTTACCCAGGCTGGAGTGCAATGGCGCGATCTCAGCTCACCGCAACCTCCGCCTCCTGGGTTCAAGCAATTCTCCTGCCTCAGCCTCCTGAGTAGCTGAGATTACAGGTGCGCGCCACCATGCCCAGCTAATTTGTTGTATTTTTAGTAGAGACGGGGTTTCACCATGTTGACCAGGATAGTCTTGATCTCTTGACCTCGTGATCCACCTGCCTCGGCCTCCCAAAGTGCTGGGATTACAGGCTTGAGCCATTGCGCCCGGCCCTATTTTTTTCATTCTTAACTCTCTACCCATCCCTGCTCATAAATCCTTCAAAATTTTGTGATTTTAAAGGATCACCATGTTATAATAATATTCTTTCTATGACTACAGATTAATTATAATATTTTGTACTTGAACATAGATTAACTTGCATCTATTATACTATAAATACAATATTTTAAAAGGTAACATATTTGATGTTATCTTTATTGTGTTTAATGAATGGCCAGAAACAGCTCTAGAGTGGCTGCTTTGGTGTTTTAGATGTCCCTTTTAATGAAATATGTCCTGGAAAATATAAATAGACATAGAAAAACAAAAGTGATTTGAAAAACTAAGCAGTAATCACAAGCTGGATCAGCAAAATGGAATCCTCTCTCCTATACTCACACATATGTTCAAACTGAGATAAACATGCACATGCTTCAGTTACAAGCAAAACTTTCTTGAGAGACAAGTGGCAGGGAGCACTGAAGCTGAAAGCAGTGTGACAACACAGTGGCACACAATGGTGTGAAACAACTCAACCCTGTAATTAATTTATATCATTAAAGTCCCATCAATATCACTTAGCTGGATGGCTCTGACAGGATGGGAATATTACCTAGAGATAAATTTCCTACTACAAAGGTTATAGTACTGTTTGCATATGTGCTTTAGAATAAATTATAAAAAGGTGAAAAATATGCAAGCCATTCTGTATAACCTGAGAATAAGTTGGGAGAACATAAGTGTATATGCTTGATGTTGTCTATGGTGAATACAATGCATCGCATCTTTTTCCCCTCTAAATAGAAATGCAGAGGTTCAATACCCCAAATTGGATTGAGAAAACAATGTACACTTAGAATATTTGTATAAAAAAATCCTAGGACTACTTGTAGTACATAATGATTAATACCTATAAAGTATATAAAATTTTCTCAAACTGAGCCCATTGTTAGAAAAAACAGAAAAAACAGAGAAATTGATTTTTTTTTTTAGCCAGTTGCCTAGAAGACACTTGGTTAAATGGATATAGAATGGAAAAAATAATAAGAAAAATTTTACCTCTGTAACTATACCAGAATGGCTAAAGGAAAATTATAGCATAGTGGACATCATGAAAAGCATTATATGAAGAGCTGTAAAAATTTTCCTTAGGCTCGGAATATAGTTTCTCTCACCCTACCAAAGTTTGTAAAGTGATTTATCTGAAAGACTATGCTGAACTCCCCCAACTGAGAAATACCACATCATTTAATCCTTCCTGTCCAAGATATATTATTGCATAACATTTATTATATATATCACTTAAAATGATTTCTAAACCTCAGTCTATGCACCCATTTTACTCTCTTTTTTTCTTTGAAAATCTGAGTAGATTCCAACTAATGAAATGATGGTAACTGCATACTATTTTGTGACATAAGACAAGCTTTGGACTTAAAAACTACCTTCAATTTGAACTTAAATTAATATAGAAAATAAATCAAACTTTTACATTCTTTCTTAAGATTAAATCAATAAAAACAATAAAATGACTCTGTTGGCTATTTCTGACTTTTAAATTAAATTTATGCCTTGAAAAAAATGTAACTTAAACATGATTCAGGCATATGTCTGAATAACGTGGTGATATTTTCTTCATCATTTCAAAAAGTGATAAAATGTTTAAATAGGGATGAATTACTTGGGAAAGAGATTTGCATTTCTTCTTAACTTTGCTCCAGGGCACTATCTTCATTATATTATTTCTTAGTTTTTAAAAAGATTTTTAATTATCTCATGAGAGACTCAAGATCAGTTGAGGGTAAGCCTTTGGAATTCAAATATTATATTCTGTATAGGTAGATAAAGGTCAGAACTCAGACTCCATAGTTTATATACCAGATATTGTAACTCTATTATTTGGTGGTTTTTTTCTTTTTCTTTTTTCTTTTTTAGACAGAGTTTCACTCTGATTGCCCAGGCTGGAGTACAATGGCATGATCTCAGCTCACCGCAACCTCCACCTGCTGGGTTCAAGCAATTCTCCTGCCTCAGTGTCCCGAGTAGCCAGGATTACTGGCATATACCATCACACCTGGCAATTTTTTTTTATTTTTAGTAGAGACGGGGTTTCTCCATGTTGGTCAGGTTGTCTTAAACTCCCTACCTCAGGTGATTCACCCACCTCGGCCTCCCAAAGTGCTGGGATTACAGGCATGAGTCACCGTGCCCAGCCATAACTCTATTATTTGTTAATTCATTCAACAAATATTTTTGAGCATCTAAAATACAAATATTGTGTCAGGTAGTATGATAGGCACTAGGAGTATAATAATGAATAGACAGCTGTGATCCCTGGAAGAAAAAAAAACTGAAAAAGCAAACATTCCTAAATAATTAGAAAAGATAAATGCAATAAACAAACAGGATTCTGAACAAGACAGGTGGAAAAATCAAGGAACTTCCTTGAGGAGATGTCATTCAGGCTGAGACATCAAGGATGAAGCAGACAAAGAAAGACTGGGGATAGAGCTTTACCAGAATGGGAGAGTGGCTTATATACAGTTTTGAGCCAGAAAACATAAATAAACAAAATTAAACTAAGGGGGGAAAGTAACTATACTTTTTAGACAGTACACACTATATTTCTGTGTTAATAGATTTTGTGATTAAAAATTGACAACTTCTGTAAAAAAATTAGAAATAGGCAAAATTAAAAAGTAAATAGTTACTACATATCTTTAAAAAAATCTAAATACTTCCTGTTTAAGAGGCTTCAGAGCCAGATTGTTTTGACTATAAATTGCATTAAACTCTCAAGAAACAAGTAATTCCATTTACAAAAATATCAGCTTCCAATCAAGAAATTACTAGGTTTATTATATAACATTGATACAAAAATCTGACTGTTAATATATGTATTAACTACTCTTACTTATAAATATGCATGTAAAACTCACCTTCACAAAACCGTGTAGCATTTATGTGGGAAAAATATTTATAAATTTTTTTGAATAATATAGGAGAATTGTATTAGTCCACTTTCATGCTGCTGATAAAGACATACCCAAGACTGGGAAGAAAAAGAGGTTTAATTTGACTTGCAGTTCCACATGGCTAAGGAGGTCTCAGAATCATAGCAGAAAATGAAAGGCACATCTTACATCATGGCAGCCAGAGAAAATGAGAAAGAACCAAAAGTGGAAATCCCTGATAAACCCATCAGATCTCATGAGACTTATTCACTATCATGAAAATAGAACGGTAAAGACCTGAACCCATGATTCAATTATCTCCCCCTCGGTTCCTCCCACAGCATGTGAGAATTCTGGGAGATACAATTCAAGTTGAGATTTGGGTGGGGACACAGCTAGACCATATCATTCCACCCCTGGCCCCTCCAAAATCTCCTGTCCTCACATTTCAAAACCAATCATGCCTTCCCAATGGTCCTTCAAAGTCTTAACTCATTTGAGCATTAACCCAAAAGTCCACAGTCCAAAGTAGCATCTGAGACAAGGCAAGTCCCTTCCACCTATAAGCCTGTACATTTAAAAGCGGTTAGTTACTTCCCAGATACAGTGGGAGTAAAGGAATTGGGTAAATACAGTCATTCCAAATGGAAAAAAAAAATGACCAAAATAAAGGGGTTAAAGGGCACATGCAATTCCAAAATCCAGCAGGGCAGTCAAATCTCAATGCTCCAAAATGATCTTCTTTGACTCCAGGTCTCACATTCAGGTAACATTGATGCAAGATGTGGGTTCCCATGATCTTGGGCAGCTCCACCCTGGTGGCTTTGCAGGGTACAGTCTCTCTCAAAGCTGCTTTCATGGGCTGGCATTGAGTATATTTGGCTTTTCCAGGTGCAGAGTGCAAGCTGTCAGTGGATCTACCATTGTGGGTTCTGGAGAATAGTGGCCCTCTTCTCACAACTCCACTAGGCAGTGCCCCAGTAGGAGCTCTGTGTGGGAGCTCCCATCTCACATTTCCCTTCCACACTGCCCTAGTAGAGGCTATCCATGAGAGCCCTGTCCCTGCAGCAAACTTTTGCTGGGCATCCAGGCGTTTTTATACCTCTTCTGAAATCTAGGCAGAGGTTCCCAAACCTCAATTCTTGACTTCTGTGTACCTATGGGCTCAACATCATGTGGAGGCTGCCAAGGCTTGAGGCTTGCACTCTTTGAAGCCATGGCCTGAGCTCTACATTGGCTCTTTTCAGCCACTACTAGAGTGTCTGAGATGCAGAACATTAAGTCCCTAGGCTGCACACAGCATGGAGACACTGGGGCTGGCACACAGCATGAACACTGACACACAGCATGGACACCACTTTTCCTCCTGAGCCTTCAGGCCTTTGATGGGAAGCACTGCCTTGAAGGTCTCTGACATGACCTGCAGATATTTTCACTATGGTCCTGAGATTAACATTAGGCTCCTTGCTACTTATGTAGATTTATGCAGCTGGCTTGATATCCTCAAAAAATGGGTTTGTCTTTTCTACTGCATCATCAGGCTGCATTTCTTCCACCAGATACGGTAAAGCATCTCTAGAGCAGGGGCAAAATGCCACTTGTCTCTTTGCTAAAACATGACAAGAGTCACCTTTGCTCTAGTTCCCAAAAAGTTCCTCATCTCCATCTGAGACAACCTCAGTCTAGTCCTTATTGTTCGTATCACTATCAGCATTTTTGTTAAAGCTATTCAACAAATCACAAAGAGGTTCCAGATTTCTCCACATGTTCCTGTCTTCCTCTGAGCCCTCCAACTGTTCCAACCTTTACCGGTTACCCAGTTCTAAAGTCACTTCCACATTTTGGGGTATCGGTTCATCAACACCCCACTCCTGGTACCAATTGACTGTATTAGTTCATCATGCTGCTAATAAAGACATACATGAGACTGGTAAAAAAAAAAAAAAAGAGGTTTAATTTGATTTACAGTTCCACATGGCTGGGAGGTCTCAGAATCATGGCAGGAGGCAAAAAGCACTTCTTACATTGCAGCAGCCAAAGAAAATGAGGAATAAGCAAAAGTGAAAATTCCTCATGAACTCATCAGATCTCATGAGACTTATACACTATCATGAGAATAGCATGGGAAAGATCAGCCCCCATGATTCAAGTACCTCCACCTGGGTCCCTTCCACAACACGTGAGAATTCTGGGAGATATATTCAAGTTTATATTTGAATGGGGACACAGCCAAACCATATCAGATCATATTTGTTATTTTATTTTATTTTATTTTCAGCTCCAGGATACATGTGCAGAATGTGCAGGTTTGTTACATAGATATACATGTGCTATGGTGGTTTGCTGCACCTATCAACCCATCATCTATTTTTTAAGCCCTGCATACATTAGGTATTTGTCCTAATGCTCTCCCTCCTCTTGTCTCCCAGCCCTGAGAAAAACTCAAATAGTATTTCTGGTTGTAGATCCTTTACATTCCCACAAACAGTGTAAAAGCATGCCTATTTCTCCATAGCCTTGTCAGAATATATTGCTTCTTGACTTTTTAATAATCATGATTTTAACTACAGTGAGATGCTATCTCATTGTGGTTTTGATTTCCATTTCTCCTATGGTCAGTGATGTTGAGATTGTTTTCATATGTTTGTTGACCACATAAATGTATGTCTTCTTTTGAGAAGTATCTGTTCATAATTTTTACCCACATTTTGATGGATTTGTTTGTGTTTTTCTTGTAAATTTGTTTAAGTTCCTTATAGATTCTAGATATTAGACCTTGTCAGATTGGTAGATCACAAAAATTTTCTCCCATTTAAAAGATTGAATGTTTCCAGATAGGAGTAATAAGATGTCAATACCCCTTTCATTAACCTAGAGGGGTAAGAAAATCTAATAATATTTTAAATCCCCAAAAAATTATTTTAGGATATCTTAGACATTGTAAAGGGCATCTGAAAGAAAAATTGTAGAATAATAATACAAGTTATTTTCTTACTAAATTGTAACTTTCTTGGCTTACTATTGCTGCCAAGCTAATCTTTTACAAATGTCATCTTGTTTAATTTTTCCAACAATTCTGTAAGGTGAGAATTTATATTTCTCCTTTTACAGTTGAAGAAACTTAAAGTCTTAAAGGGGCTATGTATATTGCCCAAGATTATACATTTAGCAAATGATTGTAAAGACATTTGGACCCAAGTCAGTCAGCCCTTGATATAGCAGTAATCCATGCTATATCCACTCCCCAATGATTCAAATGCTGTTGAAATTAAAACATTAGCAACAAAATATACATGTATAGAACTAATTCAAATTCTGAGAAATGGATTGTAGAAGTAGTCTATGAGGCAATCTTCAGAGAAATTACCTCTGACCTTATTGAGTGTCCTTTTTTTCCGCCCCCCTTAAACCTCAGTGCTTCTGACCCTTCCTTTTTCTGTTCTTCAAATATGTCAATCTGGTTCTACCTCAGGACTTTTATATTCACTCCCCCCTCTGCTTGGAACTACTTTACCCAAACTTTCCATAGCTGATGCCTCTTCCTCTACATCTTAAGTTAAATGTCGCCTCCTGAGAAACATTTTTTTAATCACCTATATAAAATAAGAAGTGAAATATAAGAGATGAGAAATAAAATTTTTCCCTCAGTGCCCCTCCAAGTTGCTCTTCATTAGTGTGTTTTCCCCCTCTTCATAACATTGATCATTCTCTGAAATTACTGTGTTTCTTCGTGTATTTAACTCTTAATCTTCTCTGCTCCACTCTGTTACAAGGAAGTTCCTGTGAAGGCAGTTCACCATTATCTCCAATATTTGTAGTAGTGCCTAATACACAGTAGGATCTCTAAATCTTTGCCAAATGGATGAGTAATCTAAATGAATACATTTAGAAAATATATAAAAATAACAGGTGAATAAATACCTGTTAGTAAGGTTACTTCTTTGCATGGAAACTGAAGGCAGGGAGTAGTGAAAAGGGAGACTGAATTTTTCACTTCTTAATGTAAATTTTTAAAATTGTATTTTTTAACTACATTTTCTTTCTCACTCCAAACTCTTAACTAAACTCCAGAAAGTTGAACTAAGTTTAGAGGGAGAAATTATATAGAAAAGTGAGGAAAAATTAGAGAACAACAGGTTAGTAAAATAATTATCTCATCTCTGAACTAGAAAACATTTCCTAATGATAGAAGCACATAAATACATAAAAATCACAATACACACACACAAAACATTTAAAAACTAATTAAAAGACTAAGAAAAATATTTCAATTAATTCAACAGATCGTTAATATTTTTAATTTACAAAGAAAAGCAATACCATATGCAAAAAAAAGGGGGAAAGAAAATTAGTGCAAAACTCACCAAAAAAGAAATAAAATAGCAAATACATTTGTTTCAAACTTAAGCTAACTAGTAATTAAATAAATGTAATTTAAAACAAGAAGTTACAATTTTTCACCTATAGAATTTGCAATAAATACACAAAAGACTAAGCGCAATGGTCTCAAGTCTAAATTAACTGTTGCTTTTTATTGTTGTTTGGAATGTAAATTGGTTCATTATTCCTAGAAAACAGTTTACTAATGTGTACTAAATCTGGAAAATATTTAAACCTCTTTACTGAGCAGTTCAACTTCTAGAAAAGTATCTAAATAAATTAATAATGAATGCATGAAAAGCTTCAAATCAATGATGCTCATTTCGGTGTTTATATTAACATCAAAAATATGAAAGAAGACGATAGAAATGCCATAAACTCAGGAATAAGGGGAAAATACTATTTTTGTTTATGCTTCATAACATGCAATTAATAAAAACATTTCCAAAGAATTCTTAATGATATATTAGAAAATGTTAATGACATATAATGTTAAGTAAAAAACAGCTGATTAAAAACTATATTTGAAGTACTGAGAAAAATAGAAATATATCCTGAAGAAAATACATCAAAATATTTGCAGTTTTAATATATGGAAATATATATAAGTACATTTATTATGCATCATTTATTCTCTATACTTTTCTATATTATGTAATTTGTTTTAATATTACTTTTTTTTTTTTTTTTTTGATATGAAGTCTTGCCCTGTCGCCATGCTGGAGTGCAGTGGCGCAATCTCAGCTCATTGCAACCTCCGCCTCCTGTGTTCAAGCGATTCTTCCGCCTCAGCCTTCCGAGTAGCTAGGACCACAGGCACATGCCACCACGCCTGGCTAATTTTTGTATTTTTAGTAGAGACAGGGTTTCAACATGTTGGCCAGGATGATCTCTATCTCTTGACCTTGTGATCCGCCTCCCTTGGCCTCCCAAAGTGCTGGGATTACAAGCATGAGCCACTGCACCTGGCCTAATATTACTTTTAATGCCAAGAAAAATAATCCACATGACAGCATGGTTGTTTTTATTAATTATTACAAACATATATTCCTTTTCTATGGTCTTTAAATACCATTACATGTATGGTCTCTCTTTACAAGTCATTACCATTTTAAAGCTGATATTTCTCTTTGACAATGAGAGTTTATTTATTTCAAACTTCAGGTGGCTCATTTTCATAAATATTATTGTTATTTTATTTATTGTAATTTTTAGGCAATGGAAGAACTCAATGAATATTTTTTAAAACAGTTTGTAAAAAATGTTCTTGAACATTTTAAACATTATTATGTAAAGGTTTATTTAAATTTTTTTCCAACTTTGTTTATAAAACAATTATACTGCATTTAAAAAACAGAAAATAAATAGGCTCCAAACAAAAAAAGAAAAACCAGTTTTCATGTAGTTCCCAACCTGAGAAGAATACAAAAAAAGAAAATGACCTGAAAGAATGAAAATAAATTGGATTTCCAAAAGTATTTTACTTTTAATAATCTACAATGTTAATGGTATCAGGGAAAATTAAAACACAAACTTTAATTTGTCAGTGCAACATTATTTGAATTGGTTTTCTTTGTTTTAGTATAATGAACATTGAAATCACATTTTCGGGATTTTGTGAAGACTGAAAGTCTGACCTGAAGCAGAGTTTTGCTCAGTAAATTACTTGCATCCTTTTAATTATTTGATTCCTGTAAGAATCAGTTTTAATTTATAAATAAGGTAGATACCATAAATAAAATACTTACATTCTGATCCCAGAATATATTTATTATGAATATTCTGCTTTTTACTGCTTTGAACCTTCTAAACCTTAATCAGATTAGTATTTGAATAAAAAATGACTTACTGCCTTTATTATTCTGAGTTACGATAACCTAACAATGTCTTTTTTCCAAGGAAAACTATCTGTATACTAAAACTGCAATATGATTAAAACATTTTATTTAATTTTTTTAAATGTTGAATATAACAGAAGAATTAATACATGCTTTAAAAAGTCATGTAGTTCAAAAGTAGGAAGCATTCATGTAGTCCAACATTCTGCTAAAATAAAAATTTTGTTTAAAATATTCTTAAAAACTGTTTCTCCAACTCCAATGAGGTGATAAGTAATGAACTTTTAGGTGGCAAGTTATGTCTCTCTCCAATCACGAGATCCATTTCACAAATTACTCCTTTTCCCAGACTCTTAATATCATCCTAATGACCTTACCAAATAAACCCCTCCAAAATGTGAACAAGACAACCTAGTTGGCATGCCAAGATATGCTAGAGATAAATGCTAAACAACAAAGCAAGAGTAATGATCTTTAAAATTTTTTTTGATATTTCATTTATCATGGATGTTTTGCATTATTTTTAATTTTCAACATATTTTTGACAAATTTTATATTTATCATGTATAACACGATATTTTGAAATATGTACACATTGTGGAATAGCTAAATTTACCTAATTAACATATACATTACCTCACATACTTATTTTTGGTTGTGAGGACACTTAGAATCTACTCTTAGTGAAATTGCATTAAATATTACCTAACATGACTACTGAGTTTTCTGGCACCCTCTTGAATCTTGCACTGTGAGAAGTGCCTCACTCACCTCACCCTAGTCTCAGTTCTCATTGATAATTTCTGTTATTGTTCTAGCTAACTGCATTTGCTAAATGAATCCCTAACATTATTTTGTTATTTCCTTTTATGAAAGCAATCATGCCTATGGAAACACAATTCATTTCAGAAGATGAATGTAGCCCAAATAAGTTCAAGAAGTGTAATTTACCAGGTGTTGGTGGCTGGCAGAATTCCACCAAACTTGAGGATGAGGCAAAGCAGTGCTAATTATACAGCTTTTTGTTGCATGTTTCCCCTCGTTCATTATAGAAGTAACTATGGGTAAAGCAGCTTCCTTTGCCCAAACTAAGTTCCTAAGGAAGACCTCAGCTCCCAGCCCTCAGCAGTCAAAATTCTTAGAAGATGGGCTAGGGGGATATATGGTTATAACACACCACAATATCCACTACAGTTCACCACCTGACCTGGTTGGAACAATGTGTTATTAAATTAAACAATGTGATATTAAATTTGCTTCATCTGGAGCACAGCTGTTCCAGGATTCTGATTGATTTCTTTTCATGGGGAAAATTAGAAGTGGAAGGTTAAAAAAACAAACATTGCTGAGCTGGTCTCAAGGTCACAATTAATGCTCATCATCTTCTCAATTTACTACCCATTCCAGATTACACTCACCGTGAGCCAGCATCTCTACTGGTTTAGGCATTGTGATTATGATTCACTGGGATAAGATGATGTAGACCTCTATCCCTGGTCATCTTGCCCATCTCATCCACTCGCTGCTGCACTTGTTCATTGATGATCAATATTGGACAAAGAAGCACCCGGAAAAGTTACAAGAGATCTCCTCAGTGTCAAGCATATTCCTCCCTGCCCAAATTTTGTAATGGCATCCCCAGTATATCCTGATATCAGAATCAATTACCCCTGCCAGGATAACTTTTTTCCTTGACTGATTGTCTATTGAAAGAAAAAATCTAAAGGAGCAAGAGTCATCACTTAAAGTTTAATGGGAGTCTCACTCTGTCCCACATTAAAAGCATTTCCTCTCGGTGAACAAGAATTTATAGAGTCCAGAATTGTGGGAAGAAGAAGCACAAATTTCCTAAGTGGGTCACTTAGATGATGATAAGTAAGATTATGCCAACTTCTGTACCCTGTTTTGAAGATCCATTTATTCTATTATTAGAAACACCGAATCATATACTGATCTTTCTACATCCCGAAAGGTGTTACCCCGTTATTGCAGACTCTGATGTCCAATCTGGCTCTTCAGCTGCACCTCCAACAGACTAATCAATTTCTCTCTTATTCCAGCAGCCTCTGAATGCAGTATCATCTGGCCCAGTGACCTTCATGATTATGAACATACTGACAGAGCAACTTTGCTGTAATGTGGGTCCCTTGGTTCAAGGAGATGCTATGTGGGATCACATATTGGTGAATCAAGCACTATGGAAATCCTTGAATAGTGGCACCGGCTAAGTCCTTGCAGGCAGGAAAGTCAAACCCATATTCAAAATGTGAATCAATTACAGTCAGGATGAATCCCTGCATCTTCGAAGATGGAAGATGGCTAATATAATCAACTGGAGACCAAATGGCTGCTTGGTCTCTGCAAGGGAAAAACTATATCCAGTGTTGAGTATTGATTTCTGTGGCTGTGAGATTCAATGCTCAACTGTGGTAATATCTAGAGTAGGGAGTTTGTGTCACTTGGGCGTTCTGGGAAGCAGAGGCTGAGGCAATGATAGAAGTGCAAGAAGATTATTGGGTGGAAGGAGATGGATAATGACTATGAAATATAAATCAAGGAAGGGATAATTACTGTGAAATATAAACCGAGGAAGAAGCAGAATTGGAAAGGGAAAGGCCACAGAAAATAATGCAGATTTGATACCTTTGGAAGGAAAAGGAAGCAGGATTTTTCAAGGAGAGCTTCAGATCACAGTATAAATTTGACAAAGTCTGGCCAATCTAACAGGGAGCTCTAGAGTAAAGATCACCCAGAAAAGAGTCTATTGTCTTGCTGAAATATCCATACCCTAGAGTCTTTTCACAATCAATAACTGGCTGGGGGCATTGTGAAGGAGATGAAGGAGAAGCCTGACTTCAGATCAAAAACTGAAGTAGGTCTTTAAAGCACTCACAGCTAAAGCTTGTCAGCTACCACAGGATGATACAGTCCTTGGAGCTAAACAGTAAATTCTTTCTGGATAGAGGATCCAAGCAGCGCATGTTTCTGGCAGCCATAGGCTACTCTTTGCATCATGCAGACCCACTTCTCCATATATTCATGAGATCTTCCTTCAGACTTCTGAGGCCTTTCCTCCTGACGGGATATTCAGAAAAGGGATGTTAGGACAAACTGCAGTTGCTTTCAGATCACAACTGGTATTCATCATTTTCTTTTTCACTAATAATTCCAAATTCCGTTCTTCTTCATCTATTATCTTTATTTTTGGGTGGTTTAGTGAGTGTTATGGCCCAGATATTCATTAGGAGGTGTCAGAGATTTTTTTTGGAAACAGGCACATAAATATTCAGATCCTTTCTGTGACACCTATTAGGTGTGAGATCATGAACAAGTGACATAAGTGCTGTGTAACTGCTTTCCCATCAATAAAATGTGAGAAAACTTAATTATGAGGATTACATAAAATACCATTAAAAATTGATTAATACTGTTTCTGTCACAAAACAAGCACCCAATAAAATGTTTTGATTATGATTATTATGTCAGCTTTCTTAAAATATCCAGAAATTTAAGTTCTGCTTTCTCATCAAAACAAAACAAAAATTAAAAACAAAAGAAATAAAGCACTATTTCCTAAAATCAGCATTAACAGAATATGATAGTATTCCAAAAATTGTTCCCGATAAAATGTAATACCCTTTTTGCTAAATAGTTACTTTTAAAAGTTATAGGAAGGAAGGAGGTGAAACCATCTAGAAGAAAAAATGCTGCTTCATCATCCCTTTGGAATTCCTTTCGTGCATTATCAGATCAGATTATGATTGCAAATCAGCTTTAAGAATTCACAGTTTTTTCTCCTCTGGCCTTGAGAGCAGAGCTCTACTTAGAACTCTATTTCTGAGCATTGAGAGGCTTCATCAATTTTCCATCCTCACACTCTTTGCCCTAAGACCCTGTAAGGGTGCCCACCTGTCTGTCTACTTAAACAGCTTCTATTCAGTAGAATTGGCAATCACTGATTTCCTAATGGCCTCACTAAGTCACTGATCAGGTAAGTTTTCTTTTACATTTTTCAGAATAGCAAATAAAAGCCTCTTGCAGAGCATTCTCTTAAAATCTATCTACTGACTCCCATAGATTACTCTGCCTTTTCTTGTACACCTACAGCTGAGGCACAGCTGACTCCTAACTTCTTGTTTCTTCTGCCTAAACCACAGTAAATTAAAATGTCTGTAATATAGAAAAGTCTTTATGCCATAAAAAATTCTGAAACTAATGGAATGTAGTATATCCTATAGTTTTTTTCTAGATTTTCCAGAATTCACAAGCTTTTTAAATCTCTTAAAGTATGCTGGTTTTTTGAACCAAGCCTCAAGAAGGAAGGCATTAAGGAACGTAATGAAGGAGTTGAGAGTCCAGAATATCATGAAGACCTTAAGGATGTCCCAAATGCTATTGTGTTCTAAAACAGAATCATCAACATTTCCTATGCTATTACTCTTCCAACCCCTAGATCCTTATACAAGTTATTTTGGAACAGCATTCACAGGAAACCACAGCTATAATTGTAAGGTGATCCACTGCTACTGTTTGAATGTGTCCCTCACAATTTTTGTGCTGAAAACTAATCTTCAGAGGGCTCTGCCCTCACTAATAGATTAACAACTTTATCATGGAAGTAGATTAGTTACCACAAAAGCAGATTCCTGATAAACATGTAAGTTTGGCTCCCTTCCACACACACTTTCTTGAGTGCTTTCTTGTTTTTTCATGCAGGGCTTTCATGCCGCAAGAAGGCCCTTGCCAGATGTGGGCTCCTAAACATTAGACTATCCAGCCTACAGGACTGTGAGAAATAAACTTTTGTTCTTTTTATAATTTCAGGTATTCTGTTATAGCAACACACCCACCATGGTGGTTTGCCTAAATCTGTTCCACTTTTAGCACTGAAAGTCTCACATACTGGGAAAACTTTTGGTCCCAAGCAAACTAGAGTAGTTAGTCTCTCTGCATGAAGGCATTAGAAATATGGACCCTGGAGTCAAGAAGTCCAGGAAGAAATTCTTAGCTCTATTTCTTACCAGTTGTATCACCCTGGGCGTCTTAGTCCATTTTTTCGCTGCTGTAACAGAATACTAGAGACTGGGTAATCTGTAAAGAAGAAAAATTTATTTCTCGCAGTATTGGAGGCTGGGACATCCAAAGTCACGATGCTGGTATCTGGAAAGGATCATCTCAAGGCAGAAGATGTAAGGTAGAAGCAAGTGCACCAGTCAGAGAGGCACCAAAGGCCAACTTTCCTTTATAACAACCCAGTCTCTGAATGACAAACCTGCTCCCAAGATAAAAACATCAATTCATTCATGAGGACTCCACCATTATGATTTAATCACCTCTTATTAGGCCCCACCTTCCTGTTGCATTGGGCATTGTATTTCCAATACATCCAAACCATAACACTGGACAAGCAGCTAAACCTCAATTAAGCCTCAGTGTCCTCAACTGTAGTTAAGGGCACAAATACCTTTTTTAAAACAGAATTTTTCCAAATAGTGAATGAGATAATAAATTTAAATTATTTAGCTTAGTTTTTAAGGCATATTATAAGTTATCAATAAATATCAGCTATTATGATTGTTAGGGTTGAGTTATTTGGCATTGATCATCTCTCTGGTATGTTCCCATAGCCTTTGATGGTGTTGATAAAATGGGAACATCATAAGCGTACTGATAAGCATAGTGACATGGGGTCTCAAAATCAAGAACTTCTGCATTCCTATGCAATTATTCTACTGAGAAATTAAATCCTTGGAACATTTAATGCAGGTGAATGCTGAAGCAATTTTCATGCGAAATGCCACATGAAAGTTATCAAAGCAGTGGTTAAGAGCATGGCTCTGGAATAAAAACGATTTACCTTATAAATCGTGCCACCTGAGCCTGAACTTCCTCAGCATAGTGAGTGTGCTCATACTGGTCTCCCAAGATTTGAAGGATTCTTTCTTTTCTTTTTCTTTTTTATTATTATACTTTAAGTTTTGGGGTACATGTGCAGATCATGCAGGATTGTTACATAGGTATACGTATGCCATGGTGGTTTGCTGCCTCTGTCCCCCGTCATCTACGTTAGGTATTTCCCCTAATGTTATCCTTGAGGGATTCTTAAGTGAGATAGTGCTTGCAAATTGCTTTGCACACCACCTAGTCATTGAAATTGCTCTTTAAACACTCTGAAGTAACCTAAGCTAACATTTATTAAGTACTCATTATGTACTGTATGCTACTCTAAAGGTTTTTATGTATCAACCAAATTAATATTCAAAATTACTGGGTGAGATAGATATCACTACTTTCTGTATGTGATAAATTTGAAAACTGAAGACTAGAGAGATTAAGTACATGACCTAGTTGCCCAACAGATGGAGTGTGATTGAGATGCAAATCAAATCATCAAAAATATAGTTAGATAGAATGAATAAGATCTAGTATTTGATAGCACAACAGGGGGACTACAATCAACAATAATTTATTATATTTTTAAATAACTAAAATAGTATAATTGGATTGCTTGTATCACAAAGAAAAGATAAATGCTTGAGTTCATGGATTCCCATTTACCCTAAATGTGACTATTATGCATTGCATGCCTTTATCAAAATAT
Organism: Aotus nancymaae; assembly: GCF_030222135.1. Lineage (NCBI taxonomy): Eukaryota > Metazoa > Chordata > Mammalia > Primates > Aotidae > Aotus > Aotus nancymaae. Next base: position 52,764,784 of record NW_026988454.1, read on the forward strand.
TTCACATACCTATAAATATATATACCTACTATGTACCCACAAAAGGTAAAAATAAAAATAAAAACCATTAGGCTCCTGAGCCCAAGCTATTTACCACCACACTATTGCTAGACTGTCCTGATAGTAGAGCACAGAAAGGTAAGAAGGTGAGTGAAAGACTCTTAAATATCTACCTATGAGAAATAGGAAGTAGGGATTTCAAAGGATGGAACCGTATTCATAATCACACCAGCATTCCTAATCAAAAGACAAGTTTCCACTCACAGAAAAATGTGAACCCATAGGAATTATTATTATATAGAGACACTAAGTTATGGCTTAATGTACATCTCTGAATGACACAGCTTAACTGGGTGTATTAGTCCGTTTTCCTTCTGCTGATAAAGACATATCCACGATTGGGTAATTTATGAGAAAAAGATGTTTAATGTACTCAGTTCCACATGACTGGGGAGCCCTCACAATCATGGCAGAAGGCAAAAGGCACATCTTACATGGTGGCAGGCAAGAGACAAAAGAAGAGCCAAGTAAAAAGGGAAAACCCTTATAAAACCATCAGATCTCATGAAACTTATTCACTACCCTGAGAACAGTATGAGGGAAACCACCCCCATGATTCAGCTATCTCCCACAGGGTCCCTCCCACAACATGTGAGAATTACGGGAGTAATAATTTAAGATGAGATTTGAGTGGGACACAGCCAAACTGTATCATTGGGCTAGCAAAGACAGAGCCAGATAATTTTTTAAAAAATGAAAAATCTTAGCATTTCTTTTATTCAGTCATATGAAATAGCAACTATTTTTTTCTTGACTAAAATTAAAAGTTTATGTTGGGTTCTCAAAGAATTCATCTTTTCACAGTTAAATGACTTTATCATCACCATAAATCAATGACAGATAAATCAAAAACAGAAGAAAAATATAAAATCAAAGAAGTTGCTTTCAGATGTAAGAAAAATTCCATAGCATTAAAGAACTTATTACATTTCTGCATCTACTCTTGGCAACACTATTGATTTAAAAGGAACACGTTCATTGATTTTGGATTTCTGATTCCAGTTTGAAAGACTATTTTTTTCATACAAAACAATAATGAGAACAAGCCAGAAAAACTTCATTATACTATTTTTTTAAACTCACCAGATAGCCAAGATCATAGGGAAACTGAATGAATTAAATTCCAGAAAACAATGAACTCTTCTAGAAGAGAAGACACTTGCATTGCTTTCATCAGAATCACCTGCACTAGAGCAAGGAGCAGCCAGCTAAATTTTAATGAACTTTCAATGGCCGTATGTGGCCTGTATCAATGAATGGAAATCCTAAGGAGCCCAAGCCATTTGGAGGTTATGCTCTCCTATTAACTTTTTTTGAGTCTTCAGTGAATGCATGAATAGTTTTAATGCAACAAAATCTGAGAGAGCTGAGAGAGTGCCCCCATCCCCTAAGGCAAATCAGCCTTCTTCCACAAGGCTATATCTTGATGAAGACTGATGGTAGTAGCGCAGGATTACTAAAAGTCATCAAGCACTCCAAGCTGTCATGTAACACACTTATAAAGGCTTTCAGAAAGCTGAGGAAATGTCAGTAGGGCAGAAGATCTTCTAATGTTTGGAAAGTCAGACATGGGGTTGGAGGAAAAGAATGCCCTAGCAACTCTAAAGTACGCTCCGAGAGAGAGGGAGGGAGAGAGAGAGAGAGAGAGAAAGAGAGAGAGAGAAACTTCACATCATTCAGAAAGCTGACACCTAAATTATAACGCATAAAGAGATTGCTAAAGTCTTGACATGCTAAAATCTCAATCCCTGATTAAGGAAAAGTCCTGATTCTTCTAAGTTTGAAACCAACTGTAAACTAAAACTAACTAGAGCTGCATCAAAGTCTACCCAAATCAAATATCGTTTAGTTGAACTCAGCTCCCCACACTAACAGCGTGACAGTGGGGAGTGAAGGACTGTCAACCTAAAGAAAGAAATTGAGACAAAATTAGTATAAGCAGAGAGTTTATTTAGGCCAAGTTTGAAGATTGTAAACCAGAAGCAATAGGTTCAACTTGCCCTGAATATATGCTTTGACTAGCAGCAGTTACAATTCAGTTTTTAAAGGAAAAAAGAAAGGTCACTTCTTAAGTTGACATAAGTTATTGATTGGCTATAAGTTCTTTGTATCACAAATTCCAGGAACATGAAGATAATGTGTGAAGGTCACATTGTGCAACTTGTGGTAACATTTTAGGTAATTTATCAGCTAGTCTGGAAACTACTGAGAAGGAAAGAGGAAAACAAAATGCCTTTCTACAACTAAACCAGAGCATGATGGGTATGTTGGGGTAGGAGTGTTTTAGGGGAGTGACTGAAGGCTCTGCTCTTGTCTTTTTGGGCCTGATAAATTCTGCATACCTAATATTCTTAAAACTACACTGAGATGGCTTATTTTTCTCAGAAAATAAGCTTTTCTAGTTATAAATATTTATTTCAGTCTCTATTTTATACATAATATCCAGCATATTATAAAAAGTATATAACTCACAAATAAGTATAAAAATCTGATTTATAGTAAAGAGAGGAGATACTCAAGAAGAGCAGACACGGAGATGGTCCCAGATGCAGCAGTTATCAAATAGAGTTTTCTTAAACATATATATATTTCTTTTTATTACGAATTATCTATAAATACCTCATTTATATTAAAAGAAGAACTAAATTAAGAAAAGAAACAATAGCATCCAAAAATACTGAATACCTAGAAGCAAATCTAACAGAAGGTGTGAAAAATATCTATATTAAAAACTTAAAATATTATGAGGAGTAATTAATGAAAACTTAAATAGATGTTACATGCAAATGAACTATAAGAGTCAATAATGCTAGTATGTTTATTTCACCAAAATTGATCTTCAGTGTCAATGCAATACCCAAAATGTTCCAGACATTTTTGGAGGGAATTGACACATTCATTTTGGAATTTATATGGAAATAGAAATTTCAAAACAATCTTGAACAAATTTGGAGGACCTTCTATATCTAATTACAAGTTTTACTGTAAAGCTACAGTATTTAAGATGGTATGGGAATAGCACCAGGAAAAATAAAGATTAGGAGACTATAGAGTATTTGCACATCTATATGGACAATTGATTTTTGATTAATTTACAAAGTCATTTCAATGGAGAAAGAAAAGCTTTTAAAGAAATTGTTCTGGAACATTGGAATACACTCATGGAGGAATAAAAAATGATCTGAAATCTGATTTTACTCCACACTCAAAAATTCATTTAAGACAATGGCCCAGTGTGATGGCTTACACCTGTAATTCCAGCACTTTGGGAGGCTGAGGCAAGAGGACCACTTAATCCCCAGAGTTTGACACCAGCCTGGACAACATGGCAATACTCCATCTCTACAAAACAATTAAGAAATTAATTAGACATGCTGTCATGTCCCTGTAGTCCAAGCTACTCAGGAAGCTGATACAAGAAGATCACTGGAGGCTAGGAGGTCAAGGCTGCAGTAAGTTGTATTTATGCCACTGCAATCCATCTTGGATGACAGAGTAAGTCCCTTTCTCAAAAAAAAAAAAAACAAAAAAAACCTAGAATCCTAAAATTTACACAAGCAAACAGGAGAAGACCTTCATGACCTTAGACTAGGTATTTTAGGGTTCTACAGAAAGAATTGTGTTTTTTTTTTTTTTTTTTTTTTGTGTGTGTGTGTGTGTGTGTGTGTGAGAAAAGATTTATTATGAGGAACTGGCTTACATGATTATGAAGGCTGTCGGGTTCCCAGATCTTCAGGGTAAGTCAGCAAGCTGGAGATCCTGGAAGGCCAATGGTTTAGTTCCACTGTGGAGGCAGGAAGCATTCTCTCTCACGTAGGAGAAAGTCAGTCTTTGTGTTTTATAGGAACTTTTGACTAATGGAATGAAGCCCACCTACATTAGGAAGGGTAATCTGTTCTACTCAGGCAACCAGTTTCAGCATCCAGAATAGTGTTTGACCAGTTTTATGGGTACCTCATGGCCCTGTCAATTTGACATATAAAATTTACCTACTGTGTTTTAGGCAATGTTTTCTTAGACATGACCTAAAAGCCCTAACCACAAAAGAAACAAAATAACAATTTAAGCTTCATTAAAATAAAGATCCCCACTCATCAAAAGACATTCTTAATGAGATAAGTAACTGGATCACAGAAAGGAAAAAAACTTATCACACATATGTCTAACAAAGGAATTATACTCAGCATATATTTAAAAATATTCCTAAAATTGCAACTAAAAACCCACATAAAAATGGCTCCCAAAGGTACATCACAAATAAAGATACACAAACAGTAAGGTGACTAATATCATTTGTCCTGTGGAAATACAAGTCAAAACCACAATAATATGTTATTTAACATAAAGTAAATTGTGTAAATTAAAGACATTGTCAGTGAAAATGGGGCCCAAAATTATGAAACAACTAGAACCTTGTATTGCATTATACTCTAACCAACAATACATGACCACTTTGGAGAACTGTTTGGCAATTTCTTCCCCCATGCAACCCAGTAGTTCCACTCCTACTTTTGATGGCATATGTTAACAAAAATATTTATATACGAAGGTTCATAGTAGCCTTATCCATTGCAGCCAAAACCTAAAAGCAGCACAAATGTTCATCAACAGGGCAATGGGCAAATGAATTGTGGTATAGTCATATAAGTAATACTGTTCAGTTCATACATGTTGTAGTTATAGTGATGGTTAATATTATGTGTTAATTTGAATGGGCTAAGGGAGTACTAAGGTAGCTGGTAAAACATTCTTGCTGGGTGTGTCTGTGAGGGTGCTTCCAACAGTGATTAGCACTTGAATCAATAGATCTAGTGAAGAAGATCTACCCTCACCAACACGAGCAGGTATTATCTAATTTTCGGAAGGCCCAAATAGAACAAAAAAGTGGAAGAAAGGCAAATTTGTTCTATCTTGATCTGAGACATCCATCTACTACCCTTGAACATTGAAGCTTCTCGTTCTTGAGTCTTCAGACTCTAGGACTTAGACCTTTGGGTCCCCTGGTTCTCTGGACATGAATTATGTCACTGGCTTTTCTTGGTCTCCAGCTCATAGACAACAGATGATGGAACCTCTCAGCCTCCATAAGTGCATGAGTCAATTCCTGTAATAAATCTCTCTCTCTCTTGCTCTCTCTCTCTCTTGCTCTCTCTCTCTCTCTCCTCATCTCTATCTCTCTCTCCCTCTCTCCCCCCTCATATGTATCTATCATCTATCTATCTATCATCTATCTATCTATCTATCTATCTATCTATCTATCTATCTAGTTATAATTGTCTTTTGGTATCCTCTTACACCAAAATTTATAGGTGCTCAGTCATTGATATAAAATGGTACAGTAATTGCCTATAACCTACACACATTCTCCTGTATACTTTAAGTCATCTCTAGATTACTTAATATCTAATATAATAGAAATGTTAAATACATAGTTGTCATACTATATTGTTTGGGAATAATGACAAGAAAAAAATCTGTACATATTCAGTACAGGCACAATATTTTTCAAATATTTCCACCCAAGATTGAGTGAATCCATGGATGTGATTGTATTATTCAGAGTTCTCCAGAGATACAGAATCATAGGAGATACACACACATGCACACACACATACACACATGTTAAGTGATGATAATGATTATGTTAAATGAAAGACACAAAAGAGAGCACACTGTACAATTTGTAGTTCAACATCAGACACAATAAATCTATGGTGATAGAGATCAGAAAGCCCTTGCCTCTAGGGCATGGGAAGTGAGTGGAAAGAGAACTGATATGGTTTGGCTGTGTCCCCAACCAAATCACATCTTGAATTGTAACTTGTACAAGTCCCATGTGTCATGGGAGGAACCCAGTAGAAGGTAATTGAATCCTGGGGGCAGGTCTTTCCTGTGCTGTTCTCATGATGGTGAATAAGTCTCAAAACATCTGATATTTTTAGAAAGAAGAGTTCCCCTGCACAAGCTCCTTCTTTGCATGCTGCCCTCCATCTAAGATGTGACCTGCTCCACCTTGCCTTCTGCCATCATCATAAGGCCTTCCAAGCCATGTGGAACTGTAAGTCCATTAAACTTCTTTTTCTTCCCAGTCTCAGGTATGTCTTTATCAGCAGCATAAAAATGGACTAAAACAAGAACTAAATCAACTTCCTGGGTTGATGAGATGATTCTTCTATGGTTGGCGGAAACATGACGGACATAGTTTACAGACATAAACCTTTAAGATATGTGATTTTTATTACATATGAGTTATACTAGAACTAAGTAAAAAGAAGAAAAAAATATTGTCTGACTCTAGAGATACGAGAGTCTTAAATCAAGATGCAATTTAGTTCATAGTGAATTATTTTGAGAATCTACATTATTTTTGACATTAAAGAAAAAAATAGGATTCTCATATTTTTGTAAGAACTTTTTTCTTAAGAGAACTACTGAGGTTTTATTGTTTTTTAAAAAATAACAACAACAACAATCTCTGAAGACACATCATCTATTTTACTAATGATGTTTATTTGAGAGAAGGTTGTTTTAATGGGCAAGACCAGGACAATTTTAGGAGGTTATCTATACGAGAATATAATGATTTCTTTGAAGATTCCTAGTTTTTATTTTACCATTACGATTATTGCCAAACAATGTTTGCTGCATAAATTAGAGAAGAAGGAGAGCAGAGATAATTGTGTAATACCTACTAGCAATGGAAATTTTTCCATTATTTGTTCCTCTGGTTGCTGATGCAGGAAAAGCTAAAAGGGACAGAGGAAGAGGAAAATAAAACCCCAAATGGACAGAAGTTACTGAGTTCCAAATGAAATAAATGCAATTTCTTGAGGTTGGGTCAAATGCAATTAAATGATTTTAACATTAGAAGCATATATGGAGGCTTATTAAAGTTTTAGAAATACAGAGTTCATATGACATGATTGAGACTATTTGGCAAAGTTATGTTCTTGTTGAAATCTGCAAAATTGAGGACTAATAAGAACTGTCATATATGAAACCAGGGGAAGCAGTAAGAGATGAGATTCTGTAAGATGTTAGACTGAATACATTCTGAAGTCAAATGGATAACTGGATAATTAAGAAAACAACCATAGGCAGTTGGTTAGTTTTGTTTTGCTTCTCTAACAAGTTGCCCCAAATTTGGAGGCTCAAAATATCATGAATTTAGTATTTTATACTTCTTTAAGACAAAATTTCAATACTGGGCTAAAAATTAAGGTGTCAGTAGGGCTGCATTTCCTTTAGAAGGCTAAAGGGAAAAATCTGTTTTCTTGCTTTCTCTATCTTCAAAAGGCTGCCCACATTCTTTGATTTGTGGCCCATCCTCCATCTTTAAAACTGCTAATGTATCTGTCCAACTATACTTCCATGGTTACATGCCCCTCTGCCAATAGCCCAAAAAGGTGTTTGAAGGTTCTAAGTTTTTAAGAATCCATGTAATTATATTAGCCGTACTTGGCTAATCCAGGAAAATAAATTCATCTCAAAGTCTTAATTTAATCACACCTGCAAAGTACATTTTGCCATGTAAGCTAACATATTCATAAGTTCCTGCAGTTAGAATGTGGACATCTTTGAGAGGTCATTATTCTGCACATCACAGCAGTAGGGAAAAAATTAAAGAAAACAACAAGCTAGGAGACAAAATGATTATTTTTCTAACACTATTTTCTAATATGTTTATAGATATTCTTCTATTGCTTAACAAAATATTTAGAGTGCTCATGTCCATTTTATCTTTACAGTGCTGAAGAAAAGAAAATGCCTCATAACCTCTAAATTACTTTACTGTATCTTTAAGAAAAAAATCTTGTTCTCAATAAGTATACTATAGAGGTGCTTAATAGCATCTTGTTACAGTTTTTGTATCTGTTAGTGAGCACAGTCACTGGTAATAAACAAGGATTTCTAAAATATCAGCAGATACATTTCTTTCTTAGCTGAATTAATTGCTTTACAATGTGTGCTAAAAATAATGGTATCAGAATGAGGTATTTATTTTTAGTTACCCATTTGATTTTGCTATAACTTGGGATTGCCATGAATGAATAGGAAGAAAGTGATTTTAATGGAAATTTTGGTAACATGAGGTTAGCTGCCTATTAGAATTGATATTGTGTGGTTTAAATTGAGACGAAGTTATGAAGGTAGAGACTATAGGACGGGATCTGCTCCAAACTTTTAACATAATGAAAAGTCATGTAGCTTTTCTCTTTAGGGAAAAAAAGTGTTGGTTAAAATAACTTGAATTACAAAGGCTTATATGAAAATCCTTGTGAATATATAACTTCAAATTGGCTTTATTAAACATAATAATATATAGAAGGGAAAAAATAAAAATCATGAAGTGCACATTTCACTTTTATAAAACTATAATTTAAGGTGTAAAAAAGTATTCAATAATACAGTCCTGAATTTCCGATACTTGGAAATCTTATTTCCTTTTATCAGCATACATAAAATTTTGAAGGATACTGTCATTAATGTGCACTAAAATTGAAGATGTATGATCTTGTTCTGTTTTTATCTTCATGGTTTATGAAATAATATTAAAAGCTTAGAATCTCTGTCACTACCAATTATAAACTCTTCATTGAGCATATATTGAGTTTTCTTAGTGTGCTTCATGACCTTTAATATCCTGACTATATTTTAATGGGTTCTCTGGTCCCTTAATGAAAAATTGCAAGGGCTGTGAGAGGGCATATAACAAACAAAATTTCTATATCCTTTTAGTTTGATTATTTTAAAAATCTGAAATCATTATTGGTATTAATTCAATACTAAAAGGTGGGCTTGAAAGTCTTTAAGAACCTTTCTATCTTAAAAATGTGATTCTGCAATTCAATCACTTTAATTATTTTCTTTTGTAGGATAGCGGAAACAGGAATCTTACAATACAGTTCTTCGTCTTACTGATCTTTTTTTTTTTTCTATACAACAAAATAAGAAAGAGAATCAATTATATAGGGACAAGTAGTCCCCTTCCTAGCAATTGGTTCTATTCCAAAAGTTCATTCACTGGTCAGTTGAATGCATTAGACTCAGGGAAGCTCTAAAGCACAATCATGACCCAGACAATGACTTTTGGGAGGAGAAACATTTAGTATTGTGGGAAAACAGTCAGGTTCCCATGCCAAGAGAATGTGGCATATTAACATGCAGGACCTTAGCAAAGGGGGAAAATGACAAGGCCAAAGTCAACCACTGCTGCCTCTGCATGTTTCTGCAGGAATCCCCAAGGTCTGACTCCTCCAGGCTCAGCCTCCTCCCACAAGTGCTGCCTTGAGCATGATGACAGGAATGCCAGAGCAGCTTTTTCCTCATAACAGTAGTAGCTGGGGTCTAGCCAACTCATGGGAATTTCTCAAATAACGTATACACCAATTTGATACCTACTCTCCTTCACTCCCAACTGGCTCAGTCAAATTTGGGACTTTTGCTTTGAATTGTCCTTCAGTGTCTTGCATTATGCTAAGCACATGGGAGCAGCAATGTAAATACTTGTGGATCATTTTATTAACTGAGTAGTCTGGCTGATTACATGGATCATGGTGATGATGGTAAATAATTCCACATGAAATATACCAATTAGATTATCAAACATATATAACATAAAGGCTTTAGGGGGATGGGAACATATTTTCTATTTAAAGAAAAAAGACTGTGGCTGGGCACAATGGTTCACACCTGTAATTCCAGCACTTTAGGAAGCCAAGGCGGGTGGATCACCTGAGGTCAGGAGTTCAAGACCAGCCCTGCTAACATGATGAAAACCCATCTCTACTAAAAAAATACAAAAAAAAAAAAAAAAGAAAAGCCAGGTGTGAGGGCACGCGCCTATGATCCCAGATACTCCGGAGGCTGAGGCAGGAGAATCTTTTAAACCTGAAAGCCGGAGGTTGCAGTTAGCTGAGATTGTGCCACTACACTCCAGCCTGGGCAGCAGAGACTCTATCTCAAAAAAAAAAAAAAAAAAGGATTGTGGTATATTACATACACTAGAAAGGCAGTGCATTTTTAAAATTCTAAATAATATCACTGTGTCAAGGTTTGCTTTCCACTCCCTGTGGTGTCTCTCGGCAGGTCCTCAAAGATTAAGTGTGTCATTCAACTTCCTGTAACCTCACTAGACTGACCACTGTATTTCACCTTCACTGGCTAACTCCTGCAGTTCTGTTGGCCTTAGAGAGGAGATGATGTGTTGGAGTGAGAGTCAAGTGTTTTTTTATCACTATATCTGAAGCACAAAAAAAACTTTTATGTTAAACCAGGGAATGACAAACTATAGCCTTCTTGCCCAACCACCTATTTTTATAGTTTAATTGGAACATAGACAAACACATTCATTTGCAAATTATTCATGGTTGCATTCATGCTTCAAGGGCAAAATTGAATACTTGATCCAGAAACCATGTGATCCAGAAAGGTGAAAATATTTACTATCTCGCCTTATATAGAAAACATTTGCCAACTTTTACCCTGAATCAATACAGCCACAGCATAACCTATAGTACCATAGTACCATACAAAGGTGTGGAAAATGCAGTATGAGATAGAAAGTTACTTATTGCTGCTATTTGATGAGACCACTCTCAAGGTACCCGGGCCAAATTTAGTGACAATTTCTCTATCCAAGAAGCTCTGCTTATTTTCTGATTAATCTATTTGGAGCAGAGGGAAGCTTATGTACATTAATGTAATATGCCTCAGAGTCCAGATCCAAATATTAAGTTGTCCATATTAAAGAAAAGTTTTCTCCCTTTCTCTACGGTAGGTCCTGAATGAATCCTCGGTTCCTTGTTTCTGCCCAGGATCTATCACTTTTCAGGATGATAAAATGGTTGTGGGAATATCCAGATCCTAAAAGGGAAATCACCTGCCCAGAGGGATAAAGCCTTGCCCTATAACCCTAAAGAATTATTTTACTCATTGTAGACTGTATCATTGTTCCTAATTATTTACTGTCTTAACTTCAGTGTCTTTCCATGGGAATAAATTTTCCCAGGCAATTGACTTCATGCTTGACCATATGACTTGCATTGGCATAGTAGAACTGAAGTATTCTATATCCTAGCAGACACTTTATGAGCCATCACATGGTAAAGTATTTCTGCTTTTCCTTTTGCTTTGAGCAGATCATGTTCCAAATGATGACTACTAATAAAGTCTTCACCTTGGCATGAAGACACATGACAAACAGCCAACTCACAGCTGCCTTAGCTAACACAAGTGAGAAATAAATTTAAGTGTTACAAGCAACTGTGACTTTTTATTTCTATGCTATTTGTTACTCAGCATAATGGTGATAGATGACTAATACTGAAATTGCTATCAAAAGTGTGGTGCTGACATATTTAAAAACTAAAACATGTAACATTAGAGAGAGATTCAATGCCAGAGATAGTAAGACTACTATCCCCATGATAATTTAGAAAGTTTTAAAGGAATTAAAGGAATGAAATGGTGGCTTTAAACCAGTATAGTCCTCTGCCAGTTACAATTTTGACTCTCAAGAAATGTTTGATAATGTCTAGAGACATATTTGGTTGTCGCAACTTGGAGAGGGAGTGTTACTGACATCTAATAGGTAGAGGCCAAGGTACTGCTAAACACCTTACAATGGATGAGATAGATTCCCACAACAAAGAATTACTAATCCTAAAATGTAAATAGTGTAAAAACGGAGAAATCCTGCATTATAGAAAGAGATTAAAAATAAAATTATTAGTATTATCCTAGTCCCCCTTATCCTCAGATTATTTATTACAAGACCTCCAGTGGATGCCTGAAACTGTGGATAGTACTGGACTCTATATATACTGTTGTTTCCTTTACACATACTGATGATAAAGTTTTATAATTTAGGCACAGTAAGAGATTAACAACAACAAGAATAAAATCAAATAATATGCCAGCATCACTACTCTTGAAATTCGGGGCCATTTTTAAGTGAAATAAGAATTACTTCAACACAAACTCTATGATGCCATGACAGTATATATCATAATGGAGATGGCTATGAAGTGACTAAGGGCAGGTGGCTTCTACAGTGTGGATATGCTGGACAAAAGGATGATTCACATCCCAGAAAAGATGGAGCAGGAAGTGGTATTTCATCTTGCTAGTCGGGATAACACAAAGGTCAAAACTTATTCTTTATTTCTGAGATTTTTCCATTTCATATTTTGGACCACGGTTGACCATGTGTAACTGAAGCTGCAGTAAGAAAAGCCGCAGTTAAGGATGAGTAGGGAGACTACTGTACTTGATTTTGTTTGACATACAAAAAAATGAATAAACCCCGAAGTGTTGGACAATTTGCAAGCAGGTATGATGCTGAATATGTTAAATCTCAAATCAAGAATTCATGAGTTTTACTATTGATATCACAACATGATACTAGGAAAATCATCTAACCTGAGGTACACAAAGAACGGCTCACTATCTTTTTAAAATCCCCTCTTACTGTCAAGGTCAAAATTCTTTTAACAGTTCTCTTCATCTTAAGTCATCATCTCCTGTAAGCCACTGCTCTGCCAAAGTACATTTTTCACAAGTACAAACAATTTTTACCACAAAAAGAACAATCTAAATCCACTCAGAGGAGGAAAACACAAGAAGCAACATAGCTTGAACTCAACATACACAACAACTTGCAGCACTATTCACTGTAACAAAGATATGGAATCAACCTAAATATCTATTGATCAGTGATTGGATAAAGAAAATATGGTATATGCACAGAACAGAATACTATTTGGCCATAAAATTGAAATTGTGTCTTTAACATGAATAGAACTGGAGGCAATTATCTTAAGTGAACAAACTCAAAATAAAAGGACAGATACCACATGTTACTTATCTGGAAAAACATTCCATGTTCATGGTTAGGAAGAATCAATACCGTGAAAATGGCCGTACTGCCTAAAGTAATTTATACATTCAATATCAAGCTACCATTGAATTTCTTAACAGAATTGGAAATTTCACCTTAAACTTCATATGGAACCAAAAGTGAGCCCACATAGCCACGACAATCCTAAGCAAAAAAAAAAAAAAAAAAAAACAAAGCTGGAAGCATCATGCTACCTGACTTCAAACTATACCACAAGGCTGCAAGGTCAAAAGTGCAGTTCTCTTCGTCTTAAGTTATTATCTCTTGTAAGCTACTGCTCTGTCAAAATATATTTTCACAAGTAATAAAAACAGCATGACACTGGTATCAAAACAGAGATACAGACCAATGGAACAGAATAGAGGCCTCAGAAGTAACACCACACATCTACAATCATCCAATATTTGACAAACCTTACAAAAACAAGCAATGCAGAAAGGATTCCCTATTTAATAAATGGTGTTGGGAAAACTGGCTAGCCATATGCAGAAAGCTAAAGCTGGATCCCTTCCTTACACCTTATACAAAAATTAACTCCAGATGGATTAAAGATTTAAACATAAGACCTAACACCATAAAAACCCTAGAAGATAACTTAGGCAATACCATTCATGACATAGGCATGGGCAAGGACTTCATGACCAAAACACCAAAAGTAATGGCAACAAAAGCCAAAATTGACAAATGGGATCTAATTAAACTTAAGAGCTTCTGCAACAGCAAAAAGAAATTATCATCAGAGTGAACTGGCAACCAACAGAAAGGGAAAAAAATTTGCAATCTCTCCATCTTACAAAGGTCTAATAACAAGAATCTACAAATAACTTAAACAAATTTACAAGAAAAAAAAACAACCCCATCAAAAAGCAAGCAAAGGATACGAATGAACACTTCTCAAAAGAAGACATGTATACAGTCAACAAACATATGAAAAAAAGCTCATCATCACTGGTCGTTAGAGAAATGCAAATCAAAACCACATTGAGATACCATTTCACACCAGTTAGAATGACGATCATTAAAAAATCAGGAGACAACAGATACTGGTGAGGATGTGGAGAAATAGCAACGCTTTTACACTGTTGGTGGGAGTGTAAATTAGTTTAACCATTGTGGAAGACAGTACAGCAATTCCTCAAGGATCTAGAACCAGAAATACCATTTGACCCAGCAATCCCATTACTGGGTATGTACCCAAAGGATTATAAAAGATTCAATAACTAAAACACATGCATATGTATGTTTATTGCGGCACTTTTTACAACAGTAAATACTTGGAACCAACCCAAATGCCCATCAATGATAGATTGGATAAAGAAAATGTGGCACATCTACACTGTGGAATACTATGCAGCCATAAAAAAGTATGAGTTCATGCCCTTTGCAGGGACATGGATGAAGCTAGAAACCATCATTCTCAGCAGACTGACACAAGAACAGAAAACCAAACACCACAAGTTCTCACTCATAGGTGGGTGTTGAACAATGAGAACACATGGACACAGGGAGGGGAACATCACATACTAGAGCCTGTTGGGGGGTGGTGGGTATCAGGAGGCATAGCAGGAGGTGGGGGGATTGGGGAGGGATAGCATTAGGAGAAATACCTAATGTAGATGATGGGGGAATGGAAGCAGCAAACCACCACGGCACATGTATACCTATGTAACAAACCTGCACAATCTGCACATGTACCATAGAACTTAAAGTATAAAAAAAAACAAAACTGAGAGCTAAATAATATGTACCCACGGGCATAGAGTGTGAACAGATAGACACTTGAGACTTAAAAGGGTGATGAGAGTGGGAGGGGGTGGATGACAAGAAATTACTTCATGGGTGCAATGTACATTACTTTTGCATGATAAGCACACTAAAAGCCTAGACGTTAGCACTCCACAATATATCTAACAAAATTGCACTTGTACCTCTTAAATATATGCAAATAAAAATTGAATTATTCAAGAGAACCCTTAGCTGCTCTGTCTAAAAATGACCATTCATATTTCTACAGTCTTTCTTAAAATAAATGAATCAGTACTTTCTATATTGGTGAAATTAAAGAAACAATCCAGATGGTCTTTCCAAAAGAAGCAAATAAACAAAAACAGTCCACTCCAATGATGAATTGAAATATCTACCTTTAAATAGGCATACATATAAAGAGAACTGCTTTTTTTTTCCAGTTTCTGTCTATCAAATTTTCAAAAACCAATTGGCTGATCTTTGAAGACTTATGCCCAAGTTCCAACCAAAATAGCAGGATTGAGAGTAGGGGTGGGGTGGTAGAGAGGTGGGGGATCAAAGGGTGTTCTATATCATGACTGGTATTAATGGATTATATGCATAATCACTGGTGAGATCAGCTGCTCCCAAGTGTGTGTTCTTTTCTCGAGAGGTGAGGGCACCCCATTCCAACAGTTTCAGTACTGAGACACTTTATTAATAACCATCTGAACTTCTGAATCATAAACTTTCTTTCCAGTGAATTAGTTTTTTTAAAAAACAACCACATTTCATGGTGTTAAATTGTTCAGAACTTCAAAACAAATATTTCTTTCCACAAGTCTACTGGTGCTTTGCAAGAGGCATCAAGAGCCTAACTGTTTGGCCAGTTAAAAAAAACAACAACAACAGCCTCACCAAAATTCTAAGAAACATGCCAACAAGCCCAAGACACACAAGGCTAATGTGCTTAAGTGCTACTATAATAAAAAGTCTGTTCTCAAATAACACCCCTTTTATTCTAATGACGAATACTTTCAAAACCAAGCACAACAAAATTTTCATTCCCATTATTGTTCTGAGCATTAGAACTCTTCATTGAAGTCAAGTGACCCCAATGAAGTAGAAAGTTCACAAGCATATGAATGTGAATGGAAAAGCAGAGGATACTTGGATATTTTGGACAAGTGTTTACCCTCTTAGCTTTATACAAATGTTAGAAACAACAAGAGCATGTAGCACTAATCCCAGTCAAAACATTTGAGACAAGTTTCAGTAATTTCACTTTACAAATATAAATAACCCATTCCTCTTTTCTATACAATGGCAGCAATTAAAATTTTTAAATACAGTCAAAATCAATTTCTCATTGAAGGCAAACATGACTAGTAATAGTTGCACTGGGTTTTACTCAAGTAAAGCACAATGTAGACCAGGAAACAAATAATCAGAACTCTCTGAGGTAGGGCATCCCTTAGAAAAGCAAGGGCTATACAAAAATTAACTCAAGATGGATTAAAGACTTAAATGTAAAAACCAAAACTATTAAAACCCTAGAAGAAAATCTAGGCAATACCACTCAGGACATAGGAACAGCCAAACATTTCAAAAACATCAGAAACAATTGCAACAAAAGCAAAAATTGACAAATGGGATCTAATTAAACTAAAAAACTTCTGCACAGCAAAATAAACTCTCATCAAAGTGAAAAGGCAACCAACGGAATGGGAGAAAATTTTTGCAATCTTTCCATCTGATAAACGTCTAATATCCAGTATCTACAAGGAACTTAAATTTACAAGTAAAAAAAAAACCCTTAAAAAGTGGGCAAAGGACATAAACAGACACTTTTCAACAGAAGACATTTATGCAGGCAATAAACATTTAAAAAGGCTTAGCATCACTGATCATTACAGAAATGAAATGAGATACTATCTCGGGCCAGTCAGAATGGTGATTGTTAAAAAGTCAAGAAATAACATGCTGGAGAGGCTGTGGAGAAATAGGCACATTTTTTACACTGTTGGTGGGAATGTAAATTAGCTCAACCATTGCGAAAGACAGTATGGTGATTCCTCAAAGATTTAGAACCAGAAATACCATTTGGCCCAGCAATCCCATTACTGGGTATATACCCAAGGAATATAAATTATTCTATTAGAAAGATACATGCATATGTATGTTCATTGCATCACTATTCACAATAGCAAAGACATGGAATCAACCCAAATACCCATCAATGATAGACTAGATAAAGAAAATGTGGAACATAGACACCATGGAATACTATGAAGCCATAAAAAGGAATAAGATCATGTCCTTTCAGAGTCATGGATGGAAATGGAAGCCATTATCCTCAGCAAACTAACACAGGAACAGAAAACCAAACAAACACCTCCTCTTCTCACTTATAAATGGAAGCTAAACAATGAGAACACATGAACACAGGGAGGGGAACAACACACACTGGAGCCTGTCAGTGGGGTGGAGCAGGGAGAAGAGCATCAGGATAAATAGCTAATGCATGTGGGGCTTAATACCTAAGTGATGTGTTGATAGGTGCAGAAAACCACCATGGCACACATCTACCTATGTAACAAATCTGCATGCCCTGCCCATGAATCCCAGAACTTAATATTAAATTAATTTTTTAAAAAAGAAATGTAAGGGATAGGTAACAACAGAGGATCCCCACCAGGAGACTCCATGACCGCATGAAAGGTCAAAGGGTTGTAAATCTGGGTCAGAGACACTGGACTCGATCCAC
Organism: Aotus nancymaae; assembly: GCF_030222135.1. Lineage (NCBI taxonomy): Eukaryota > Metazoa > Chordata > Mammalia > Primates > Aotidae > Aotus > Aotus nancymaae. The sequence continues at coordinate 52,782,237 of NW_026988454.1, forward strand.
TTCTTAACTCAGAGTTCTTGGGCTGTATATGCACCAGGATAAAGGCTGAAGTTCTAAATGGCAAGAACATATTTACCTGAACCAATAGTGGCCACAGGTATCACGATAGCAGTATCCCTGAAAGTGACAAGACTTCAGGGCAGAGAAGGGCTCTTAGTCAACTGCCAAGAAGTCCAGTGCTGCAGGGCTCTGTGACTCAGCTCGTGTGAGGCAGCTCAGAAATGCTGAGCATCTGAGTCTACCCAGGAGTGGAAGAAGATCAAAGGGCTAGAGGGCTCAGGGGCAGTGAGCATTCTCCAAAGGAAAACACAGGCTTTAGGCACTCATGGATGTTTCATCCTGGAATACTGAAGTATGAGCCAGATGCTCTGCTTGGTGGCTTCTAATATGTTTGACTGCAGTATTCCATAGAAATTCTTCAGAAGATGGAGAATCCTTGGGATCCACAGCACCCTGGAGGACTCACAGACTCTCGAGTCTCAATGTGGTACAAGGTCAAAAAACATTCTTGTTTATAACCTCAGCCCTCATCCTGGTGCATGCACAGCCCAAGAATTCCAAGTCAAGACATGTTTTGTGTCCACTGCCTGTGACTTAGACCCACCACCTTTTTGCCTTTTTTGTGGTTATGGAGTCTCCTAGTGGGGGCTGTCTATTCTCACCTGGCATCTGCCTTCCTGAGTGATCCCACCTTCAGAGAGTTCTGATGATTCATCTCTAAACCTACATTATGCTATACTTGAGCAAAACTCAGTGTAGACATTAATACTCATTTTTACCTTCAATGAGAAGTTAATTCTTACCATATTAGAAAATTTTAATTACTGCCATCATATAGTTTTTAATGTAATGGATTTTTTATACTGGAGATGTTGAATTGCTAAAATTTGTTTACTACATTGGGGGATTTGCCTAGTTTTCATATTTCAAATATTGCATGTCTGTGGCCAGCTTCTCCTGAGTTTCTGCTAGTTATCAGTAAAGCATGAGCCACCCTCTAAATCCTCATGTCTTTAGAATACCTGAACACATAAGTGATACAGCCTTGACGAGAGAAACAATGTTGAATTTATATTTGCTCTGTGGAAATGGGCCTACATAGTTATATCCTGAGATAATACTTTCAGAATATTAACAATTTTTCCTGTTACTCTCTGACTTTATTCTTTTGCCCCACTGTACCTGCATCTCACACACACACACACACACAGAATACAAACAGCCCAACCTATGCCTCAGAAGAGGAATGTGACAGAGTGGAAAACAAAGAAAAAATGAGTATGTTTCTGGCCTTGTTTTCAATAGCATAAAACTTTGAGGAAAAAAACAAAACTAAAAGGAATCTGAGTATAGACAGAGTATCTGAGAGAAAATGATTAAGAAAAGCATGTATGCCTAGCCCCAGCCTCCTTTCCCAAATCAGGCTGATGGCAGAGAAGGGGAAAGCCACAAAAAAAGATTGACACACGGAAGTGCTGCCTGGTCAAGAATGCCAGTGCTCACAAAATTCCTGGTTTTCCCTCTTAAGCCTTGATCCCTGTTAGCTGACATTGCTCAGCTCTCTTTCAATTGAAGTGGGTGGTAGTGATGTACACCACTTCTAAGATTAGTTTCTATGAATTCAATGCTCTCTTTTCTAGAAGAGACCTTAGAAGATGGAGGAACTGCAAGATGGAAAGAGCCTGGACCATGAATCAGTGTGTGACTGAAAAGATGCCCACCAAACATTCAACTGGAGCAGGAGGTAACCAAGACAAAAGCCAGTGGGGTTTGAGTTTATTCGTTGCATCTTTTCATCTCCCTTTATTACTGCATTGATAAGCCCATAATACATTTGTGGACTCTCAGAACAGAAGAGACCTTCTCCTTGGACAGCCTGGGAAAGATGGCAATATTCCAGCAAATGAAGATATTCCTGTGGATTGAAACAGACAGAGACATGGACAGTCTCACAGAGACTCCCAGAGCTTGATATAGTCCCAATTCAGGCAATACAGGACACAAAGGCTGAACAAGGACAAATGGTACACAGAGTCAAGGCACTGTGTTTTCGTCCCTACGACACACTGGGGCAGCCACGTTATCCTTTGCAATGCCTTTGCAAACTGACTCCTGGCAACATGTGCTCCCTTTACGCATACTTCCTTGTAGACCTGGTTTGGTACAAAAGTGTTGAAGATGGTTGCCGGACTAGAAGAAACCCACCAGAAAGAAATATGCATAGTGACCATACATCTGGTTTGCCTCAGGTAGTCAAGCCTTGTATTCATTGTTTTGGCATAGTTATTTCCAATTTCTCCATTTATTCTGGAAAGTGTCTGCTTGAGAAAATAAATAATGTGATCTCCAGAAAAACAAGAGTTGTTTACATGAACACATTCAGGGATATACAATATTAAGGATGAAGTGTCCCTTCCTGGCTGTATTCCAAAGCAAGCTTCCTGGAACTTAGATGCAACCTAAGAAAAGGGGTACAAATCAACTAAAATTATATTTCTGCCACTGAGTGAAATGTAGGATCAAAATAGAAATTGAATTTATTTATACAAAATTGTTACATTTCTTACATTTCTGAGTCTTAGCAAGATTTTTAACTGCTACTCAAGTCTCTCACACACACATGTGCTCACACACACATACACACACATATAGTATAGAACAGATCAGGCTTCAAAACCAAGTTATTTTATTTACTATTAGGTTTCAAGTTTGTTTCTCAATCTACCTGAATCTAGATTTCCCCATTCTCATCTGTAAAATTAGCATGAAAATCCCTGGTTTACATATATTATAAGAATTCAGTAAGTTAACATGTTTAATGTGTTTGAAGATATAATTTTCTACTGAAATTTATACTTATCTGCATGTGCTTATATATGGCAAAATACTTCAATATAAAGAGAAATTTACCCAGGTCTATCCATCTTCCTATGCTGGTAATATTGAGTATGTAGATCCCATGACAGATGTTCCTTTGCTTCCTTCTCACTCATATTTAACCCCTTTTGTTGACACCTATATTCAAATTTTAAAATATTTTGGTATGGCTGCTGAAACACAATCGGCAGGCATACCCATACCAAAACTAAGATTTCCAAACATTCCTAGGGAAACAAAAGGCAAAGTCACCTGGAGACCACTGGTGTCAGCCAGGCCAGCTGCAGGACCACCCCCACATGAATACTGCTTGAACCAATCTCAGGGCTTTCAATCATCACCACTGTTTCTTCTGCCCAGGATCCATGTCCTTATGCAGCACAACAAGCCCTATTCACAGACCTGCTCCAGAAAGTGGGGCTGTTTCTTGTGGCTCCAGCCTTTTCCGAATCTCACCCAACCGGCCAAACTTAGGCCTCCCCATCTCTCTGTATCATTTCTAATGCCCATTTCTTATCAAAATAACAATCACACAACAGTAGACATGCTGTTGTTAATCTGCTGCTGTGAATAGACACAGGGCAATCATGTCCAGGAGGGCAAAGTAGAAACACAGGAGGGTAATACTGGATTTAAACCAGGATCTGCACAAAACACTTTCCATTCACTACCTCTTATAAGCCTCGTAACAATTCTATAAGGTAGCAGTTATTACCATGATCATGTCATGGGTGAGGAAGTTGAGACTTTAAAGGGTAAGCACCTTGCTCAAGCTCCCATAGCATCAGAATAGACAATATTCATCAAGGATGTACCAAAAGCCAGACACCATTTAAAATTTTTTGCATATATTATCTCATTTAATTATCATAACAAGTTATGAGGTAATTATATTACACATTTTACAAATGGGAAAAGTGAATTACACAAAGTGAACTGAATTTTTGCAAGGTCATCAATAACTAATATTGAGGTTGGAGTTTGAACTCAAGAAATCTGGCTCTAGAATGTGTACTCTTAACCAGTTTATTATAACTAAAAATTAGTCTTCTGGATTCCAAAGTCCAAGCTCTTAATCTCATGATCATATATAGATATTGAAGATTATTAACTCTCATGGATAAAAAATGGATCATTTTATATAAGAAGCCTGAGATCAGAAGGGATAATTCGTTCAGGATTCTAGAGCAAGGTCTTAGCAGAACTTCTTGCAGTACTGTTCATTATGAGGGAAACTTCCAGTGAAATGATAGCAATGTCCATATCTCTAAGGACCTATGTGAGCCTTCTGAAATAACTTGACACTTTGGGCTCAACTGAAATTCCCAATCCAGAATGTGCTATGTTTCTTTCAGTGCAGATACGCAGGAATTCATTCAAATTCAACCTATTACTTTCCTGGTCCTCTAGCATAGATACAAAGTAGTATAAACATTAAATAACTGAAAAAAATCCCCCAATTATCCAAGCACACAGTATATTTTATTGAAAAAATATATATAGAAAGGTATTATAGCATTACTACATAATGTTAAAGACCATGAACCCAAATTAAACTTCTAAGGTTTAAAGGTCAGCTCTGCCATTTACTAGCTTGGTGGTTTGGGGCAAAAAATTTAACATCTATATTGCCTTCTATTTTAATCTTAATAATGGGTGGTAATAAAATCTACTTCCCAAAATTGTCTTGAACACTAAATGAGTTAATAAATGTATAGCATTTTAAGTGTTTGTTTTTACAATTACCAGAGCTTTTATGTGTTAGGGAGCTGAGAAGCTATCATCCAGTTTGCTAATTCTTTACTCCTTTTATCCAGTTGGTTTCCCAGTCTCGTAGAATCAAAATATCAAAATATCTACTATCTCTTCCATTCAATTCCCACTGTCAATCTTCTAGATTTCATTACTTCTGTATTCTTCAACTTACTGAAAACTATACTTTCTTTAAAAAAAAAAAAAAAAAGTCTTGAGCTGTCACGCGGGCTGGAGTGCAATGGCACCATCTCCACTCACTGCAACCTCCGCCTTCCGGGGTTCAGGCGATTCTCCTGCCTCAGCCCCCTGAGTAGCTGGGATTACAGGCACCTACCACCACGTCCAGTTAATATTTTGTATTTTTAGTAGAGACAGGGTATCACCATGTTGGTGATTCACTCGCCTTGGACTCCCAAAGTGCTGGGATTACAGGTGTGAGCCACCACACCTGGCCCTAAAACTGTACTTTTAAAGTCATAAAGGTGTAGGCTCTAACTAGTGTTAAAATGTTAAGTTATCCTCTCATTTCCAGGTCAATTAGTTTGGGTAATCTAAGAAAATGAGTAACTTGTGGGAAATTTTAGAGTGAACAATAAAATAATTTGAAATTAGACAGCTAATATGTTGGTATTTTTTTCAGACTAGTGAATGGCAAAAACTGGAAACAAAAAAATTTGCAAATTAGACTTAACATTGTCCATATTTGACATATTGTAGAGTTTTATTTAATTCATTACCACATTTTTAATTTTATGCTAGAATATGTTCATGTTGTGAAATCATAAAATTCAGACTGAAATCTTTTATAGTTACTGGTTTTTAATTAACAATATGTCTAAACTTTTATAAAAGAAAATTAATATCTTTTATTCAAACATGTATATATATGTTTTATTAAAAATAATGTTTGCCTACATAAAACATTGAAAGGGAAACATTTCTATTTAGAAATATTAAGTTTTTACTTCTCTTATATATTAATTATATAAGTAGCTAATTATTTTTAAAATGGCCAAGATAACTCTTTTTAATAAAATCCTATGCTAGAATAAGTAATCTTCTATTTATAACATTCTTTGTCAAAAAAATTGCTAATAATGATAGCATACAAGTGCAAACTGTTTCATAATTAACAATGCTATTTTTATTTTAACTTTCTACTAGAAAATGTCCTATAAATTCAGCATTTCATTTATCTGTTAATATGCCAACTGTTACGAAATTTTCTGTAATTCAAAATCCAATGACTCAATAGCTCTTCAATAACAGTCTTGTATAACAAGCTAGTAAAATTATGCTTATTATAGAAATAATAGAGTTGTATCTAAAACCTTCCATATTGCTTCAGCTTTTCAGTTCTTAAGGGAATCAGAAATGATTAGACTCTATTTCTAGAAAATTTCATTTGGGAATAAGGATGATTTAAAAGAAGAGAATAAACCTGGTTATTAAAAGAAACTCAAATAGATTTTGAATACAGTAATATGCTTTCATGTCTCTTTCCTCCAGTGAAATTTTATCATAAAATTGTGACTTATTAGCCAGTTGGAAAGCCAGTAAAAATATAAACATAAGATATGAGTATGCTTAAGGTAAATTAAACATTGCAGAAATATGTGGAGAATAAAATCACACTCAAATCAAATCTAGATAGTGTAGATTTTTTGTTCTAAGACCAGGAAGTAATACTATTCTTATGGCTTGATTCACTTGAGTCTCACTCCATTGCCCAGGCTGGAGTGCAGTGCCCTGATCTCAGTTCACTGCAATCTCTGCCTCCCAGATTCAAGCGATTCTGGTGCCTCAGTCTCCCAAGGTAGATGGGATTACAGGTACTTGCGACTACGCCTGGCTAAATTTTTTTTTTTTAGTCTTTCTCTGTCTCCAGGCTGGAGTGCAGTGGTGCAATCTTGGCTCACTGCAACCTCCACCTCCTGGATTCAAACAATTCTCCTGCCTCAGCCTCCTGAGTAGCTGGGACTACAGGTGTGTGCCACCATGCTCAGCTAATTTTTGTATTTTTAGTAGAGATGCAGTTTTACCATTTTGGCCAGGATGGTCTCAATCTCTTGACCTCATGATTCGCCTGCCTCGACCTCCCAAAGAGCTGGGATTACAGGCGTTAGCCACTGTGCCCAGCCCAAGTACTTTCTTTATTTCAGGTTGTTGGATTACCATCCCTTTTTGTGTCAACTTTTGAGAAAAAAAAACGTTCAAATCTACCTGAAAATTTATGAAGAACTTGACACTAGTAATCTTATTGCAGTTTCTGGTTTTTCTATCTATAGCCAAAGGAGCAGACAGTGAATAGGACAGACATTATCTGAAAACCTGTTCTCTGTTATGCTGTTTCAGCAATGCAGTCAGGAGATCCTTTTCTGTGCATACAAGTATACAAGGGAAGCAAAAGGTGCAGATTATGGTGAATGTGATATGATTTGGACCACCCGCATCAAACCACTGGGCCAAGTATCCATAGCTGGTCAGCTAGCCACTGTTGACCATTTCAGAGCTCTGCAGGAAACACAGGGTAAGCCACAAGCAAAAGAGCAAAACAATGGTTCACCAAACTGCAGAGGACACAGAGTTTTGCCCAGTCCCACATTCAGCAATACCCATTTAGAGTTCAGCATCTTAGAATATGTTCACTTATACATAAAAGATGAGCAACAATTTTTTTTTTTTTTTTTTTTTTTTTTTTTTTTTTTTTTTTTTTTTGAGACGGAGTTTCGCTCTTGATACCCAGGCTGGAGCGCAATGGCGCGATCTCGGCTCACCGCAATCTCCGCCTCCTGGGTTCAGGCAATTCTCCTGCCTCAGCCTCCTGAGTAGCTGGGATTACAGGCACGCGCCACCGTGCCCAGCTAATTTTTTGTATTAGTAGAGACGGGGTTTCACCATGTTGACCAGGATGGTCTCGATCTCTTGACCTCGTGATCCACCCGCCTCGGCCTCCCAAAGTGCTGGGATTACAGGCTTGAGCCACCGCGCCCGGCCAACAATTTTTTTAAATGTGATTTAAAAATGATTAGTGTAAATAAAACCATGTTTATATTCTCAAAGTATCAGGTTTAGTTCTGAGTTATTGTCTACCATAAATTAATATTAAGATAAGTTAAAAATCCCTTGTATAATGAGGTAGAACAAAGATAAAATAAAAGTAGGACAAAAGATGTAGGACAGGAAGATGGAGGAATGAAAGAGGAAATTATAAATTTAAATTTAATTTATTGGATTATTTGCTTCTCTGTGTTTTTTTTTTTTTTTTGTCTTTAAAAATACAACTAATTAGCAGCAAGGCAACTAATTAGTTCAGCTAATCAATATGTCAAATATAGGACAGGAGCACTGGCTCTGCCTGTAATCCCAGCACTTTGAGAGGCCAAGGCAGGCAGATTACTTGAGGTCAGGAGTTGACCAGCCTGGCCAACATGGTGAAACTCCGTCTCTACTAAAAACACAAAAATTATCTGGGTGTGGAGGCGGGTGCCTGTCATACCAGCTACTTGGAATGCTGAGGCAGGAGAATCACTTGAACCCAGGAGGTGAAGGTTGCAATGAGCTGACATAGCACCACTGCACTCCAGCCTGGGTGACAGAGCGAGACTCTGTCTCAAAAAAAAAAAAACAACTCTGTGTGTGTGTGTGTGTGTGTGTGTGTGTGTGTGTGTGTGTGTGTGTTATAAAGAATATATCTATACCAAGCAAAAGATTGTTGTCAGAATATTATGTTTTTACTATCTACCAGTACCAGGCATATAGTGCCAAGATGCCTTTGTTTGTATACGTCTCTCAGACTCCTTTAATTGCAGGGTTTGTTTTTGTTGTCGTTGTTGGGCTTTTGTATTTGTTTATCTCCTCTATTTAAGGTTTTAGGAATATGTATTTTTAGTGTAAGAGTAAAAGCCTTCAGTACGGTATCATCTAAAATTTAAATGAAAGAGTCTATCCTGATCTCCATTATTTATATAAGCCTATCTTATAATTTAATTATAATAAAATGTATGCTAATACATAGATGCAGCATGAATCCATTCATTAAGGTGCTTTATGGACACTGATGGAATCTTACTAACATTATTTTACCTCTTGGTATAAACATTGCACCCAAGGAAGTACATTTTCCAATTATCTGTACAATTATCTTGTTAGCTGGTATACATCATTATCACTTTTGTTACTGTGAAGACTTTGCTAAGTCCTTTAAGTTTTCAGTTACTCCTAACAAAACTCTTGTGGCAGATTTTTGCTACGTCTACTGCATATGACAAAAGTGATGAGTAAATTGTTTTCCTGAGATTTATTAATTCATATCACAACAAATCTTATCCACTATAGTATCAGCTAATTTCTGATTAATAACAGTTTGAGAGTGACCACATGTCACTTCTGTTTATAACAACTTCTAGTGGGTCATCTCAATGCTTTTCTTGTATCTAGCAGCCAGTACAGCATAAAACTTGATCCTAATTGATACCCACATCAATAGCCTCAACAAAGAGGCCTATAATTAAGGAGTCACATACCTGAAAATGATGAATTCCCTTCTTACCTCCTACTATGCTTCATCTAGAACAGGATTGAAATATATATCGTGACAGAAAATCTGAAATCCTATGACAGTAACACAGAAGCCATCTATCTCTGTTCTAGCCAACCAAGACTTTTAGCCAGTATTACATTCACTTACAGTGACAAATTAATAATTACTGAAAATGTCTTAAAGTGCAGAGAACATAGTAGGTACTTTTTAATGGACTAGAAGTTCCATTTAAGTATCATATGTGTACTCTTCTTATACATCAAGTGAGTTTCCAAAAAGCTTGTATAAAAGGTTACATAGCCTGATGTACAAAAAGCAGCAAAAACAAAATCTTCACGTACATAATCCTCTAAGTAACATAATATCAATACCACAAGGCAAGAACTGGTCAGAACTATTCACAAATAGCTAAACAACTGATGCCTTTAAATCTCTCAAGGAAAAAAATTAAAGTTTCCTGAATGGGATGATAAAGGCAGCAAGATAAGAATAACTACTGAGCATGATTCATCTAGGGTATGTGGCCCATCAAATCTTCTCAATGGAGAAATTTTCTTTTTATTTATTTCCTACAAAGTCACTGTTATCCAGAGCCATGCTATTTAAAGTTTAGCAGGGTTTTTGTTTTTTGTTTTCAAATTCCAAATTAGAATAAATATGTTATTCCCTCCCCCTCATAGAATCCTTGGTAAGGGATGTATGGTCAAAGTTAGAAAACTTACAGTAAATGAAGACAAAGTGTTTGAAATAACCATCTAACAGATGCAGCCCTTAAGAAAGAAGTGTGAGAAAGATAAAACTCAATCTTTCTTGATTAAGCTGTCAGGATGAAGTCACTGAAAAATAGAGAATTCTAATTGAAAGAGACATCCAGGTGATATTTCTTTTCAAATGCATATATTTCTTAGTCTATATGGTAATTAGAACACTTGAAAGTCTTTACTATAACAGTATCTCATATGGCCTGGCCATGAATTCCCTCTCTAAGATAATTCATTACACTTCTTTGTATTTTACTCTTCATTTTTTTTATCTGCTACTCTTCAAGGATGATTATAGGTATATTTTTTCCCTAAATGTTCCCCTAATGTGAAGGACTTCTTAAGTATAAAATAAAATAATGTGTTCTGATCATAGTCTTATTAAAATAGACAGACCATAAACTATAAATTGTATAGTCTTACAAATGTTATTTATATCTGTACAATTCCTCCTATCACTCTTAAAAAAATAACAGTTCTTAAAAAATGTTTTATTAAATGAACAATGGGGCCATATGGGCACCATATAGGAAAATACAATTAAGAATAATGAATTTTAAGCAGTTTTCATAATAGATATCTGAAAATATACTACACATGTTCCTTGGCATTTGGCATTGTTTTAGAAAAATGCTTTGCATCTTCCCACTAATGCTTTTGTTTTAGAGCGTCTTGTAGTCTCCCCATTAATCTGAATGACCTCAACAAAAGCAGAGCAAGGATGTTTTGGCAGAAGGACAAAGGACACTTTCCCCTCAGCTCATAACAAATTGCTTTCATTAAGAACAAATGGTCTTGGAATATTATTCTACTTGAGTCTCCACCTAGTGACAAGCCTAAAGGGTAGACCCAATGTTGACTGTAAACAATTAAGAATGGATCTTAGAAAGTAGAATGTTCTCACAAGTTTAAAAACTTCCTATTCTAGGAGCATGAGATGGGCCACATCCAACCATAAAACACCAATTTGTCATGACTTTCAACAGTTATGTCATTTCAGGCTTTATTTATGACTAAGAAAATCTAAGATGGAAGATACAGTAGCAGAAATTTATTGGATATACTATGTTTATCATTAGAAATATTGACTTTCTGATGTTGCAATTAGGAATTAATTCTTAACAGATATCTTAAAAGGAGTATCTAGTTCACTTATTTCAAGGTCTTTCTACACTATCTAGAAATGGATCTTTAGGAAAATAGTCATTTCACATACCTTTTAGAAATTCTTGCAACTATTGAAAGTATGTAACTGAAAATAAAAATAAAACAAATTTTAGGTTAAGTACAAAATAATGTAGAGGGGAATTATAACATAATAGAAAAATAATATTCTGTGTTCATGATTTCAGCTGAGTTTTTGGAATCACTATTTTTTTCTTATAAACTTCTGGTCAGTGAGGCTTTTTAAAAGACTATAACTCATAGATATTTCATAATGTGACCTTTAGATCTTTTCTATTTTCAAAGCATGTTTAATTTTGACATAATTTAGAGTTAGTATTTAATTCTTGAAAAATAGGTTCCAAGTACGCATGTCAACTACTCTTCATAATGCTATTTTATTACTTCGATTACTGCATTACATCTTCACTATGCATTTATAAATCTCCGTTTTCAGTTTACTACAACTCAGCATTTTAAACTGAATCAGATTTCTAGCTTCAAATGATGTTTTTAAAAGGAAGATTAAAAACCAGCTAAGCTCGAGCACTTCAAAAGCTTTTGGTCTTGCCCTAAGCAAGAAGTTGAGAGAGAGGAGAGAGCCATAAGATGTACATTTTGTGTTTCAATAAGGGATTGATTTAGGGAAGAACTCCAGGCTAACTGAGACAGAAGATCATAATTTTCTATTCTTCCAATACTCTGTCAATAAAAGAACATTAGAGACTCTCTCCTCTAAAGAGGCAGTTTATATTTGGGATTCATCATTGCCATCAAAAAACATTTTTTGCTATTCACACAACAGTTTCTCCACAGGAAGGAGTATGGATTGCATTGAGTATGAGAAGGAACCATGGAAGAGTTACCATTATTTAACATCATTACAAGGTAGGTGATAAATAGTATCTTTTCCTTGACCTCTGCAGCTTCATCCATACATGTCAAGAGGAAACAAATAGATGCATACATAAATCCTCTTTAAAATAAATAAAACCAAAGCAAAAAAAAAAAAACTATAAGTGACTCTATTAAAATATTATAGATAAATTAATGCTATTCATTTATATTGCCTATGCATATGATCACTCTTATTCCTTAAGTTATTTACTTTAGTCTTACAACTATTTGAGGAGTAAGTATTATGTGCAATCATTGAGATGCAAAAAACAAAGTCTTAATTGAAAAAAAGAAGTATGATTTATCTTCAAAGGCCAATACTTTTTAGGTTTGAGCAAAGAATAGACCTCAGTATCCTGAAAGTGAGACAACTGTTCCTCCTGGGTCTATAATTCTTGGTTCAGATTTGATAGCCCATGATCCAAGCTGGCTTTGTCCTTAGAAGCAGGGCCCCTCATTTAGAAAGGAAGTCCCTCTCTCTGAAACTTGTTTAATGACATTTTCAAATTTCTCTCATCTCTGATTTTCTTTGATTAATTCTGTCTATATGGTAAGCTCTGAAAATTCTACATATATTCTGATTCTGCTTGATTCTGTATTGAACCTTGCATAGTACTCCATTCTCTTTCTCTTCCTTGGTTCTTTGGATGGGGTCAAAAAGTGTTCAACCTGAAGCAGACATTTTATCTCGCTTATTTTTCCACCTGTCAGAGTACTTACAATGGTTAATAAAACAGACTATTATGTCACATATTATCAGAAGATACCAACCAATGTCACTCAGTGTACTAACCAATGTCATTATCCATTCCAAAATATTAATCACAGGGGATGCTTCTAGAAGTAACATAGAAAAAGTTTTGTAAGTCAAAGAAATTGGTAAAAAAAACCAAGTGAAATAAGCATTTATCATTGATGGTTATCTCATAGATTTATAATATGCTAATAAGAACATGAATTTCCAAAAGAAGATGGGGCTAGAGGCTACTCACCATCTCTATACCTGTTTGAGCAAGATGTTTCCACTTTTTATTTATAAAAATATTACAAATATTTAAGGCCTTCTGCAGAATCCACTTTGGAGAATGCTGTTGCTCAGATAAATTAAATAATACAAGCTGAAAAGTCATCCAGTGTACATTTTTATATTTGAATAAAGAAATTGTCAAGATTTAATTTTTATGAGTAACTTTTAAAAATTTAAATTCTTGGAATGCCTAAGATTGACCAAACATATCTACTCTCATTTAAAGTTTTTTATAATCACCAAACTATTTCTCCTTGCTCCTGGTCAAATAAAAAATAATTACAACACTGTCATATCTAATTACTGTCAGATCTAGAGTGACAAGAACCTAAAGTGATTATATGACACAACCTCTTATAAATCTATGTAACTAGGCCATAGCTGAAAAAACACTAATTTTTAGAAGAGATATATATAGATATATATATACATAGATTATAATGATATATAGTATATATATATAGTTTCTTATATGTATTGCATATTACATATTATATTGTAATATTATATAATATGTATTGCATATTACCATATGAATATATAATGCAAAAATATACATGGATGTGTCTCATAGTTGTAGGAGGAAGAAAGAGAAATGAGAAGGAAGAAAAATGAAGGTCCTACTATATGTGTATTTACTTAGTCATTCTCTAAGTATTTATTTGATATTTTTAGTATTTTAGATCCTATGCTAACCACAAGCACAAAGATAAGATGGCCTGGACTCTTCTACTAGACATGACCTAGTAGAAGAGACAAATATATTAATAAATAATACATTAGCAAGGTGATAGGTCGGTAACAGAGGCATGTAAAAATATAATGACAACAATTACCCCTGAGCGGGAAAGGAGGTTTTCAGGAGCAAGTAATGTCTAGATTGAGGTTTTAAGAATTTTATCAATTAGATAATAGAGAGTGCATTACAGACAGAGAAAATATCATCAGCAAGTACACAGAGAACTCAAAAGGCATATTGTATTCAGGAAACAGCATGTCCAAGAAAGTACTATCAGAAAGATAATGGGGTTCAGATAGATGGGAAGTGCCTAGCTGCTATGCTGAGAATTTGGACATTAGTCCTACAGATTCATATTTCTTGTATTTATTTGAGTAAGATATTTTTAAAATATTGATAAAAAATCAATAATGATTTATGACATGGATTAAATAGAGAATATAAAACCCCTATCAGAGACTAATTAATTGTAGCAAAATGTATCAATAAAGACCAAAATAATATCACAAATAAATAATGAATTTGCAGAACATATGCATAATGCACAATTAATTTATACCAACGTAATACAACAGACATTGTAAAACTTAAAGGGAAAGGTGATAAATAATGCCTGTTCATTAATGGCAATTTATTAATGGTAATGCATAATGTGATCATATTTGTGGCTTCCTGGAATGCTTAGCTATTACCTACAATTCAAAACAACTATTTAAAGGTCTTTACATATATATGATCCAAAGTTAGTTACTGAAGAAAAACTCTTTCTATCATGTATTTCCATTTTTCTCCATAGAACATAATTTGGGAACCACTGCAGTAGACAATGGGGAAAGAAATAAAAACAAGCAAAGAGGTTCACCTTGGCGAGAAGATACATTCTGTATATGAAACCTAACTGTATTAGTCCATTCTCACTCACACTGCTATTTAAAAAACTGCCCAAGACTGGGTAATTTATAAAGGAAAGAGGTTTAATTGACTCACATTTCTGCAGGACAGGGGATGCATCAGGAAACTTATAGTGGAAGGGGAAGCAAACATGTCCCTCTTCACATGGCAGCAGGAAGAAAAAGTGCTAAGCAAAGGGGCAAAAGCCCTTTATAAAACCATCAGATCTCATGAGAACTCACTAAATCACAAAAACAGCATGGGAGTAACTACCCCCACTATTCAATTACCCCCCACCAGCTCCCTCCCATGACACATGGGGATTGTGGGAACTATAATTCAAGATGAGATTTGGGTAGGGACACAGCCAAAGCATACCACCAACTAAAAAGCAACAATATCCAGAAAACCTCTTAAAAAGTGTTACTAATAAAAATCTCAAGTACCATGGCAGAAAAATGTAGTCATCTTTATTAGAGAAGCCCTATGATGCCAAAAATGTAACTATGCCAAAAACGTGACTGCCTTCCTGTTCATGGAAGGGTGGATCCTCACAAACTTGGGAAGGAAACCAACTAAACTTTGAATCAGTATCAATAAAAGGTATTTTTTAAACATATGAAAACATAGGCAAAACTAAATGATCTTTGAATGCAGATGAAAATGACCAATTTAAATGAATGACTATAGATTTTAATTTATATTTCTAATTCTTCAGATTTTCTATTGTTATCACTGCCTCTTATTATTAAGTTTACAGTGAAGGTAACAAAAAAATCAAAAACAAAACAAAACAAAGCAAAAATTGAAAAACCAGTAAACTTTGGTGCCAGAAATACCTAGAATAAAATAGCAGATGTGCCACGATCTATTGGATTGCCCTTGAGTTACTTTCTTGACCACTGTCAGACAGTTGTTTTTGTTTTTGCTTTTTGTTTCAATCCTCAAAATTAAGAAAGCCATTTCATTGTGCTGTGTCAAAGATTAAATAAATTAATATTGACTTACTTGCATTATGTCTGATACATACTACCTTAGTTTGAGTTCCCACAAAAAGAGACCCATAGACAAGACCAGAATGTAAATACTTGCTTTGGAAAGCTATCAGGAAATGCTTGTAGAAAAGTGGAGAAGTGAGAAGGGAAAGGGAAAAAAGCCAGTAACTTGTGCATGATCAAGTCTGCTATCACAGGGGACCACTGCTAAAGCCTGTTGTGCATTCTGTGAGATAATGTGAAATGCACCTTATAGTTCTCCCAACTGCAGGTGAAAAAAATAGAAGCTTTATCCATGAATCTTCACCTATTATTGGTTGATGGCTGGATTCCTACATCCTAGGGGCATGGGTGGGTGAAAGGTAGCATTTAGTCTCAAAGTATCACAAGTGTTAAATGTTAAAATCCATAGCCATCCATTTGAATTGGCCATTTTCCATTAACTGCCCTTCTGTAAGTGGAGAATATGGTGGGACAATGATAGCATCTTCTACACAGAGTAATCTCCCAATCCTATGAGTAGGCATTAGATGTTACCCGGATTTGTATCCTCAATGCATGCTGTCATGATAGGTACTGAATAAATGAATGAGTGAATGACTGAACAGTAGGTTGGGAACAAATATTAGTTTTCTTTCCCCAGAACTATAAATTTCTCAAAAGTAAGCAAGAATTTATTTGAATAATAACAAATATCATTATTAGGCTCTTTATATTTGTCATCACTAATCTCATTTATATGTAGTATTTTACGTGCTCTTCACAAGAACTTTATGAGGTAGGACTATTATTCCTCATTAGCCTAGTTGAAAACTGAGGCTTACAGACTTAAATTACTTTTCTAAGCTCATGCAGCCAAGGAATGGCAGAGCTAGATTTTGACATGTGCTACCTCTTAGCATGGCCTAAAGAGTTAACCAGTGCCCAGGACTGATGCTTTTAGCCTGACGTGGAGCAAAAATCAGCTGTGTTGATGAGCAAGTGGAGGTTGATAATTCTGGGTTTTTGTTTAAGACACTAAAGACCCAGTGGAAGCTGAGAGTATCTAGATAGTTCAGAGGAGCCAGAGGGCGCTGGCCTGGGAGCCTGGGGATAGGAATACCCAGTAAGGAGGGAGAGCCAAGCCAAAGATTATCATAGTCTGTTTTAAGTTCCAATTCAGGATCAGCTCTAACATGTAGGCTGATATAAAATACATCCTTTTTCTATGAGTTCATGTTTTTTCAGGGACATGGATGAATTTTGAAACAATCATTCTCAGCAAACTGACACAACAGAAAACCAAACACCGCATGTTCTCACTCATAAGTGGGTGTTGAACAATGAGAACACATGGACACAGGGAGGGGAACATCACACACTGGGGTGTGTTGGAGGGTGGGGGGCTAGGGGAGGGATAGCAGGGTGTGGGGAGATTGGAGAGGGATAACATTAGGAGAAATACCTAATGTAGGTGATGGGGGGATGGAGGCAGCAAAACACCACGGCATGTGTATACATATGTAATAATTCTGCACGATCTGCACATGTACCCTAGAACTTAAAGTATAATAGAAATAAATAAAGAGTTGGTGAAAAATAAATGCATCCTTTTTCTTTTTTCATCGTCCTTTTGCCTCCTTATTTCTCCTATTTAACATTCCCAGGTGAGCACCATGACATCTATGTGTAGTAAGTGGCTACAGTCAAAGGAAAATAATTTCAAAAACTCTAATAACTTACTTTTTGTATGAGATATATTAGAAGCAAATTTAAGCCTGTGTCATCTAATTCCTCCCTCAGTGCAAACAGAGAAACTGCTGTAGACATCAAAAAGAAATTCTCCAAAATGTATATAAAATGGCATCCAAAATTCTGGCATTGCAAAACAATGTGCAGCAATGAGTTCAATATGCTGGTAGCTAGAGACTGATTACACTTCATTGGTCTTAAAATCAAATTCTTCCAGGAATTGCCTTCTTGGGCATTTATCCCAGAGAAATGAAAACCTATGTTCATCCAAAGCAATAAAAAGAAACAAACCACTGATATGTACAACAAATTAGACACAGCTAAAGAGAATTATGCTGAGGGAGAAAAGTCAATCCCCAAAGATTATATGCTGTACAATTTCATGTATATAACATAAAAATGACAACAATATAGCACTAGAAAACAGATTCATTTAGTCTTGGCTCAAGACCAGGAGGGGGAGATTTAGGTGTGGTTACAAAAGGGCAATGTCAGGATCATTATGATAATGGAAGTGTTCCGTATGCTGACTACAGTAAGTGTCAATTCCTCTGCAATATTGTACTATATTTTTGCAAGGTGTTCCCATTGTAGAAAACTGAGTAAATGGTCCATTGGATCTTTCTGAATTATTTTTACAGTGGAAATTACAACTCTAATTAGCTTCAAATAAAATGTTTAATCTAAAAAATTCTGAATAAGTGCTTAAAATTTTTAGAAATAAATGCTTGATGTATTGCAAACATAAAATACATCATTATCAGTCCAAATTCAGGGACGTGACCAGATGGATATGGATTAGTGAGGTATTTTAATCAGTGTGGGATTCTTGAAAAGGTCAGTCAATGACAGAATAAAAGTCAAAGATAGAAGAAAACTTGGAAAGGATTCCACTGGAGAAATACTTCTTTAGTAATGTAAGAGTTGAGTGCACAATTTTTGATCAATATTTGTATTTATGGGGCTGGTATCTCAACATTTACTGGCAGAAGATATCATATCTCTCTGATCTTTGATTTCATTCGTAAAATGCTAATAACATATCTACTTTAGGACTATTAAGCAGTTTAAATTGATAAGAGCTCAAAACAAATGTATAAATGAATAAGAATCGTTTTAAGTAGCCTCCATGATTAAGAGTTTTATTAGTTTCATATTGATAATAAGGGAGTTGAAATGATGTCAATCATTTGTAACAATGTCAAGCAATATTGGAGAAAACTGAGCAAATGGAATTATTATTTGTAGTTTCAAACTGGCAAACATACAGAAAAAATAGCATGTATGTAAGTTGATTGCTTTCTATGTAGCTTATTTGAAAAAAGTATTCTCAACTAATTACTTGATTTTATAAAAATTCTTAGAAATCAAGCAGCTGAATTTTGAACACAATTCTGCCACTCACTAGTTATGTTACCTTGGGGAAATTATTTAATTTCTGTAAGGCCACAGTTTCTTATCTGTTAAGTTGGAATAACAATATTACTGCATCATAGGGCTAGTATGAGGAGTAAATGAGATGGCACAGAGTAGACAGTAACACAATCCTAGGCAGAGTAAAAGCTGATTAAATGTTAGCCACCTCAGTTATTTTTTATTTTAATGATAATAATGATGGTGAGAATGAGTTCTAAGTTGAAATAATATTTCTTGATATTGCA
The DNA here is from genome assembly GCF_030222135.1 of Aotus nancymaae. Classification (NCBI taxonomy): domain Eukaryota; kingdom Metazoa; phylum Chordata; class Mammalia; order Primates; family Aotidae; genus Aotus; species Aotus nancymaae. Next base: position 52,801,278 of record NW_026988454.1, read on the forward strand.
AAGGTGAATGAATACCTGCAGCTGATATACTCCAAAGTCCAGTGAAAATTCTGCTGGTATTAATGAGAAGATACTGTCAGCACTACTTACCAGTGCTTCCTGAAAAGGTACAAGTTATACTTTATTTTGTCACAGGTTACACCTATGTTTGTTATTAACCATATGTTTGGGGTGTGTGTGTGTGTGTGTGTGTAGCAATAGCCCATAGCTTTCATCATATTTTCTAATGGATCTCTGCCCCTCAAAGTGTTAAGAAATCAGAAATTTTCATCATTGTTCTTGTTTGGTATCACATTGATTAATAGCGCTTGTAATTTGTCCAAACTTGGTCCGTTTGTGCTACTGTGACATAGAACCTGAGACTGATTAATTTATAATGAACAGGAATTTATTGAATCATGGTTTTGGAGGCTGGGAAGTCCATGATCAAGGGGTCAGCATATTGCAGGGATCTTCTTGCCATATCATCAGAGGTGGAAAGCAGAAGGGCAAGAGAAGGCAAGACAGAGAGCAGGAGATTGAACTGGCAGCCTCAAGCCCTTTTATAAGGAACATTAATCTATTCACAAAGGTGGAGCCCTTGTGACCTAAACACCTCGTGTTAGGCACCACTTCCCAAAATTGTAGCATTGGGGATTAAGTTTCCAACACGTGCTTTTTGGGAAACAGTTTCAAACCATAGCAACTATTTACTATTTAAAGAGTTGTTTCTGTGAGAATATGTGTTCCATCTGTCAGGCAACTGACTTCCCAGGAGAAATGGTGGAAAACTTCCCATTTGTAAGAAACCAGGGATTGCTGTTCTGTCAGGGATACCTCATGAATGTGAACAGAGTATGGAGCATGAGAGTTTCACACTACCCAATCTTATACTCCCCTTTCCTGCACTCCATGTTCAGCATTTGATTTCAAGTCTCAAGGATTCAGCTCCCATAGTCACCATCCTGGCAAATAAGGATTCTCAACGGCAAGCAGTACAACTTCCTTTAAAGGACAGTTATTTCCATGAACTGCCAAGAGTATGCTTTCAGCTTGAAAAGCCATGTCTCATTCAATAAAAATGCCTACCATTATCATAACAAAGGAGGAGTTTTGCCTCTAAAACTATAGTTTTTTACTAAAAGTTTATTATAGTGAAATTTTAGTGCTAATTAGTTTTTAAACTTTGTGTTGCATTCTCCTTGTTGTATACAAAAGGATATCTGTAAAATATGTTAACTTTTGAGGCCCAATAATAAATTCAGTTTATTTTTAAGACAAAACATTCTAATCTCCTTTCTCTAACAATGACCCACTCAGTTCACCAGGAAGGAACACATTATCTGACATGAATGCTTTCCAAAAATTAGCCCCAAAATGACTATTCAAGGAGCACTGTAAATTTTTAATTTTTTTTTTTCTTAATAGACAGGGTCCTGCTCTGTCAGCCAGGCTAGAGGGCAGTGGCATGCATCATAGCTCACTGTTGCCTCCACCTCCCTGGCTCAAGCCATCCTCATACCTCCCACCTCCAGAGTAGCTGGGACTATAGGCACACACCACCACACTCAGCTAATTTTTGTATTTTCTGTAGAGATGGAGTTTTGCCATGTTGCCAGGCTTGTCTCAAATTCCTGAGACAAGCCATCCACTTCGGCCTCCCAAAGTGCTAGGATTACAGGCATAAGCCACCATGGCCAGCCAATTTTTAATCTGTATGTGTATATTTTCTTATCAGGCATCCAAACTGAATTGATAAGCCTTTTCCTCAAATGAGACTTCTGCATGCTCACATTGGGGTTACCTGCTACACACGCTATGGAGAAGTTGCAGCAGACTTTCTGACATTCCAGCCTGGGGTCTCTGTTGTTTGCCAATTACCATTTTATTGTACTTGCTTGTCGCAAAACACATTTACATATGTCTGATCACCATGCCAAATTCACCTCCATCCCATCCAGGAACACACACCTAGAACCAAGAAAGACTTTTAGTATACCCATAATCCAAATAGTGCACGTTGTATTCAATAGGTAACTTTTCATCACTCATCCCCCTTTCCATCCTCCATACTTCTGAGACTCCAATGTCCCTTATACCACTCTGTACGCCCTTGTATACCATAGCTTAGCTCCCACTTATAGGTGAGAACACGTGATATTTGGTTTTCCTTTCCTGAGTAACTTCACTTTGGATAATAGCCTCCAGTTATATCCAAGTTACTGCAAAAGGCATTATTTCATTATTTTTCAGGACTAAGTACTATCCCATGGTGTTTATATACTACATTTTCTTTATCCAGTTTTTGATTGAAAGGCACTTAGGTTGATTCCATCCTCTTTGCAATTGTGAATTGTGTATTGTTTCCCATTATTCCACTGAAATAAGTATGCAGGAAAAAATATTTGCAGTACTGCATATGTAATTAGGCTGGGCAATTTTTTTTTCACTTTAAAAAAAAAATAGACTTTAGTACACATGAAACTGGTGTAGAAAAACTGATTATTAATTAGAAAGTGATACAATATTTAACCCTTTCCTTAGGTCTTTAATTTATCATTTAAAGTTGCATGCCAGGTTAAAGTCATGAAAAACTGAAAATGTAAAAATGCATGGTTACTTTATACAATCATGCACTACACAGACATTTTAGTCAACAGATGGCATATACAACTATGGTCCCATAAGATTACAATAGAGCTGAAAAAATTCTATTGCCTAGTGACATTATAGCTGTCATAATGTCAGCTTATATAGCACACAACACATTACTCAGGTGTTCGCGATAATGCTGGTATAAACAAACCTACTGTACTGCCAGTCGTATAAAATATAGCACATCACATACAATTTTGTGCAGTAAACAATACATGGTAATAATAATAAATGACTATATAACTAGTTTATGTAACAATACTTTTTATTGTTCCTTTAGTGTATACTTTTTTACTTATTAAAAAAAGGTAACTATAAAATAGTCTCTGGCAGGTGCTTGAAGAGATATTCCAGAAGAAGGCTTGTTTTCATAGGCGACGACAGCTCCATGCGTATCACTGCCCCTGAAGACCTTCTGGTGGGACAAGACACAGAAGTAGAAGATAGTGATATTGATGATTCTGAGGTAGGTCTCAGCTAATGTGTGTGTTTGTGTTAGTTTTTAACAAAAATTAAACCTTTAAAAAGTAAAAAATAAGATGAAAATTTCAAAAACAGAAAATAGCTTAGAGAATAAGAATATAAAAAAGAAAGTACTTTTGTTCAGCTGTATGATGTGTTTGTGTCTTAAGCTCAGTGTTATGAGTCAAAACATTTTTTAAAAACAGGTTATAACATAAAATGTTAGAGTAAGCTAAAATTAATTTATTATTGTTGAAGGAAGAAAAATTTTAAATAATTTTAATGTAGCCTAATCGTACAGTGTTTATAAGGCCTATGCCAGTGTATAATAATGTCCTAGGCCTTCATATTCACTCTCCACTCATTCATTCATTCACTCACCCAGAGCAACTGACAGTCCTGTAAACTTCATCCATGGCAAATACCCTGTGCAGTTGTGCCATTTTTTTAAATCTTTTATACCATATTTGTACTGTACCTTTTATATGTTTAGATAAGTTTAGATACATAAATATTTGGCTATAGTGTTCAGTACATTAACATGCTTTACACATTTGCAGCTGAGGAGCAATAGGCTATACCATGTAGCCTAGGTGTGTAGTAGGCTATACCACCTAGGCTTGTGTAAGTACACTGTATGATGTTCGCACAATGAAGAAATCACCTAACGATGCATTTCTTGGAATGTAGCCCCATCGTTAAGTGACGCGTGACTATACTATTACAGCATTCTTCCTGAAGTGTGTCGGAAAGTTAATTGCATACTCTGCTGTGCTTGTTAAAAATGGGTAGTGCACAGCCTCCTTGAGATGCTCAAGGTGAATAAGAAACTGAGAGTACTGCCAGGAATCTGCATTTTAACAAGCACTGAAGGTGACTATTATGCACAGTATATTTGACTACCACTTATGCCATCCTGATGTTCAGATTACATTCTCTTATTTGTAGCTACAAGAGAATAGACTACAAGTATGCTTTGCCACCTGCCATTGCACCCAGTCTCACCCTAAGGCATTTCAATGTCCTCGTCTTTCAGAACGGCATCACTGCACCCCTTCATTTCTTACCACTGATTTGCCTCTTAACCAAGAGCCCTTCTTAAAGGGCAAGTACTGAATAGCTTGACTTCTCCTTCCGTGCCAAGTAACCCCAACTTATTCAAAAGTTGGCATGAGGCAATGGGTAAGGGTTCAGGCTGCAGCACCATACTCCCTGGCTTCAAAATTCTGCCCTGTCATTGACTAGGGGTCTTGCTTTGCAAAAGTTTTGCTATATTTTTTTTTCTTTTCCATAAAATGAAAAAGTGGGATCTACTCATCAGAATAATTTTGAGGATGTAGTGGGTTAACGCATGCAAAATGCTTCGTACTGGGCCCAGTATACAGGCAACCCTTGGGGAATCTGAGAATCACCATGACCTTACCCTGGTCCTCCTAAAGAGCATGAATTAAGAATGGGTTTTTCTAGAGACATGTTAGAGAGAACTACTCCCCAGTATGCAGGACTGGTGCCTCTCAAATCATGTGCCATAAATAAAGACTACTTACAAAGTGAGGTAATTGCTGCAGCTTCTTCTCTCAAAGAATTTGCAGCAGTATGATAATGTAACTTAACACTAAACCAGAATTTTAGTATCTGGAAAGCAATGTAATTGTGTAGATGAAACATAATGCCTCAATGTAGTGGACTACAATCTAGGAAAGGTTAAGGAAAGAAAAGGAGGGCAATAAGAGAGAATAATAAAATGAAAGTATCACCCCCAGGAAAAGCTATGTGTGTGTGCATGCACATGTGCTTATCTTTTTTTTTTTTTTCTATCTGGCTGAATTGAGGCCACTGTTATCTAGAACATGGAATTCCTGCCTCCCTCAATATACCTTGTCCTTAGTAGTCACATCTGTATTCCCTAGCATAGCAGCTAACAGAGAGTGTAAATCTTTTGTCAAACTTTAGAAGAATTTGCAGTTATCCATATCACATTTTAGTTCTGCAATGTAGGTGTAATTTATATTTATGAAATCATTGATTCTGTTGGTAATTTGTTTTTGGACTTGATTGTATACATTCACATCTAAATCCATGTGCTCTGCAATGAATTTAGTACAACTTTACATCAGACATAATGTGTTACATTTCTGCCATTCAGATTAAAACAGCACAGGAACTTGAATAATTGATTTGTTCATTATTAACCCTGTTTCTATCTTTTAGAAAATCCTCAGAATTATTTCTGTAATGATTGATGAATGAGTGCAATGAGTGGCAAACATCTCAAATAGGAAGAACATTTTTTAATAAAAAGGAAGATAACCAAAGTTACATATAAAAGTGATTAGCATATTATTTTGAGATTGAGTGTATGGGAAGCACTTATTATCTCTATGCAACATGTATATGCTAATCTGCTTAAGAATGAATACTCTGCAAGAAGGTCCTGCTTCCTGAGAGTGTTTTTTGAAACACAGAAACATATAGAATCAAAATTATAATGCCTCATGATGTTTGCCAAATTTAAAAAAATTCATAGAATGTGATGAAGAAAAAATAAAGGTAGTAACTCCATGCAATACAGAAAATTAGCAGAGTCCTGCTGGATGATTTGATGCTAATGTGAATCCCAAAAGAGGAGGAAAGGTACTTCTTCTTCTGGGTAAAATTATTACACCATCACAGCTCAATGCTCTTGCTGTAACAGCTAGATAAAATCTGGAAAATTGTAAAATCATATTTTAAAAAATGAGAGAGCTGTAGAAACAATGTGGACTGCATACATTGAAATTTGCTTTGAAGGGCAGAATCACATTTTCTGTAGTTTTTAGAGCACCAGAGACAGAAATCTGACATGTTCTCAGTGGTCTCAGGCTTTGCACAATAAACAGATGGATTGAGTCTTTCTAAAACTAAAACTTAGCCCTGACTCAACTCATTTTCTGATTTAATTGAGGTTCTCATCTCTCCATCTGTCTGCCTGACTGAAAGAAAGAAAAAACAAAAAAGAGTTTGGGGAGCATTTTACTGCTATAAGAAATCATCTTTTATACTATGCTGGGTATGTAAATTAACAAATGATGGAAACATGAATATATATATATATGGAAAAAGAGAGAGAGAGATGGAGAGAGAGAGAGAGAAGTCAAAGAAAGATAACAAAAAAGGCAGAAGGAATATTTGAAAAGATAATTGGTGAAAAATTTTCAAAACTGGAAAATACTTTAATCTACACTTACAAAAAGCTCTGCAAACTCCATGAAAGAAAAGTATAAAGAACACACACAGGTATAGCATAATCAAAACACTAGCAAAAAGGACAATCAGAAGGAAAATAAGTCATATTACTTCTAAAAGGGGCAAGCATACAGAAAGACAGCTGACTTCTCAGCAGACACGGTCAAACCAGAAGGCAGTGAAATGGCATCTTTAAAGTACGAAAAGAAAAAATACCCTGCTAATGCAGAATTCTATGCTCATTCTGAATATATCACTTAAAAATAAAGGCAGAATGGAAGATTTTTAGACAAATGTTAACTTAGTAGGAATATTAAATGGAAATTTTCTTTTTTTTTTTTGAAACAGAGTCTCGCTCTGTCACCAGGCGCCAGACTGGAGTACAGCGGCGCAATCCCGGCTCACTACAACCTCCTCCTCCCAGGTTCAAGCAATTCTCCTGCCTCAGCCTCCCGAGTAGCTGGGACTACAGTCGTGCGCCACCATGCCCAGCTAATTTTTATATTTTAGTAGTGACAGGGTTTCACTATGTTGGCCAGGATGGTCTCGATCTCTTGACCTCGTGATCCGCCCGCCTTGGCCTCCCAAAGTGCTGGGATTACAGGCGTGAGCCACCGCATCCAGCCTAAATGGAAATTTTTACCAAACTTCTATATTAGATTCAGGGGCACATGTGCAAGTTTGTTATATAAGTAAACTTGTGTCACAGGGGGTTGTTGTACAGATTGTTTCGTCACCTAGGTACTAAACCTAGTATCCAATAGTTACTAAATGGAGATTTTAAGCAGAGGGAAAAACTTTCCTAGGGAGAACCACAAAAATTCAGGAACAAAATGAAAGGCAAAAGAAAGAGTAAATTAGTAGGTAAATATTTTTAAAGTAAAATGTATAAATATGTTTAAAATGAATTTCAAAATTACTACAGATAAATAGGATATTTAAAATCCATAATTAATCCAAAAAATGAGAAGAATAAAGAACAAATAACAGAAATAAAATGAAAGATAACAATCAAACAAGAAAATGATAGGTATAGGCCAAAGCATATCAAATATAAACCAGCCAAAGACTCCAATTAAAAGACAAGGAATTTCAGACTGGATTAATAAAGAACCAACAGACAGTCAAGAAGTTATATTTGACTTCAAAGGCCTAAACTGTGTCTTTCATGTCCACTAAAAATCTGATTAAAAGTATGATTAATTTTTTACTTGTGTCTGTATCATATGAACATAAATACTAACTTTGCCCTAGGTATCTATAATTGTCATTTTTGATATTAACTTAATATCACCATGGATTCCTCAAATTCAGTTGTTTCCATAAGGGCAAGTAACTCTAAATCTTATTATACAAACATTCATGTTATAACCAGAACACAATGGCTAAATATTTGTTGCATGTACTTTAAAGTTTATTATAAAATATAAATGAGTCCAGAAAGATGTTAACTCATCTCTGGTTTTGCATGCCCAGACTCAGTGTCAGGTGCAGAATGGACTCTCATGGCTGTCTTGTGTCTACTAAATATTTTAGCAAGTTATATAATATGCAGAGTGTCTAACAAAAGTATATATAAAGTATAAAGTATGTTTGATTTTTTTAACTAAATTATATTTTAGCATGCAGATAACAGAGCTGCTACCTTCTGATCCAAATGGTCTGTAGAATTCGTGTCCCTTACAGTGGTCACTTGAAGTCAATATTTATTTACGCATCTAGTAAAATGTTTGATTTTTTGTGAATGTCTATCATGTTAGAATTAATCTTGTAAATAATGTTTTGTAAAAAACAAAAATGTGTTGTAAATAATCTGATATTCTGTGGTTTATTTTCATGTTAGAGTTTGTACAAACAGTTCAGTAATAAAGGATCCTCAAACTTAAAAGAAATAAAGTCCCAAGTATATGCTGTTTACATGAGATTACATCTGAATATTAAGAACATAGACAGTGCCGAGCACAGTGGCTCACGCCTGTAATCCCAGCACTTTGGGAGGCCGAGGCAGGTGGATCACGAGGTCAAGAGATCGAGACCATCCTGGTCAACAAGGTGAAACCCCGTCTCTACTAAAAATGCAAAAAATTGGCTGGGCATGGTGGCACGTGCCTGTAATCCCAGCTACTCAGGAGGCTGAGGCAGGAGAATTGCCTGAACCCAGGAGGCGGAGGTTGCGGTGAGCCGAGATCGCGCCATTGCACTCCAGCCTGGGTAACAAGAGCGAAACTCCATCTCAAAAAAAAAAAAAAAAAAAAAGAACATAGACAGTTCAAAAGTAAAAGAATGAAAAAGAAAGCTATTAAATTAACATCAGACACATTAAACTTTAAAGGCAAGGCAAGAAATATTACTAAAGATAGAGAATAGCATTTTATAATTAAAGAGTTAATTCAATAGAAATATTAAAATCCCAGAAAAAAATCCATAAATGCATTTCATTTAATAATTAGAAGGTACATTTTGATTTTATGAGATATGATGGCTGCAGAAACCGGGTAGCTAAGAATTCAGAAATGAATGAAGGTGAATAGGAACAGGGAATGTAGCCTCTGTGTTGAGTTTAGATGAGAAGGAAAAAATATAAATCAAGAATCGGGCTGGGCACGATGGCTCACACCTGTAATCCTAACACTTTGGGAGGCTGAAGTGGGCAGATCACCTAAGATCAAGAGTTCAAAACCAGCCCGGCCAACATGGTGAAACCCTGTCTCTACTAACAACACAAAAATTAGCCAGATGTGGTGGCATGCACCTGTAATCCCAGCTACTCAGGGAGGCTGAGGCATGAAAATAGCTTGAACCTAGGAGGCAGAAGTTGCAGTGAGTTGAGATCGTGCCACTGTACTCCAGCCTGGAAGACAGAACAAGACTCTGTCAAAAAAAAAGAAAATAGAAAAAAAAGATAAGTCAAAAGTCACTGAATGTGAAGGTCTAAAGAGAGAGACTTGAGTGTCAGTTAAATTCACATGGAAGTCTTTAGTATTTTTTGAAAAAAAAATGTTGCTAGTGCATAGCATATTGTCATCTGTGTTGTGCTATCTGCAGGAGTAAGTTTATAACATTACAAAGCACATTTAAGGGACCCACCTTGTCCACTCACACTGTATGATTTTGTACAACTCATTGATCCTTTGAGCCTCAATTTCTACTATTTGAAAATGAAAAGATTAACATTGACTTTATAGGGTTATAATAAAAAGTAAATATAAGTTTTACAGGAAAGTGCTTTGTAAAAATTAGAAGCATCACTTTATAAAATTACAAGATAAATGCAGCTTACAAACTAAAGAGACACAATAAAGTGCAATGAAGAAGGTATTTGAAATTCTATTCCCTTTAGAACTTTAAAAAAAAATTAATTTTTTGATATATGCTTAAGACAATGTTTATATTTTCTTGCTGTCCTGGCACTTTGTCTATGAAACATAAATTTGACATGATCCTGGAATATCCAAGAATTCTTCATGCACCACTATTGGCATTTGCATTTTTAGGTGTGCCTAGGATGTCAGAGTGTGCTCCACCAGGCAAACACCATCTCCCATCACTGTGATTTGCCTGCCAATTAGAGACATTTTAGTCTGGAAATCCCATGAGTTCTAATATGGTAATTATTGAGCTTGTGCAGGAAGATTACAGAACAAAACAAAATAGAAATAGATTCCTGTTTAGTATTACCTTGTCACAGAAAATAACAGTAAATACCACAACTATACTTCAGTTGATGACAGGAGCTAAGCAAGAACTGCAGTAGGGACGTTACTTGGTAGATACAGGACCCAAGACATAAAACACTAACATTTCTGCTCTATAAAATATTAAATCCTGGATCACATCTTCCTGACATTTTCAGCAAATGCAGAGACACTTGAGAAGAGGACAGAGCATGACGGTATAAATTAAAAAGCAAGGGACAATCCTGGCTGATGGGAAAGTCATTTCTCCACTATGTTCTTGTCTTACAGAGTTCAGGAAATGCTTGCTGTGGTTAATGATGCCAGTGGTGGTGCCATCATTTCCTTGGGGGAATGGTTAACCTCAATTTAAGTTGGCTGCTCCAATTCTTCAACATCCCATGCTGTGTAATTTCTATGAAAGCTCAGACATTTCTAACGGACAAATATCCTTCTTTATTCAAATATGGTTCTAGATTCAAAGGAAAAACACAGAGTAGGAAAAAACCACATCAGCAGGAAAGATGCTGAGCACACTGATCTAAGAATTAGAAGTCAAAAGTTCTAAAAAAAATAAAAACGTGGCTTTTGATGTACTTGATAAAAATCACATAATCTTTCTGCACCTCAATATTCCCAACTCTAAGTTTTTAACTCACACTACAGGGTGATAGACTAGAATGTGGTTTATGGGTTACCTTAACTAAACAAACTAAATAGCCTAGAATTCGTTTACCTGAAAAGTTCGGGTTAAGGTCAGCCACACACAAAAATTTGTATGTGATGTGGGAGGCAGATGTAAAAAAGCAGCCATTGCACTATGAGGGATGAAATGGTTTGAATTGTTTGGAAGATTAGTGTATGTCTTCACTTTGATGCTCCATGTGCATCTCTCCTTCCTGTTGATCAGATATATAAATATATATATATATTATATATATATATTATATATATATATGATCTGAATATATATAAGCACACTCAGACCAACAAAAGTTGCTTTACTGAGTTGTTAAGAGCCAATGACTTTCATGGACTTCTGCACCAGTTCTACTCCAGCACCCAGATAGTCCTAGCTTTTTGCAAGATGCGAGTCATTCATCAACAATAGGATTAGAGATTTTCCTTCTGATTCTTTTCAGACATTTATTTATTTATTTATTCACTTGTTTTTGAGACAGAGTCTCACTCTGTCACCCAGGCTGGAGTGCTGTGGCGCAATCTCGGCTCACTGCAAACTCCGCCTCCCGGGTTCAAACAATTCTCCTGCCTCAGCCTCCCAAGTAGCTGGGATTACAGACGTGTACCACCACACCTGGCTAACTTTTGTATTTTTAGTAGAGACGAGGTTTCACCATATTGGTCAGCCTGGTCTTGAACTCCTGACCTTGTGATCTGCCCGCCTCAGCCTCCCAAAGTGCTGGCATAAGCCACCGTGCCTGGCCTCAGACCTTCATTTTTCTGATCCTTCAACAATTGTTTGAGGTTTATTTTGTACAATAATTTTAAAATTCCATAATATTCATAGTGAACTTCCTCCTATGATTGAACCCTAGCTGACACAAGAGGATAAAATAAAATAACAGTACATATGGACAAAACAAATAAAATAACAATTTCAAAATAGCAGGTCTGACTCCATTATTTTCATGACTTGGAGCAAGAATAAAAATTAACGTCTGCATACATACCATATTACTAAATATATGTAAATTAGAAATTAAACTAATGCCTCCAAGTAAATTATACTCTATTTTTCTACTTAGCTCAGTCTGCTATAACAAAATACCAAAGACTAGGTGGCTTAAATTACAGACATTTACTTCTCACAGTTCTGGAGGGGGAGACATCCGAGATCAAGGTGTCTACAGATACCATTCTTGGTGAGGGCTGTCTTCCCGACTTCAGCTGTCTTCCTGATGTATTGTCACGTGGCAGACAGAAAAAGCTCTGGTGTCTCTTCCTCTTCTTATAAGAGCACTAGTCCTATCAAGGGACTTCACCCTCATGACCTCCTTTGAACCCAATTACTTCCCAAAGGCTCCACATCTTAATACCATCAGATTGAGGGTTAGGAGTTCAATTTGTAAACTAAACTCTGTAGGGGGGACACCAATACTCAGCCCCATAACACCTGCCTTGTAAAAACCGTATCTTCAAATTTATAAAACTGAAAAATGTGCCTAAGGTTATGATTTTAATGTGGCTTAAATGCCAAATTAGACAACTTTTTTGAGTTATGATAGTTATTAGACAGATTTTTATTAATCTCAATTTGAAGAAATTCTGCAGAGGCAGTAGTAACTGAAATTGCAATTAAAATCTTAAAGCTATAGTTAAATTAAAAAATAAATTATAAATTTTACATATCACTTTCAAACATCATAATGGGGACAAACAATACATTGTACTTATGCAGAAAACATTACAAAACATTTTAATTTCATCACATAATTTACTATTACTAGTATCATAATTTTCACTGTCTCTAAAAGTATGAATTAGTTTCTACTATAATGTGAACAGTAATGTAAATTGTAGCAACCTAGTTAATACTTTAAGAGAGTTGTACATATGCAAATTTAATTGCAATATAAATTTTTTGATAATCCAAAATATTCCTTAGTTTTTGTCTGCAACTATTACAAATATCAGACTAAATTGCTTACGTTTCTGAGTAGGATGGTATAGTTTGTGTCAGATAGACCAAAGCTCCAATTAGGAAAAATAGGCAAGCCAGATAAATACAAAGAGCTTCTATCTAAAGCTATCAGACAGCAATGGAAGCAATGAGGACTAGAGAGGCTAAAATTCTGGATGGGAAGGAATCCCGGAGAGGCAGCTAACTTATTTTTAGCCACTTTTTCCCGAGAGCACTTGCTGGTTTGATACAGGCAAAGCTGGCAATGGAAGCTTGGTGGTTTCCACCAAGGTGTCCACTGGGATCCCACTGGGATAGCAAAATTGGGACACTTTTTGATGGTCTTCTGGTTCTGCAGTGCTGCAAGATAGAGACAGAGAGAGAGAGAGACAGAGAGAAGAAGGAAGAAAGGGAGGGAGGGAGGAAGGGAGAAAGAGAGAGGGAAAGAAAGAAAGAGAAAAAGAAAGGAAGGAAGGAAGGAAGGGAAAAAAAGAAAAGAAAAGAAAGTAGAGACCTGAAGCACTTCAAGCACACAGACTGTATCCCCTTCAAGAGATTTGTTGAATGCTAAAGGTGTTTTGAAGCCTCATACCTAAAGGAGATTTATTGTAAACTCTCCCTCCTGAGATTAGGAATGAGACAAAGATCACCATATTTCTTCAATATTGCACCAGAGATTCAAGCAACTACAATAAAATAAAAAAAGAAATAAAAGAAGTATTGAAAAGAAATAAAGCTGTCATTATTCATATATGAAGTTTGTGTGATTATAGTAAATCAAAAGAATCTACAAATTATGATAATAATTAGTAATCATTATATGCATGATCAATAAACAAAAATCAATCATATTTCTATATACCAATGTATCCATTAATGTTTGCTGTACGAAAGCCTTCCTAAAACTTAGTGATCAAGAAACAATAACCACCTGTTTACTTCACAATTCTTAACATCTACAATTTGGTCTGGGATCATCTGAGCAGTTCTTGCCTTGGCTCAGCTCTCCAGAAGTGGGCAGCTTCCGGACAGCTGAGGTTTGGCTGGCTTCGGATGGTCCTAACGGAGATGATTCACTTCTATTCAAGCTGACTGCTCATCCTCCAACAGGCCACTCTGGATTCATTCACACAGAAGCCAGGAAGTATTATGAGAAGATCATTTTTTTGTGTGCATTTTGTCATTGTCATGGAGTCATCTTTCAATTCAGTGTTAGACGGCAGAAGATATAGGAGAGGCTTCTTTTTCCTTGGGGCCTAAATGATGTTCGTCACAATAGACATTAAGGGTCATGGGTCATGAGTGACAGATCCCAAGTGACAGATGGTTAATGTATTTTATATTCTATGAATATCTGTGTTTGTGAAATACTGGCTCTCTGAATACGGGGGCCAGGGTAGGGACTGCCTTTTCCCAGGTTTGGATTCTGTTAGAACTTAACTGAAATATTTGATGATAGACTAAGATATTTGTTTCTTTAATTATCACTACTACCTTTACCTATTGCTTCTTAATATTTATTCTCATTTTTAGGGGATTTTTCTCATAAAAATATATTTGTTTGACATTAGCATCAGATTGTAACTTAGCGAGTTTAAATTCTATTAAAAGAAAAGAAAATAAAGAGAAAGAAAATTTGACTCTAAATAACTATTGATCTGGTTTAAATCCATTGATTTGCAGAAATCTATTTTGATTAACTGTACCCCACTTCTGTACCCTCTACAATACATTTTTTAGAAAGGTCTAACCTGAGGTCTTTTAGTAACCTATGCTGATTCTTAAGTGTCACATTTAGGACCCCAACAGAGAACAAACACTATCCATGGCAAATTCACTGTTAACTAGATGTGTTTGCAAATTGGAAATCTGTTTATCAAGGGAGTAAATTCACTGAGGGCTTCAGTATGAAAAAGTATCCTTGAGAAGAGAGCTAGATTCAGAGGAGTGTCACTAATTACTGCTCCCACAGGCCTGTGCTCACCCAGATCACCACAGAAAAGCAGCCGGGGCTTTACTTTATATTTATCTGTCAGCCAACTGATATCACTGTGCTCCAGCTCCTCCTACCCAAGGATGGAGGCAGGCCTCTTAAAAGAAACTAGCAGCAGCTCTGTATGCATGATTGCAGCATGCTCTGAGGAGTCTACTGGGTACCCCAGGGAGACCCGGCAAAACAACTGCCAACTCAAAAACAAATGCCTTAGCATGGGGTGGATTGATAAATAGAAAGCAAATAGGTGAAGATGGAAATTTCAACTATCACTATATTAGAGCAAGATGCTCTCTGGGAAACTATACAGTTATTTCTAAGTAAAAGAGGAAATGAACAACTCTATGAACCATGTAATTGTGTACAGGCTATATTAAACATCTTTTAAAAATCAATTTTTAAGTGCCTCAAAGATCATTGGGAATTGAGAAAAAATTCAAAAATAAACATGTCCACCTATTCAAATTTTCTTCTATAACAAAATAGTAGGGGTGATGAATCCATAATAATAATTAGCCTGATTGTTCAAAGGGGACTGAACATAGGAAACATTCAAAATATATCATCTTTGTTAAATTTCTAGCCCTGTGCCACTTAGCAAATGTCTCTGAAATGGAGAGGACAGGCAAAAGACAAGTTAAGCATGTCCTGGGTGTACAAAAGAATTTTTGTGGGAAACATCTGTGTCATCCCACAGGGAAAAAGCCCTGATAGGCATTCATGTATCAAACTGAAGTCCTCAAGGATGTAATGTCTTCCTCTTTAGCATCTTTATTAATTACTTAGCTAAGGGTCAACTGTCAGGCGCTTGTTCATGAAAGAGTGAGTATTTCCATCAAGCTTATTACTCCTGATGTTAGAAAATATGTCGTCTCTTTTCCGCATACCTTTTATTCCCTCAAACACCATATATTTATTCGGTTAACTTTCAGTGAAGTATTATGCTTTAGTAAAACTCCTTGATTGAAATGGGGCAAGGAAAAATATGAAGAGTTGGAATGAAATTATCAAAACTAAATTTTGAATCGATCTATTCCTTTCTGTCTTCTCTGCCACTGCTTCTATGACTGCCATTTTGGTTAATTCTTGCTTGAATCATTGTAAAAGCCTCACATTACCTAGATAGTCTATTAATATTCTTCTAGACTTGCTTCCAGAGATGTTTCGTAAATGTAAACCTGAGTGCTACTCTGCTGCTCAAAACCATTCATTGCTTCCAGTCTTCTCCCCAAACCACACAGGCCCTTCACAATCAAGATTCAATCTTTCTTTTCAGCCTGACCTCTCATCACCCTTTCTTCTTCCCAGTACCACATAGCACCTTTGATTTCATAGCTACATCAACCTTCTGGTTTCTTGGCTTTTCTCCAATATTAGACTGCCCATTTCAGTGTTATCCTGTACAAAGGGAATTATAGACTGCAGATGATTAAAAGTATTTCTTTCACTGAATATTAGCTATGTTTTAGAAAAGATTTAGAAAAGGTTCAACACAGTAGCTCCTGAAGGATATAAGTTATTAATTATGAATTTGACTGCATTATGACTGCTAAGTGAATATAAAAAGTAGCAACAGAATATTTTCTAAAATACTATCATCATACTAATAATTAGTAAATTTTGTGTTTACATGACCAAGCAAAGCTAGTATGCTGAGGAAAGTTATGAAAGAAATTGTTACCATGTTAATCTTTTCACAGATATTTGCAGACAAATAAATGCCCCTTACAAATTTTTATTGTAAATTTATAGATAAAGATTCCAATATAACTAGTTTTATTTTCATCCCTTTAATAGCGAACTTATAGAGACGTAAGGAAATTAAAACTGCTTTAGGGTAATTGAACCATAATTCTCTCTTAATATTATGCTAGCAGTCACCCTGTTTACCACGTGTTACCAACAGTTTATATGTGCAAGTATTACTTACTGTCTCATAAAGAAAATGTTTTATGGCTTCTGTATTGCAGGCAAAAATGCCTTTTCTTAGAATTCTTTTGCATCACAAAAAAACTGTAGTTGAAAAAAAATTCAGAAAACTTAGTAACTGCTCTTCCTTTCACCTCCAAACAAATTGACCCAATTCCAGTTTTAATATTTTCCTGGACAATAAGCAGTTGGTAATGATAAAATAGTTATTAATTTGACTCAACATTAGATATATTTGCAAGTTACTTTAAAACAACAAACCTATTTCAATCTGTGTGATAACTGGAAGTGAACCTGAATTTACATTATTTAAAAATAATTGAACCTTCTTATGAAAGCGACAGTAAATTTAGGGGCGAAGATCATATTTTCAATCCCTGTGGATTGTGGGATTTTAACAAGCGAAGTTATTGTGTATTTTTTTATTTCTGATCCATAGAGAGATGATTTAAAAAGAAAAGACAAGCTTCTTTTAGAACTCTCAAGCAGCTGTGCTCAATGAGAGTTCATTGTTGGGATAATAATAGAAACGGTAAAAAAAATTGGCAGGAATAGCAGAAGTAGATCAAGGGATACATTTGACCTTTGGCTTTTTTCCAATTTAAAATTTGTAGTTTTGATTTTTCTCTAGAGGCCAGAGTGTCCATGACACATGAGAATTGAGCCTGCTGCAAGGGGTGGGCCTGCAGAAAGCCTCTGAGAGATCCTTGACCCAGCCAAGCCCAGGGCTTCTGTAAGGCTGTGTTGATCCCCAGTTATCATGGAGTTCACTTTTAAAGGGGTAGGGGAAATATTTTTCGCTACTTGCAAATTGGAAGTTGGAATTGTGAACATTGAATCTATTGAGCAAAACAAACACTAATTTAGGCTGCAATATAAATTCCTACTAAGTTATAATTTTTCTGGTTGACATTCATTTTCTATATGGGAATTGTTTTAAACCTATTTTAAAAGCCAGTGCAATCACACATCATATCTAATCATGTACCCTGTTTATATTGCCTAACATTGTATAGTATATAATTTATGTTTTGCATAACATTTAAAATTTTTATATCAAAAAGTAAAAGCTTATACTTTCCTATGTCAGTTACCATTTGAAACATTTAACATATATTAACAGTTAATGTTCACAACCATGCTATGACTATGATGTATTTACTATTATCTCAATTTTCCAGATTAAAAAGACAAACAGAGGCATAGAGAAGTTAGTTAATTGACCTGCCCATTTTTACACAGGGAGTAAGGGACAGAGCTGGCACACAAACCCAAGCAGTCTGGTTACAGAGTCTGTATTTTTGTCTCTAAGCTATTTTGTCCCTGATAGCTGTGTACCTGCATGCCATATGTCTATCAGCATTTTTCTAAACAGTACTCTATGATTAGACATTTAGGTTCAAAACTGTGGTTTTCTTTGTTTATTATCTATGCTGAAATCACCTCACCAAAAAAGCTTTTTTTAGTAAGACATAATCTAATCTGAAATTTTTGAATATTAGGAAAAATATTTTCTATTAATTATTGAAGAATGATCTATTATGGTTAATAATAAAAGATTTGTTGAACATAGTAAAATTTTTGAACTTCAGAATGTCGCTTTCTTCCCAAGTTTTGTGTGACTTTATACATCCTATACAAAAAGCAAATAATAAAAAATCACATATTCCTGTGATTAACCCAGGCACACAATTTATTTCAAGATTATTTTGCGTTCTTATTCTGGCTTAAATAAAATCTATTTTTTAAAAGTTCTTTATGACTTAACCCTTAATCTAAGCTAATTCTGTGATTATAGGTATATACTGTAAAAATATTTAGTAGATCTTTTTGCTAGAAGTCTACATAGACATCTAAACAACAAAGGAAAACAAATTACTTATAAGGACTTTTTGAAATACTGTAGGGGATTGCCTCTTTCATCGGATCTGCCTATGGCACTTGCTCTTTTAAGCATTAGATCCATCACCAATATGACAGTAAACATAGAGTCAAAAGGGAAACATCTGGTTTCCACATTAAAAAAAACAGATGATTTTTAAAGTTAGTTACAGAAGAATAATTTTTCTACTACTCACCCAGAGAGTTTTTACAAAATATAACAACAAATCATATTGAAGCCATATAAATTTTTGATATTTTTTATCAGCCCATAGAGAAATGAAAAACAAAACAAAATTGGCTCATGTTTTCTGAAACATTGATTACATTACATATATTTATATATATAGCTTCAATGTTATTTGTAAAATATCACATAATCAATGTATCTGCAAACATTGAGCCAAAGTTTCCTAGCATAAATGGGCATAAATGGATTTTTATCAGCATCTGAATGGAACAGAACTGCTCCTCTCTTCACTTGTTCTATGTATTTCTAAGCCTCTTCATATACTCTGTTCTTCATAGGATCGTATGTGGACTAAATATTTGGTTCACAGTCTTTTGTATTTGTTAGATCAGTTACATTTTAAAAATAAATTGAAAGACATACAGTTTTCTAATTCTTTTGAAAATTAAGCACACTATAAAATATAAAGGAAGTATTATGCATGGTTGCCATACAAATTGGAAAGAACTTAACTCTCAGAATTATTTCCTAAGAGCATCTCAAGAAAGGACAGTTGGCAACTTTACAATGCCCTTGTTTTTCTGTTTATTTTGTTTTGTTTTTCATTTCGGTAAAAATATCATCACAGACAGCCAATTGCATTCATGGACTGACATTTAAAAGCCATTGGACTACTCTGTGTTGGACAGAAAGTTATTAAAGGCATAATACTCTAACAGTTTTCTTTAAGCTAAAACTATCAGCACTACCAATAAAAGATGAATTTTTAGTCCAATAGGATAGTGAATTTCTTTTTCAAGAAAATACATCTGTTTACAATAGCAAAGACTTGGAACCAACTCAAATGTCCATCGATGATAGACTGGACAGGGAACATGTGGCACATATACACCATGGAATACTATGCAGCCATAAAAACGATGAGTTCGTGTCCTTTGTAGGGACATGGATGAATCTGGAAACCATCATTCTCAGCAAACTCACACAAGAACAGAAAATCAAACACTGCATGTACTCACTCATAGGCAGGTGTTTAACAATAAGAACACATGGACACAGGGAGAGCAGCATCAAACACTGAGGTCTATGGGGGGAACTAGGTGAGGGACAGTGAGGGGTGGGGAGTTGAGGAGGGATAACATGGAGAGAAATGCCAGATATAGATGATGGGGAGGAAGGCAGCAAACCACACTGCCATGTGTGTACCCATGCAACAATGTTGCATGTTCTTCACACATACCCCAAAACCTAAAACACAATAAAATATATATTTTAAAAAAAGAAAAGAAAGAAACAACCCTTTCTTCACTATGTTTCTCAGAGAACACTGTTTTTGGAGAAGCCTCATTATACTAAGAAAATGTAGCTTAGAGGGATTATGGCCACAAAGCAACATATTTTACTTAGTAGTAGAAGCAGGGAGCTTCAGCATCACAGTTACTTTCATACCTACAAAGACAGGCTCTCTGCATTTTTCAGAGTTTGAGCTTGTTTGAGGAAATAAAAATACTCAGTAGAAATTAATAAATTAGAACTAAAGTCCACTTCACTAAGTGCAAAACATGTTTGGAATAAAACTAAAGTATATTTGTGCACTTTCCATTGAGATTCCAGTAAGAAACTCAGAATTCATCTCAGAATGCCACTTAAGGACACAAAAGAGGGTGTATACTTCACTAGACAGTGATTTCTTAACACTGGTTAAAAATTGCTACTACAGTTGACCCTTGAACAACATAGGTTTAAACTGCACAGGACCACTTATATGCAGATTTTTTTAAAAATAAAAATTATACCGAGTATGCCTGCCTTTCCTGCTTCCCATTCCACTTCCTCAACTTCTGCCTCCATCATCCCTGACACAACAAAACCAACCCAATCCTCTTCCTCCTCTTCTTCAGCCTACTCAATGTGAAGACAATGAAAATGAAGACTTTTATGATAATCCGCTTCCACTTAATGAATAGTAAATATATTCTCTTCCTTATGATTATCTTTTCTCTAGTTTACTTTATTATAAAAATATAGTATATAATACATATACAAAATATGTGTTCTTCAACTGTTTTTTTTTTATTTCAATAGGTTTTGGGGAACAGGTGGTGTTTGGTTACATGAATTAAGTTCTTTAGCGGCGATTTCTGAGATTTTGGTGTACCCATCACCCAAGCAGTGTACACTTTACCCTGTGTGTAGTCTTTTATTTCTCACTCCCCTATC
Organism: Aotus nancymaae; assembly: GCF_030222135.1. NCBI lineage: Eukaryota > Metazoa > Chordata > Mammalia > Primates > Aotidae > Aotus > Aotus nancymaae. The sequence continues at coordinate 52,822,127 of NW_026988454.1, forward strand.
ACACTTCCCACAGTTCCCCCAAGTCTTCAAAGTCCATTGTACCATTCTAACGCCTTCGTGTCCTCATAGCTTAGCTCCCACTTATGAGTGAGAATGTATGATGTTTGGTTTTCCATTTCTGAGTGACTTTACTTACAACAATGATTTCCAATTCTATCCAGGCTGCTGCAAATTCTACTATTTCATTCCTTTTTATGACTGTGAATATATGTGTGTGTGTATATATATTTATATATATCACAGAATACACACACACACAGATATATATATACACACACCAACAGAATACTTCTCAGTCATATATAAATGTACATACATACAAACATACATATATCACAATTCCTTTATGCAGTTGATTGATGGGCATTTGGGTTGGTTGCATATTTTTGCAACCACAAATTGTGCTCCTATTAACATGCATGTGCAAGTGTCTTTTTTGTATAATGACTTCTTCTATTCTGGGCAGATATCGAGAATCTGGGGCCCTAGAGCTCCCAAGAGATTATGACCTTTGTCTTCAGCTACCAGGGCAGGTAGAGAAAAACCATCTGGTGGAGGAAGGGCTAGGCATGCCTGAGTTCAGACCATCCTTGGGCAGGGCTTGCTGCTGCAGGTGTGGAGGATGGGTGTGTGGTTCTCAGGCCAATGGAGTTATGTTCGTAGGGGGATTATGGCTGCCTCTTCTGTGTCGTACAGGCCACCAGGGAAGTGGGGGAAACCTGGCATCGATAGGCCTCATCCCACTCCCACATAGCCCACAGCCTGAAAGGCCAGTCTCACTCCCACCATGTCCCTCAACAACACCAAGTTTCTTTTCCAGGCAGTACATGAGCAGGGCTCAGAACTTGCCCAAGGCTACCAGCCTCCTAGCTGAGAAATCAAGCAGGGCTTTCAGGTTTCTCACCTCCCCTTCTGCTGTGGCTTCTGTGCTGAATCTGCACTACCGATTCACCCGCTCCCCCAAGTTCTGTCCAGGAAACTTTGCATTCAGTCAAAATTGTTACAAAGTTCAGCTGAAAGTTTCCTTCTTTCTCTGGTCTTTTCTCAGTTCCTCTGGCAGCCCTCCTCAGCGCCCTCTGCAAAACAAAGTCAGAAATGGCTTTCCTGGGGACTGAGAGAGCCCACAGGGCTCTGTAGGCTCTCTCAGTCCCCAGGAAAGCCATTTCTGACTCAGCTCTCTAAACTTGTCTCAGCTCAGCTCTCTAAACTTGTCTCAGCTACAGGTAAGGTCAAAATCCTCCTCCCATGATCTATACCTTCTGGTTTCTTAGTAAAGGTGTGTGTTCAGAGACATACGATCCTACTCATACTTTCACATTTTGTGCACTCAGTTTTTTGGCTGTCTTTTGGGGTCTACAGGAGCATCAGCTTCCTTAAAAGGGTCTATGGATTCTCTTAGCTTTCCTGGTATGTTCTTGTGGTAGTTCTTAGAGCAAAAGTTTATTGAGTCTCCACATACTGGTCTGTTCATCTAAGTGGGAGCTGTAATTTAGTCCTGTCTCCTATCTGCCACTTTTCTTGTATCCTGAGCAATCATTTATATTTTCAATATAAGCCTTCCAGTCAACAGTAGGCTGTCAGTTAAGTTTTAGGGAAACTAATACAAAAGTTATTCATGAATTTTTGACTGTGGAGATAGTCAGCACCCCTAACCCCTACATTGTTCAAGGGTCAACTTTATTTCCTTTCCAAAAGCTGGAAACTGTTCTCTGAAGCACTTTATAATTTTTTTCATGGTAAGGTATACAAAGCTCTCTTACTTGAGGCTCAGTCAAAGCTTTATTCACCTCTAATTAGAAAATCTGCTCTAAGAATTCTTATGGATTGATGCCTGCAATTGGTGAACTGTCTATTATATTTAAGACTTTCTCACCCAAATTAGGTAAAACCAGGTAGGTAACACTTACTTTAAAGAATCCTAACTCTAATTTTCACATACCCTAACTAGGTGTGGGTGTACTACAAACAACACAAAACTATACTAAGTTTCCATTTCAATTCATGCCCACAATTAAGAAGACCTTTAATGATGCCCAGTAACCACACAATGCTTGGCCAATCCAGTTAAAATCCTGATCTGGATACATGTCTTGTGCTTCTCCTTTCTCTTCAAATCCAAAATAGTTTCTTACCTATCCTGAATTACAACTATGGTTTTGCTTCTTAATTCACTGAAAAAGTTGAAGCAAACAGGAGAACTTCCACAGACCCTACCACCTCAATTGCAAACCTGCCAGCATTTGCCATTGTATTTTCTGCCTTTCTGCCTATTAGTCTAGATACTGAGCTTCATTTCTGCTTGTGTTTAGTTAAGCCTATCACTTCTTATCTTGTAAAGGACATCCCTTCAGCAAGTAGTCTCTTTCTCTATTGCATTATCAGTATTTTCCTCTATTTTGGACTGTTCCTATCAGCATACATCACAATGGATACCTTCTTTTTGAAATGCTTTCTTCCTCTGGCTGCAAACATACTACACTCTCTTGGTTTTCTTGCTGTTACTCTTGTTTTTCTTTCTTGGTCTTCGTTGCTGTTCTCTTCTTCTTCCCAACCTTGATAAATGTTAAGATGTCCCAAACCTCACTGTAGCAAGGAGACAGAACTTCTGTTCTTCTCTAACATCTTCTGCTAACATCTTTTGTTATGCCATCCAGTCTCATGGTTTCAAATTCCATCTACATGCTACCTCACAGACTTAGAATTTCAGTTCACAGCTGTACCCCAAACTCCAGACTCTGAATTTCAAATACCTTTGCGTCTCCATTTAGACATCCAGTAGACATTTAAAAATCAACATGTTAGAATTACCGTATTAAATACTCATTTTAATACAAATTTAATTCGGTGTCCTGTATTTTTATTTGCTAAGTCTGGTGACCCTATCACATGTTCAAAACTGAACTCTTACTCCATTCCACAATCTTCCCCAATTCGGGTGATGTCAATTCATCTTTCCAGTCATTTATTTCAGAAATCTTGCAGCCAGCCTTGATTTTTCTGTCTTTCGTATCTTCCATTTTACATCCAATCCACATTTTTTGGTTCTTCTTTCAGAATATAACCAGAATCCAACTACTTTTCACTGCTTCTGGTGTTCTGCTAATCCTCTCCCTTACAACCAAGCCACACTTATCTTCCTCTAGGATTGCTGCAATTCAACTCCTAATCAGGACCTCTTTAGTGAACCCTTGCCTTCTTACAGTCTAGTCTTAATAAGACTCATTCATAAACTAATCCTAGGGCTGTGATGAAGATAAAAGTAGTGCTATAGTGAGTATACATCTTAAATTGTAGAAGCCTGAGTGATCCTCTTTAAAACGTAAGTGAAATTGGGCTTAGAGTAAAAGCCACGATTCCTGCAATGGAATGACTATAAAGCCCTCCCTGCATTTTTTTTCTCTCTCTCTCACTTTATTTCCCAAAAATCTCCTCTCCTCCAGCCTTCTTTACTCTGTTCCTTGAACAAATGAGGTAAGTTCTTACCTTAGATCCTTTGTACTAGTGGTTTCTTCTGTGTAGAGTGGTCTTTCTTCTAATAACTGAAAAATAAGGCCCTTTAACTGCCTTTAAATCTTTTCTGTAGTATCATAATATTGTGAAGGACAACCACATTATTATTTAAAATGCTACTTGTTCCCCCTCCTCATCATTTCTATCTCTTAACTTAGACTTATTTCTGTTGTCTATATTTCCCCAATATAATGTAAGATTCACAAGTACAGGGATTTTTCTCCCTCTTGGGTTCATTGAGTATCCTTAGCACCTAGAAGAGTGCTTGGCATGTGGTGGTGATCAATAAATATTGAATCAATGAAAATCCAGGCACAGAAAGAAAGAAGCAATGAGACCACATTCCTAAGGCAATATACAGAGAGTCTGACAGAAGTGTCATTTTATCCATTACTTTCTGGAAGGCACAGACTAGGAAAATTGCACAGATTTTAAAGTTCTGCTTACTTGCGGATGGACTAACAGAAACAAAACAACTTTAAAAACATGAACATTGAATCACAGAATAAAACAAGCCAATGGAAAGAGCTTCTTAGCACTTAAGTATGTCACTGATAGGTCTATTGTTCTAGACATAAAAACAATAGGAAGCTAAATGTAGTAGAAGTAGTAAAGAACAAACATGAGGATTTTGAATATTTAGCTATATTTCAAGTACTATTTAAAATACTTCTACCTGATTCTTCTTTACCTCGACATATATTAAATGGAATATATTTGAAACTGTCTTCTTTTTAAGACAATTTTCTTCACATCTGCTTGCAATATGCCTTTTCCTTATTCATAAGAATGATATTTGATTGAAAAAATCCAATACAATATGGTATTTTAGATGAGTCTATATATAGCTCAGATAATATCTTAGCTAATAAATATCAACAGCTAGAAGTTCAATAGATCATGTATTTCCTGATTCTTTTGTTTTTAACTCAATAGAATATTCAACAGATGACTACTGGTATCATTAGAAGGCAGTAATACATTGAAACCATGTTTGCTTAGCCTAGCAAAATAATGAATTGTGCTGTGTTTATCCTTTTGTTTCTAAGGCCAACTGTTGACTTTATTTAATACCCTTTTAACATGCTAATAGCTCCTAATGGTCACATCAGCCATCAGTTAAACAAACCATTATGTTGGGAAAAGAAATTTCAATAAAGGCAATTCACTAATTTGTTGACTGTTAATGGACATTAGCCCATTCAGGACCTTAGCCTAGACATATAGTTTAACTCAGAATCTATTATAGCAGTTTCTCCACACAGAGCAAAGAGGCTAATTCAGCATTCTAAGTACTGTTTCCGGAAGACATGCTACTTAGATTCCAACACGCAAATTAGATGTTTTCAGTCAGCAACATAAAGAAAAGAACCTGACAAAAAAAATTGACTTTCAAATTATATAATTTTCACACAGTTTATGATTAAAGATAAGTTTACCAGGGTCGTTTTAATCTCTTCTCAAATTAATAAAGAACTGTTACAGTTATTTTAGTCTTAGAACCAGTCATTTCTCTCATAGCTTCAAAGTATATTTTATACAATCAAAACACCACATCATTATGCCAGAAAATGAAAGTTGAAAACATTTTATAAATAAGATTTTGCTGTTCACTTCATGCTTGCCTTCACTGACAAGAATTTAAATTTCTGAAAATGTTTTAGTGCTGTATTTTCAACTAATTTATTTATTAAGATTTTAAATAAAAACAGGATTTGATGGCTGTTTTCAAAAAAATTACTCAAAATCTGATATTGGAAGATGCAAAGTAATTAATGCATAGTCCCTCAGTCTTAACAGGTAAGTTCCTTTCCTGTTTATTTTCACTGTTGAATTATTTTTTTCTGCAATAATTCCAGGACACATATGAAGCTACCCAGAGCCCCTTTACTTCAGTGTAAACTCAATTATACATTGACAGACCCCAAAGCACACACATGACTGTGGAAAATCATTTAATTATACTCATATTTTACACAGATGCCATTCACATTGTCCTAGAATGGGGTAAATAGTACACAATTAGATTTATCATGTAATATGAAAGCCAAGCAATGAATCCATTCAGGATTTCACTTTTATCCCCTCTGTCTTCAAAAACAAGCTGCTTCTTCTTGAACTGTAGTTGAGGTGAGTCTGAAGACTTCTGCAATTTCTGAGGATATTATCGTCACATGTTAAAACACTTTTTTTTTTAGACATTTTAATAGTGAGGAGGTTTCAGGTCATGAAACAACTGAAGATTTAGAAATCAAGTTTCTCAGCTTTGAAATTTGAAGAAATACATTATAGACAGTGTTCTCACAACAAAGAAACATGAGCTCCAAAAAAATTGTCTTTCACGAATGCCACTTAATCATTTAATTACCTCAAAATATAGAAACGACATGTCCTTGTCACACAATACCCTCTTTATTATAGTTGGCCTATAAAGCAGCTTATATATGTTCATCTTTAAATGATAATAAAATGTAGTGAAAAAATATAAATATCCGTATTTATTATATAAACCAAATGATGTGCCCATACTCTAATAGTATTGTCTTTATCTCTAAAAATTACAAAAAATATATACTACTCAGTAACAACTCCTACATTTAGTTATTAAACTTGCAAAACTTTTCCTAAAAATTTCTTAGGATGGTAATTAACATGCTTATTTGTTTATTTCAACCTATGTATTATCCTTTAATTGTACATTATTATTTCATGTGCCATACTGTACTTTTAACATATATTGAAGTTTTATATGATATAAATATATGTTTTTAATGTTAATACATAAAGCTCAACAACATATGATTTGTTGAAAAAATACTGAAATTTCTCTGTCTTGAAGTATAATAAATACCTGCCACTTTCAATAACTTCAAATAACCAAAGTAATCATTTTTACTCACTCAAGAATTCATTCAGGCCAGATGCAGTAGCATACACCTGTAGTCCCAGCTACTTGGGAGGCTGAGGTGGGAGGATCACTTGATCCCAGAAGTTTGAGGCTGCAACTTACTATAATTGAACTTGTGAATAGTCACTGCACTCCAGCCTGGGCAACATAGTGAGACTCTATCTGTTAAAAAAATAAAGAATTCAGTTCAATAAACGTTGATTAAAATGCAGGCTTTACAGGGTTGCTTGTGAGAATTAAATATGATGCATAATACAGCAATGTTGATGCTCACTAAGTTTTTGGTAGCTCTCTGGAGGTAGAGATAGAACCTAGCTGGTACAAAGTTTAGAGTAAGGGAGGCTGATTATGCCATGTTTTTAAAAGGGAATGAGCAATTTTCCAACAATGAATAAAAATAACTCAGTTTTCAAAATCCTGGAGCTGCATTTTCCTCTCATGCCATTATGTCCCATCTGTCATTATGTCCCAACCTAACTCTTGGCTGAGGAGTGACAGAATCCCATATCCATCTTTTAGTATAACAACATTTATTTTTTAATTGACCACAGTATTCAGCTCAGCTACGGCTATATTTCTTAATCCATGGCTCCTCTGAGGGAAGAGTCATCTGTATCCACTTTTACAGTTATGTTATGTCTGTCATGATCCCTCTCAGACATGCCTGGTATAGCCATTTCTCGTTCCAGTCTCTCCTTCCTGAGAACACCATCTAACTGCATAGTGGCCCTAAAGTCACAGAGGGTTACGTGATAGTGACAAAAATGTAGGCAGGGCTGGGTATGTGCTTCACCACAAAGACACATCTGCGTAAAAGTTAGAGAAAATTATAGTCATTACTGAAATAAAACAAAATATTACAAAAAATGAGAAACAACAAATTTCATTATATGAAAACAGAACCAGTGTCTATATACAAAATCAGAAGCAGATTCAGGGTCTATACACTAACCAGAACAAATGTCTAATGATATACATTCACTGGAAAATAATCCAAGTACATTAATGCTCTGTATGAATCACTTGAAGCATAAGCACCCCTGTAGATGGTCATGCTTTTGCAATACTGTCAAATGACAGAGAAACTCCTTTACTTACTGTTATCCCATGCTGACTCTCATTCTACCTAAGAGTCATAGTCATGTTCAACTTGTGAAAACCAGCTGGGAACATGGAGTCCATTTTTCGTTTCACCATTGATAGTGAGAAGATAAGTTGGCAACCACATTTGTTTATCCTCCATAGGCTCATTACAAAGTTACCATGTTGATCTATCAAGTCATGGAATAATTCAGTTGATTGACTGGAAACCGTTAATGGATTTGTTGGCCTTAAATTGACTTCTTTTACACAAAGAAAATATTTTTAGGTAAGGGGTATTTTACTTGAGTTCTCCATAAGCTTAATCTGATTACTAAATTAGATGCTGAGTTCTGTTGTACTATGAAATCCGCCCCAGTCATCATTGTAAGTGGTGAATGCAACCACTGGGGGGAAACGTCAATGACCTGGGAGATGTTATAGTCCAGAACTTGTTACCTAACCAGCCCTACAATCTTATCAGTTAATTTTGTATTTACCACAATTCTAATCACGGCGCCATTTTACCAAACTATGAGAGATACCCATAATCAAATCTTTTTTTTTTTTGAGACAGAGTTTCACTCTTGTTACCCAGGCTGGAGTGCAATGGCGCGATCTCAGCTCACCGCAACCTCCGCCTCCTGGGTTCAGGCAATTCTCCTGCCTCAGCCTCCTGAGTAGCTGGGATTACAGGCACGTGCCACCATGCCCAGCTAATTTTTTGTATTTTTAGTAGAGACGAGGTTTCACCATGTTGACCAGGATGGTCTCGATCTCTTGACCTTGTGATCCACCCGCCTCGGCCAATCAAATCGTTTTAAAGGAAGAATTGCATATTGAGCATTTTGTTAATTGTGTCTCACTTCAACTTGTGTACTTTGAGCTCACTTATGTGCTAGCCTCCCATTCAAATTGAAACTGGCTGATGCTTGGCACATCTCTTTTTATTATTTGCATAGATTTAAGAGGTACAAGTGCAGTTTTATTACATGGTTATATTTTATACTGGTGAAGCCTGGGCTTTTAGTGTAACCATCACTGGAATAATGTATGTTGTCCTCATAAGTGATTTCTCATCCCTCAGCCCCTCCCACTCTCTCACTCCTTCAAGTCTCCAATGTCTACAATTTCACACTATGTCCACGTGTACAATTTATTTAGCTCCCACCCATAAGTGAGAATGTGCAGTATTTGACTTCGCATTTCTGAGTTATTTCACTTAAGATAATTGGCACATATTTTCACATTTGCCCCTAGGTGCACAAGCAGTCCTCTTTTTGTAAATGCCTTATGACTATACTCATTATTTGCTAACTCTCTCTAACTTTTCCTTTCATTTCATTCACTCATTTATTCACCCAACAAATGTAATTATATTGGATTAACTATTATATGCCAGCTCTGCTCAAGATCTTATGAAATAAGCAGTTAATTTAAACATCAGAATAGCAGGAAAAGCAGAGATTACAGTTTTGAATAATTTCTAGTGTAGAGAAATGGATCCAACTCTTTTGAATCCTCTAACTTTTCATATGTTAAGTTCCTTCACTGATAATTTGATATGCTATTTCTTATTTCATAAGGAGCTTTCAGGGAACATTTCACTCAGAATATTTCCTAATTTGGTTAAAGAACTCTAGTTTCAAAATATTGAAAGGTGATTCTCTTAGAAACTGTATAATGATTGATGGAAAGAAAATGGCATTAAAATATTAGTTCTTCTTTTGCATGTATAAGAAATAGCTAGAAATTGCTAAAGTATAATCAGTCTTTTCTATTTTTAGACTTGATTATAAAGCTAGTTTTGCCTATAATAGTAAAGTTAAAAATTTTTCACATTGCAAACTATAATCATAAGTAGGCACTATAATTTAAAATACCTAAACCTAGTAGAGTAGAAAGTGGATCATTTTCAGCTGTAGACATACAGGAGAGGTCACAAAATGGAAACTCAGGAACAAAAAAAATTCCCTTCTGGTCTGAATTAGTCCATTCTCACAATGCTATAAAGAACTACCTGATATTGGGTAATTTATGAAGAAAAGATCTTTAATTGACTCACAGTTCTGTAGACTATACAAGAACCATGGCTGGGAGACCTCAGGAAACTTACAACCATATTGGAAGGTGAAGGTGAAGCAAGCATATCTTTACCATGGCAGAATAGGTAAAAGAGAGTGAAACTGGAAGTGCCATACACTTTTAAACCATCAGATCTTGTGAGAACTCACTCGCTATCACAAAAACAGCAAGGAGGAAATCTGTCCCCATGATCCAATCACCTCCCACCAGCCCCCTCCTCTAATTTGACATGAGATTTGGGCAGGGACATAAATCCAAACAATATAATGGTCAGATGACATATTTTTAATTGCACTTCCAAGTTTAATTGAAAATTTTATAAAACATTCCAGAATTCTGTCTTTACTTACAAATTAGAAGATCTGGTCTAACAATAGTAGGCCAGATTTCCCATATGAGAATGTTCAGTGGTCATGAGTGCTTCCCAGCCCTTTAGGCAGAGTATGCACTTTTCAGATAACACTTTCTTCTCATTCATCATTGCTATGCCCACAATTTTCTTCATTCACATTTATTACTTGTTTAATCCCATTGGCATTTGATTTTGTGGACCATGGTCCACATTAGATGTTGTGATATAGGATGAAGCCTGTGAGTATTGTAATTTCAATCACTAGAATTGATTGAGGTGAAGAATGGGAGGCTCTCCCAAGTAGCATCCAGTCTGGAAGTTATTCTATTCCTACCCAAACACAAACAATGGTTTTCACATTTCCCAGCATATCTGAGCTGAGGCGTTTCTGTGAGAAAGCATTAATCACAAAAGCAGTAAACTATAAGAAAGCATGTCACAAAGTCAATGGACTTTGCTAAATGTTCTTTAGGCAATAGTAGAATTTATTTATTTTCAGAATGGATTATTTGAGAATCTGTTGTCAGTTCAGACACAAGTGAACAGGCTAAAATGGTTTGGTGTGGTCATGGTTACCATGCAATGGATAACATGTAACCAGCAAAGGATACAGAAGATAATCAGCTTAAAGACAGCTTTTGTGTGGAACGTATGCCAAGCACACTACCTTTCACATAATAGAGCCTCAATAAATATTTTTGAATAAATGGATAAATGGTTAGATTAGCTAACTAATCAAAAAATTGCCTCATAATTCTGAATATGTTTGCAATTCCTTTCAATGATAATGCTTATCCTCAAGTCACTACTAACTTTCCTTTTTTTTATTTTTTTGAGACAGGGCCTCACTCTACTCAGACTGGAATGCAGTGGCATGATCTCAGCTCACTGCAATCTCCGCCTCCCAGGTTCAAGCAATTCCTGTGCCTCAGCCCCCTGTGTAGTCGGGATTACATGCATGTGCCACCACACCTGGCTAATGTTTGTATTTATGTTTTTAGTGGAGATGGGATTTCACCACGTTGGTCAGTCTAGTCTTGAACCCCTAGCCTCAGGTTATGCACCTGCCTTGGCCTCCCTAAGTGTTGTGTGAGCCCCCATGTCTGGCCCTAACTTTCAATTACTATAAAAATCACATTGATGTCTTAGTTGAAATCTGAAAGTTCATGCTTCACTTATTTATTAACCTCTTTGTAGTTTATTTAATATGAACAATTAAATTATTTTCAGTCAATCCTCCTTTACTGTCTTTAGAACTTTCTGACCTAGCAAAAGCCATTTGAAAAAAAAGACTATTAACAAGAAAACCCACCTTTGATATTTACAGGCATTATTCTGGAGTACTGGTTGTCAGACCACATAAACATCGTATCTTATTATATGATATCCAATCTGGTCATATTCCCATTTGCGTATAAGTACTAAGCACTTTCATTATACTATAGCCAATCACATTGTGACACTATGAGTAGAAGAATCAAACAACATTAAATAGACTTCTTTGCAGCTCGTGGAATGCCAACGTTAAAAGGACTTGCCGCCTTTGTCTTTCTCAATACTTCTTGGCTGGAGGAGCAGGAATCTCTCACCATGAATCTATCCTCATTCCATTTCTTGGCTGGTATAGGAAGGAAAGGTGAATCTTGAGTATTGTCTCTGAAGAGATGGAAACCTGAAATGGTTTCCATTGAGGACTTGCCGCCTTTGTCTTTCTCAATACTTCTTGGCTGGAGGAGCAGGAATCTCTCACCATGAATCTATCCTCATTCCATTTCTTGGCTGGTATAGGAAGGAAAGGTGAATCTTGAGTATTGTCTCTGAAGAGATGGAAACACTTTTCTACAGTGTTGGAAGTCCTCTCAAGTGATTTTACAGGCCACCCAAGTAAGATCCTGAAATTTCCTCTCCTTTCCCCAAAAGTTTGCATTTGAAGTTTGAAATGATTATCCAAACCACATTATGGTCTCTGGCCTGATGCTGAACACAGTTTGCAGTTAACTGAGACCCCTCTTGCTGTTAATCTGTAGATATAAACTTCTTTGATACTGATGTCTCCTTAAACAATTCTGAGTTTGTGTAGTCCCCTTGGGCAGTTCACTGTCTTCTGCTGTTGGAGTTAGCAATAGATATTAGGACATTTCTCTTTACCCCATTTCATGTTGCACTGAGCATAGGTGATTTATGACACCTTAAAACCTAATCCAAGGACTTCTTTCTAATCAACAGGGATCTGTGTGGTCCCACTTCACAGCATCCCTGATGCTGTAAACACAGAGCATTGAGGGATAAATAAGAAGAGAAGAAAAACAACTGCCATCAGAAGCAAGCACAAAATAAAAGGGAACAAAATAGAAAATGCAAATAGTAAGTGGTATGAAGGGCTGAAGTTACTACCTACTGAGTGTTGAGTCATAAGCAGTATAGACCTGGTATCTGGCTTCTTCAGGAAAGCAGAAACTGCAGTTGATCACCATAAATCATATTCCAATTATTGAAGCCAGGAGCTGGAGTGGAATTCCTCACACAAGAAAGGAAATAGAAGATACATCTGCCTGCCACAGCAGAGACTGTGGCCAAAATAAAACTTCAGCCTAAGGAGGTGGGAGGAGGCAGACAAGGCTATGAGAGAGACCAGGAAGTGACTTAAGCCACCTGCTGATGTAGTCACTAGTTTGGAGATACATAGCTATAGATCTGCTAGGCACTAATGCTAAAAAGAAACCTCCCCTGAAAGAATAAAACATTCTTTTAGTAAAATCAAGGTTTGTGAATCCATTCAGATCTGTACCAAAAATTAATCAGCAATATATGAACTTTTTTAAAATAAGCAATATATGAACTTTTTTTTAAGACATGACTTTGCACTCATTAAAATGACTATTTTTTAAAAATTTTACTTTAAGTTCTGGGATACAGAAATAACAAGTGTTAACGAGGGTGTGAAGAAATTGGAACCCTTGTGTACTGTTGGTAGAAATGTAAAATGGTGCAGCCACTACATAAAACAGTGTGGCCGATTCACCAAAAATTAAAAATGGAACTACCATATGATCTGTCAATCTCACTTTTGGGTATATACCGAAAAGAATTTAAAGCATGAGTTCAAACAGATATTTATACACCTATGTTCATAGCAGCACTATTCATAATGCTCAAAAAATGAAAGTAATTCAAGTGTCCACTGATGGATGAATGGTTAAACAAAATTGGTATATACATACAATGAAATATCATTCAGCCTTAGAAAGGAAGGAAGTTCTGACACATGCTTCATAAAAGAACCTTGACAACATTAAGCCAAGTGAAATGAGACAGTCACAGAAAGACGAGTACCATATGATTCCACGTATGCAAGGTACCTAGAGTAGCCAAATTCATAGAGACAGAAAGTCAAATGGTAGTTGCCAGGAACTTGGAGAGGAGAAAATGAGAAGTTATTGTTTAATGGATATAAAGTTGGGAAGATTTTTAAAATTCTATAAATGGATATTAGTAATGGTTGAACAACATTTTAAATGTGTGAATTTAATGTCATTGAATTGAACACCTAAAATTTATTAAACTGTAAAATTTTATGCTATGCATATTTCACCATAATAAAAAAGATGGTAAACAGTGAACTCAGAGGGGTTCAACAGAATCATAGAATTCCTTCATCCTTTTTTATCCCAGCAATTTTATCTATTGTTGCTGCTTAGATATTGTTTCAATGAGCTTGCAGTTCTTTCTTATTTAAATTGGAAATTGCATTTTAGACAGCATTAAGACAGTTAATAAACCATATGCCCAATGTATATTCCAAGTATCTGGCTTTCTGGATGAGCTTCTTATATCAATTTTCAGGACTACCTGGTGATGTATGAATTTTAGGGAAGAATGAAAATGAAAGTTCACACTAACATCTGATCTCTATAGAGAAAATCAACCATTGGTTAAAGAAACACTATTCTGAATATTTTCCTACAAATAAGACACATATAGGTACAGTTGCAAATGGTAATGCAAACAATTACCTTGGATTATAAAGTATAGCAGAATAATTGTTCCAAAGGCATCACACATATGCATAATAATATAAAATATTTTTTTTAAATATTCTTTTCAGTGAATTACTATGCACTGTGAACAATTTAGGTGGTGCCAGTGAGGAGCACACAGCTATTTAAGGTTTCTCTGTTAGGGAGATATTTTCTGGTGTTTGTACTGTATACATTTATCCCATCTGAAAGCTTGTACCTCACACCTCTTTTTTGAAGTAAATCTGATCCACTGTAATATTTTTCCCCCAGACAGAAAGACAGGAGATTTGTGTTTTTCCCATGGCATTTATGCTCCAAGAACCACTGAACAATTAAGTAGTTAGAATATACTGAATGCTTCATTACTTTTTCTTCCCTACTTGCTAAGTCTGACACTGTAGAGACTCATTTTCCTGGAATTTGTATCTTATTTTATTCCCAATATTCTCTTTTATGACCTGTAATTAATCTGCTTTGAGCCTAAATTTTTCTTTCAGCATTCCTTCATTACCTCTTCTCAGTTTTGAGGACCCATGTAAACCATGTGGAAGCCAACGGCATCTGTCCATCCAGCAGAACAAGGAAGTGTCCTGCCCTGTAACAGTCATCACAGGTGATACAGGGGATGAAACTACATCTTTTTAATAGTGAATGATGTAAATAACAAGGAACTTCTCTAGGAAATTGTGTTTCTTAATTTTCATCGGGCAATCAAAAATGGATCTGCTCTTATTTATTTAATTAATGGATCCTCTTTCACATCTCAAGTATTACTGGTATGTTTCTTGGCACTAGTCCCATTTCCAGAATTCCCTTTGCTAATAATGCACAAAAACTGTGGGCAAAGGGGAGTGGTAGAAAGAGAGTGAAGGAAAAGCATTAGATAAGAGGTGGAGAAGATGGGAAAGGAGGAAGAAGAGATAGATGTGTGGTACCCATCTTGGGAAGATAACAGGAAGAACTGGATACAGGATCCTAGGTCATAGGATATTCACGATAAAGGACCAGTGAACCACCTCGACACCAGGCTAACTTAGAGTCCTCTGCCTTAGTGTCTTGGCAAAGGGAAGTATTACGCATTAGTTGCCACTAAAAATTTTTAATAGTACTGAAGTTTGTTAATTATAATCTTTATGAATTAAAACTTATTTGAATGATTACTGCAGTGACATCCTTCTCACTTACTTCCTGGTGTATTCTTGTGGAAGCAAAGGAGTGAAATTATAGCTAGCTTGCAGGAAATGGAATTGTGCTTAAGCTGCTAAATATGGTGTCTCCGCTTCTCTCAAGCCTGAAGAGAATGAATATTTAGATGGCTTGCTGCATGACCTACATGCTTAAAACATGCTTTTAGAAGTACCAAGCCCTTCCATCACCTACATCCAAAGGTCTACAGGTCTATATTTCTTGTTTTCTGAAAGCGTTCTTGAAATACAAATTAAAAAAAAAATAAATGGGTTTATGGCACATATGTGACTATCATCTTCTACATTTACAGAGAAGGGAAAAGAGATGGAGACAAGCTCCTTAGTGCCAACGTAATGCTTTACACCACCTTACAGTTTGATTCCCCTAAGTCTGAGGTGGGCAATTGTAACTCTATTTTGTAGATGGAGAAAAAAGTCCTCTGACGGTATTCTAAATGATTTATGAGCTACTTTTCACTTGCAAGACAGTTTCCAAAAGCACAGCTTCTCTTTGGCTCAAAAATATGTATTACTCCCATATTTCTTTATCAAATCCAAGCACTTTGTCTGGTTTTTAATCCCTCCCCATCCTCAAATTTGTGGCTACACCCTACTTATCCAACCTTATTTTCCAACAGTTTTTCTTAATGAAGAGTCAGATATATCCCTGGAGAAGAAAGATACTAATGTAAAATCACTTATGCCCACTTAAGTGTACTGAAGTTACCTCCATGGGGTAGGTACTAAAGGGATTACACATCAGACATATGATAAGGCCGCATGTCTAACAAGAGAGATAAATGGGTTTTGAATTGAAGTCCTCGCTCTATTTCTTGTCTACTATGACAGGAAGCTGTGAGCCACACACATCTTTTGAATGTGTCTTCCAAAAGGGATCATCTAATATTCCTTTAAGTTAACTAGCCCATCACTAACATGAAAAAAACAGATGAAACTACGTGTTTACAGTTATGACTGAGAAGATGGTTTCAGATGTGCCCTGTGGTAACCAAGTGTCAGTGACCCCTGCCCAGAAAAAAATATTTCCAATTATACTTTTTAAAGAAATGAAATGAAGGTCAGTGAAGTGGCCTCACCTTTCTAAGACTAAACTCAGTTTTCAATTGGGTTTATAAAATTGAAAGTATTTATGGCTTTAAGAAAAAAAGCCTGCAGAGAATAAGAAGTGGGGATTTGTTACACTGCTATTATTTTGCAGTTTTTTATTATTCTATTTCCTCTTAATTCTATTGAAAAATCCATACTTTGTTTGAAAATGGATTTTTATTAGGTTTACAACTTATATTAATATTCTCTACCAGATTTAAAATATCACAGCATTATATTTCAGCTTTTTTGGTTGAGGATAAAAGAGGAAAACATGTTCTCTTATAGTTTAAGCATCCATCACATGAAAATTGGCAAACAGAAGAATGTGCAAACATATAGGAAATATGTGTCATTCCCACTTTTATAAAAATGTAGTTTTCCTAATACTCAACAAAGTATTATGTAAATGAAAGTGTAAATTGATTTAACATGGGATTTACTATTACTCTATCTCCATCATCTCTGAACATCAACATTTTAAAATATAGCCCCATAGTAAAGTTGATTAGTACCAGAAAGACAGTCAAGAACATGACGATAAATAAATGAGAATAAAGTAGAATATATATAAAAATATATATAAAGTAGTATATCTCTGATATAGTTTAGAGAGATTAAGTAGACATACAAGAAAAGGAGAAAAATTTAGTTCTGGACTAAAAAGGCAGAACATTAAGTTAGATTATTATAGATATAGGAAAAGGAATGAAAGAGAAAACATGATATGGAAACAAGATCACTCAGTGTTCATCTACAAAATGAAACTTGGCATTAGTAGAATAATAAATAAAAGAGATAGAAGAGGAGAGAATTCCAGGTCAATCTAACCAATACTTGTGTGGCATATAATATGGGAAAATTTTGTATGATCCAAATTTGAATTCAAATTTGTTCTTCTTAAGAAGATCACTACCTAACAGAAGGAATATTAGTAATGCATAAGTATTAAAGATTCAAAAAGGAGAATGCTCAGTGCCCCTAGGAATAGAACAAATACATATGATATGGGAAGAGTCGATATAAGATTAGAAAATTGTATCATAAAGTTTCAGCAGAAAAAAGAAAAGAAGATTGGTCAGAACTCTTTCATTCTAAAATGGTGGAAACTAAGAACCAACAATGTTGGCGCCAACATTTTTTGAAGGACATATTGCATCTGGTAGCAACACTGGCTGCTCCAGAAACCTGTCTTGACACTCCCAATATATCATGTTGTCACTAACCCCAATAGTAAAAATCATACATAATAAAACATACTCAAATACTTTATGGTAAATACATCATTATTTTGTACTGATAGCACATCATTAGAGTTCAGGATTGTCTCCCCAGCACCACAGAAAAGATTTACCCATTGCTTTTCTTTTTATAAATACAGTATGAATTCAGATGGAGCATCAAATCAGTCAGAAATTTGCCAAGAGCATTGCCTCCTCACTCACGCAAAACCATTGCATTAAATGGGTAGCCATTCACAATTGCTACAAAGAGAATAAAATACCTAGGAATACAACTAACAAGGAACGTAAAGGACCTCTTCAAGGAGAACTACAAATCACTGCTCAACGAAATAAGAGAGGACACAAACAGATGGAGAAACATTCCATGTTCATGGTTAGGAAGAATTAATATCGTGAAAATGGCCATACTGCCCAAAGTAATTTACAGATTCAACGCTATCCCCATCAAACTACCAATGACCTTCCTCACAGAACTGGAAAAAACCACCTTAAACTTCATATGGAACCAAAAGAGAGCCCGCATAGCCAAGTCAATTCTAAGCAAAAAGAACAAAGTGGGAGGCATCACACTACCGGACATCAAACTCTACTACAAGGCTACAGTAATCAAAACAGCATGGTACTGGTACCAAAACAGAGATATAGACCAATGGAACAGAACAGAGGTGTCGGAGGCGACACAACATATCTACAACCACCCGATCTTTGACAAACCTGAAAAAAACAAGCAATGGGGAAAAGATTCCCTGTTCAATAAGTTGTGTTGGGAAAACTGGCTAGCCATATGCAGAAAGCAGAAACTCGACCCCTTCCTGACACCTTACACTAAAATTGACTCCAGATGGATTAAAGACTTAAACATAAGATGTAACACCATAAAAACACTAGAAGGAAACCTAGGGAAAACCATTCAGGACATAGGCGTAGGCAAGGACTTTATGACCAAAACACCAAAAGCATTGGCAACAAAAGCCAAAATAGACAAATGGGACCTGATCAAACTCTACAGCTTCTGCACGGCAAAAGAAACAGTCAATAGAGTGAATCGGCAACCAACAGAATGGGAAAAAATTTTTGCAGCCTACCCATCTGACAAAGGGCTGATATCTAGAATTTACAATGAGCTAAAAAAGATTTACAAGAAAAAAACAAACAAGCCCATTCAAAAATGGGCGAAGGATATGAACAGATACTTTACAAAAGAAGACATACATGAGGCCAACAAACATATGAAAAAATGCTCATCATCACTGGTCATTAGAGAAATGCAAATCAAAACTACATTGAGATACCATCTCACGCCAGTTAGAATGGCGATCATTAAAAAATCTGGAGAAAACAGATGCTGGAGAGGATGTGGAGAAATAGGAACACTTTTACACTGTTGGTGGGAGTGTAAATTAGTTCAACCACTGTGGAAAACAGTGTGGCGATTCCTCAAGGACCTAGAAATAGAAATTCCATTTGACCCAGCAATCCCATTACTGGGCATATATCCAAAGGATTATAAATCGTTCTACTATAAGGACACATGCACACGAATGTTCATTGCAGCACAGTTTACAATAGCAAAGACCTGGAACCAGCCCAAATGCCCATCGATGATAGACTGGACAGGAAAAATGTGGCACATATACACCATGGAATATTATGCAGCCATTAAAAACGAGGAGTTCACATCCTTCGTAGGGACATGGATGAACCTGGAAAACATCATTCTCAGCAAACTGACACAAGAACACAAAATCAAACACCACATGTTCTCACTCATAGGCGGGTGTTGAACAAAGAGAACACATGGACACAGGGAGGGGAGCACTATACACGGGGGTCTGTTGGGGGGAGGGGGGATAGTGGGGGGGTGAGGAGTTGGGGAGGGATAGCATGGGGAGAAATGCCAGATATAGGTGAAGGGGAGGGAGGCAGCAAATCATACTGCCATGTATGCACCTATGCAACAACCTTGCATGTTTTTCACATGTACCGCAAAACCTAAAATGCAATAAAAAAATAAATAAATAAAAATCCAAAAATAAAAAATAAAAATAAAAAATAAAAATACAAAAAATCTCCACAAAAATAATAAATAAATAAATAAAAATAAATTTGTGTCAAGATGAAAAAAAAAATGGGTAGCTAACAATCCAAAGTACTGTGAAGAAAAGTGTTGGACTTGGGTGTGTAAAGGAAATGGAAATTTTTAATAATGAAGAGCTGAATATGATTTAATAAACAGAAAAAAATAAATTAGGAAAAACAATTCTTTCCTAAAAATAAAGGAGACAAATATTGACTGCTTTTTCTTTCATTAAATTGTATTTGCCTGATTCCTTCCTTAGAGATGGTTCTCCTGAGGTGGTGTGGGAGTTAAGGCCCCGAGTTCCCAGGGCCATCTCCTTCCCTGAACCTTCTAAAACCACAGCAGAAGCTCTTGTGATCACACTCAGGGAGATCCTTCTTAAGAGCCAGAGCCACGGCCAGGAAAATCAAGTTGCAGAATATTTGACTCTGTTCTATCCAATTCTCCACCCTTTCCTCATTTTTTTTTTTTTTTTTTTTGATCTGGCTCCCTTACTTTTAGTACCCAATACATCCCAAAGTCTGCTTGCATTTCTCTGAGGAGTCAGTGCTTTTTACTGTGAATATTCTCAGTTTTTTTAATCTACCCTGGGAGCTATTTTCAGAGGATCCCAAGAAAAGAAGCCTAAAAACTTTAATTTTTCATAATGGATGATACTGGGGATGGGAAAGAAAATTCTGCCCTCTGTGTACTTCAGAGAAGAGGTCTTCAAACTTTTTTGCTGATATACCCTTTAAAAAACATTAAAATCTGTGACTCTCATATGTATTTTTAAACTGAGAGTAAAACATTTATACAAGCCCAAATACTTGTGAAGTATGTAATCTCTAACCTATTGTAAATTGTGAAATTTTAAATTATAAATTTGAAATATAATATTTCCAAATTTCTTAATAGTAACTTTATACCCACCATCATTCATTGAAAAATACATGAGAAATCTCTTCTTAATGGTCAGAAATGTAACATTATTCATTTTTCTCCTTAAACTTTAATTATTATTCTGCTTCTCCCATATAATTTTTACCTAGTATAATACATTTTTTGCTTTAATATTTATTGTTATTCAAGTTATCACACTTTTCTGCATACACACACACACAGGCACACATCAAAGTGTTTCTAACAATTTTACTTTTATTCATTTTTATTTTTGGAGACCCAAAGTTTCTAAATGTTAAAGAAAAAAATATTTCACAGCATTGTAAGTATCACTAACGCATTATTGGCTAAAACATTATGAATATACTTATAGATAATAATTAAACATGAAAAGGCAAATTTTATCAGAAATGTATTTCTTAATGAGTTATATAAAGCTTTCATTCTTCAATCAGTATGTGAAACCACTACTCACTGATTAAAAAAATAAGAGGATTTAGCATCAGTTCAACTCTAATTTTTATACATGTAAGCATTTGGTTACATAAACAATTTAATGAGGAGGGAAGAAGAAGGAGTTTTACTCTCAGTTTATTGAGAGTTACCTACCAAAGTCACAGGGCTTGTTACTAAGCAATTAAAGTTATTTGTATTTTTCCATCTACATCAATATTTTCAATGACACTTTTATATGACGTCCCAACAGTTTTTATATAGCAGAGCAATGCACCACAGTATGATTCTAGACATGTAAGAGATTTTCCTTTCCTTTGCAAAGTGGGAGAAAGATGGGAAAAGACAATCGGCATGACTTCATGTTTATTTGCAGGCAGTCAGTTTCAGGAGGGAATATATAGAGAACTTGAGTATCTGGAAATTAATTCCCTCAAAAACCTCAGTATCTCTGTACCTCTCAGAAGATGTTTGTGATCCTCCAGAGGTACTTACATCTGAGCACGAAAATCACTGCCATTTAGTAGAATTTAACAAAGTGGAAAGGATATAAAATTTGTCTTTGATTTTTCAAACTTCCTCATTTTTTTTCATAGTAGTCCTTTTATTTTCCTCAGAATGCCGAGAGCCATAAAATCCCTTCTCCTGCCCTTTCTTTCTATTTGGAAAATGCATAAAACTCATTTATTTTAAAGGATGATGATTGATAATAGTCTGAAGTGGTACATTTTACACTAGAATTTATGGATTTCTGTATTAACAGCAATCAACAACTTAATATTAGGGGAATGGATTTTGATCATGCATTTTCAAGGCATTCATCAAATTGGGCAATAGATTCCCCTCTGAAAGCACTTCATTTGGGAGTTTGCCTGCTTAGAATCCCACTTTGACCCATTGATTTCCTGCTAAAAGCAAGTTATCTTGCCTGCTTAAAAATATTAAAGAAAATGTTATATATTACATGATATTTAATGATGAAGAGCATCATTAAAAAGTGAAGACTTTACAATGAAAAGGGTGGTTAAACTGAGTTCAAAACAGTGGTTCCTAATATTTTGAGGGTCACAGCATACTCAGAAAAACACATGTACCTAAAAGCTGATCCCTTGAAATGCATATATGTGTAACTCCTTCTACATGTCTGTAGGTTTTAAGGCTGGAACCTCTACATACTTCAAAAAGGCAGATAGAAATTTGCCAGGTATTTCATGGAGAAAAAAACAGAACTCACAGAAATCTAAACATGACATATTTTGGTTAATAGCCAATAGGTCATTGTATAAGGAGCACAGGATGCATTGGTGCAGGAGGAGTGTGGAGGATGTTAGAAAGATACTATAGACTATGAAGGATCCTAACTGACTGTGAATATTTTTGTGCTGCAGTCAATGGCAAAATTGTTGGAATGTTTGAAGAGGAGCAGTAAACTGGTCAGATGTCACTTTGAAAGATGACTTTGGTTATAGTGTGAAGGAGCCTGGATTGAAGGGAAAAATACTGGAAGCAAAGGGAGTAGTTAAATACTACTGAAATAATATATAGCGTAAGAGACAATGGCACAGATGACAGAGCAGTCATGGAGACTGTAAAGGCATGGAAATAGAATTCCTATGACTTCATAACCAATTAGATGAAATATACGAGATTGAAGCAAGAGAAGTAAAAATGAATGTATTTTCTGCTTCAATGATTAAACCATAATAGTTACTATTTGCTGAATGCTTACGGTTTGTGAAACAGCATGCTAGACACTTTGCAGTCATTATCTCTAATCATCACCACTGTCCCTCAAGGTCAATTATATTGTCCCAGTTTTCAAAAATAAAATTGTAGCTCAAATATATCAAGAGACTTGTTTAAGGCCTCACAATTAGGCAGTACCAAAGGCATAACTCAAACCAGATTTGCCTAGTTCTACAATGCACTACTTAAGGAACAGGCAAAGATTTGGGGAAGGAGAAATTACCTATACAATATTTGTATATTGTTCACATTTTTCAAATAATTTACATACTCATTTTCTCTTTAACTCCTCAAAAATCTCAGGACACAGACAGACAGAAGATATATTGCTATCGATGTTTATTTTTCAGTGGAAGTTGACTTCCTTGAAGTCACACAGTTCATAAATGCCAGGAGTGACAGTGGTCCTTCCGGTCCCTACAATGCATCTCTGCTACGTCGTCTCCCATTTTTTCTATCTCACAGCTACAAACTATACATCTAATCCTAACCTAGCTTGTGAATGTGAATTAGTCATCAAAGGAGAACTGGAGATGTAGAATTAGTTCAGCCTAGCCCCTGACCAACTAGTTTGATCCATGAATCAAGGTTATACTGAAGACGGGCCTCTAAAAGAAACCTATTCAAAGAGACCCTCAATTTTTTTCTCTCTCTCACATACACACACACACAGACATATACACACCCCAGTATGCCAACTTTTTTGCTAGGAATATAAAAGAAACAGTAGAACTCAATTTTCTTAAGTCTTTTCAGAAGTCCAACTCTATTTTTAAATCTCATTAGGAATTGAGTTCATGAGCTTAAGTTTTTGCATAAGAAATTTAAGATAAATCTAAAGAAGAATTTTCTGACATTGGGAATTATAAAACATAAAAAAGTCTTGCCACCAGAGATTGTAGCATTTCTGTCTTTGAAAGGCTATAAAAAACAGAGGCTGCCCTTTGCCTGCCATGGTTTAGACAGGGCTCTAAATGGAAGTGGCCTCTTTGGGAAAGTGGTGGACCAGGTGACCTTTCATAGTCTCTTTTAGTCTCTAAATTTCATTACTCTATAATCCTATTAAAGAGATCAAATTCATGCAATAATGCCCACTCATTCAGAGGTCAAACTTCTGGAAACCTCAGGAGTTGATATATAGCCTTAAACGTAAAAGGAAAAAAGAAAGAAGAAAAAGAAAGCGCTCAAGCATGAAGAAATATTAAGTATTAATATTCAGACCATTATACTTATTCTCCTGAAAATGTAGAGCCACCCTCAGACCTCTTCTAGACAACTCTGTGTAAAATAAGACATTGGATAAGAATAATGGTGCAAGAAAAAAAAATCTAAAAGAAAAAACAAAACAACTCATTTTAAAGAATCTAAAATCTCAATCTCTGTATCCAATAGTCACTGAAAGCATTTCTATATTGTACTATAACTAAATCATTGTTTCATAACAATTATCATAAATTAGCATGAAAAATCTTACATTATTTTTACTACTGACTCCGTAGGAAGGCGGAAATATATAATTTTTATTTATAAAATATTTCCATTTCTTTATAGAAATTTACAAAAATAATTAAAATTTAAAAATCAAGTCATTTACATGAGAAAGCCTAAGATAAATAGAAAATGTGCATGTATGAAAGACTTTAGTTTTTAATTATGCTGGGTAAATATGTATGATTTACTGTCTATAATTTTTAATGACATTCTTTGAGAACCTTTTTCTAACAGGTAAAAATACAATGTAACCAATTAAAAAGACTCTATCTAAGATGATAAGTATTGCTTTATAGAGTGATATGGCAATTGACTGGGTTACTCTTTTCATCTACTTTAGATCTCTAGTCATATTTAATGTGTATTAAGTATATTAAGTTATTTTTAGATATGCATTTATTTTAAGCTCATTCTCTTTCACTTATTTTTCAAACTAATTATTTATATATCCTTTTCCCCAAAAGAATTGAGGCAGCTTACTGAAATAAACAATTACAGCACAACAGGCAAAAGGAAAGAAGGAAGGAAGAAAGAAAGAAAGGAAGAAGGGAGGGAGGAAGGGAGATAGAGAGGGAAGGAGGGAAGGAGGGAGGGAGAGAAAGAAGGAAGGAAGAAAGGAAAGAAAGGATGGAGGGACAGAGGGAGTGAGGGACAGAAGGAGGGAGGAAGGAAGGAAAGGAAGAAAGAAGGGAGGAAAGGAGGGAGGGAGGAAGGAAGGAAGTGAGGGAAGAAGGGAGGAAGAGAAGGAAGAAGGGAGGGAGGGAGAGAGGGAGAGAGGAAGGAAGGGAGGGAGGAAGGGAGGGAGGGAGGAAGGGAGGGAGGGAAGAAGGAAGGAAGGGAAGAAGGGAAGGAGGGAAGAAGGGAGGAAGGAAGGAAAGAATTAAGATGGAAAAATAGAGGTATTAAAGTAAGTTGAAGCCAGGTACAAAATTAGAACACAAACTGTATGCTATTTTATCTTGTGCTATTGCAAGTGGTGAGTAAAATTTCTTATGCTTTTTGCAGTAGTTAATTATCTATTATCAATTCAGCCATCAGCTCCTGCATAGGGGAAGTTGAAAATATATTTCTCAAAATCACTTTCCCATATTGTTCAGGTTAGTTTGCCAAAGAGAAGCAATCACATGGGTTTGGAAAGCAAAGGCAAAAATGAAGCCAAAGTCTATGGAAGCTGGGACAGACATGGGATTGATGAGCGCTTTCTACTGAGTTTTTGAGAATCACACACTATGCTGCTTCAAGTTGGAAGCTTCTGTAGTGGCAATTTTCACAACCCACAGATTTTCCAGCAGTATGTAAACCTCTTCTCCCAATTATAATTCTTCATACTTGAAAAGCATAGAATGGTTTCTATTATGCTGCCTAACTCCTGACTGATACAGTTCCTTAAAGGCCAAAGCAGAAGGAAAACCTACTAATCATTCAATTCACAGTATTTATAAGATGAATACAAACCATTTGCCCAAAAGGAACCTAGTTTTTCCTGCTGTAGAACATTGAAAGAAATTTCTCTTAGGAATTCTCATAGGAATGTATTAAACAAGTTTTTAACAAGATTTTTACAATATGTATGATTGTGTCTTTCTATGGCTGTTTCTTATAATGTCCCTCAACACAAGCTAATGGCATAAATCCAAAATGCAATTGTGTACAAGGAACTCTACATTGAGCCAAAACAATGCAAAACAAGTGTGAAGTTCTCTGATGGTGTGGTGGAGTCCAATTTTAAAAATTAGAAAAACTGAAGGCATAGGATTACAGCATGACCTGCAAGAATTTTTTTTATACTTATACTTTAAGTTTTGGGATACATGTGCAGAACATGAAAGTTTGTTCCATAGGTATACACAAGCCATGGTGGTTTGCTGCACCCATCAACCCATCATCTATATTAGGTATTTCTCCTAATGCTATCACTCCCCTAGCTCCCCACCCCCAACAGGCTCCAGTGTGTGATGTTCCCCTTCCTGTGTCCATATGTTCTCATTGTTCAACTCCCACTTATGAGCGAGAGCATGCAGTGTTTGGTTTTCTGTTCCTGTGTTAGTTTGTTGAGAATGATGGTTTTAGCTTCATCCATGTCCCTGCAAAGGACATGAACTCATCCTTTTTATGGCTGCATAGTATTACATGGTGTATATGTGCCACATTTTCTTTATCCAGTCTATCATTGATGGACATTTGGGTTGGTACCAAGTCTTTGCTATTGTAAATAGTGCTGCAATAAACATATGTGTGTATGTGTCTTTACAAAATGATTTATAATCTTTTGGGTATATACCCAGTAATAGGATTGCTGGGTCAAATGGTATTTCTGCTTCTAGATCCTTGAGGAATCACCACACTGCCTTCCACAATGGTTGAGCTAATTTATACTCCCACCAACAGTGTAAAAGCGTTCCTATTTCTCCACATCCTTTCCAGCATCTGTCGTTTCCCAACTTTTTAATGATCACCATTCTAACTGGAATGAGATGATATGTTATTGTGGTTTTGATTTGCATTTCTCTAATGACCAGTGATGATGAGCTTTTTTTCATTTGTTTCTTGACCACATAAATGTCTTCTTTTGAGAAGTGTCTGTTCATATCCTTTGCCCACATTAAGACTGGGTTGTTTTTTCTTATAAATTTAAGTTCATTGTAGATTATGGATATTAGCCCTTTGTTGGATGAATAGATTGCAACAATTTTCTCCCATTCTGTAGGTTACCTGTTCGATCTGATGATAGTTTCTTTTGTTGTGTGGAATTTCTTAGTTTAATTTCTCATTTGTCAATTTTGGCTTTGTTGTCATTGCTTTTGGTGTTTTTAGTCATGAAGTCTTTGCCAATGCCTATGTCCTGAATGGTACTACCTAGGTTTTCTTCTAGGGTTTTTATGGTTTTAGGTCTTACATTTAAGTCTTTAATCCATCTTGAATTAACTTTTTGTAAGGTGTAAGGAAAGGGTCCAGTTTCACTTTTCTGCATATGGCTAGCCAGTTTTCCCAACACCATTTATTAAATAGGGAATCCTTTTCATTGCTTGCTTTTGTCAGGTTTGTCGAAGATCAGATGGTAGTAGATATATGGCATTATTTCTGAGGACTCTGTTCTGTTCCATTGGTCTATATATCTGTTTTGGTACCAGTTACCAAATAGCAAAATTTGATGCAATAACCATGGTTACAGTAACCATGCAAAAACAGCAAGGTTACTGTAGCCTTGTGGTATAGTTTGAAGTCAGGTAGCATGATCCCTCCAGCTTTGTACTTTTTGTTTAAAATAGTCTTGGTTATACAGGCTCTTTTTTGGTTCCATATGAAATTTAAAGCAGTTCTTTTTTCTAATTCTGTGGAGAAAGTCAATGGTAGCTTGATGGGAATAGCACTGACTCTATAAATGACTTTGGGCAGTATGACCATTTTCACTATATTGATTCTTCCTATCCATGAGCATGGACTGTTTTTCCACTTGTTTGTGTCTTCTCTTATTTCCTTGAGCAGTGATTTGTAGTTCTCCTTGAAGATGTCCTTCACATCCCTTGTAAGTTGTAATCCTAGGTATCTTATTCTCTTTGTAGCAATTGTGGATGGGAGTTCCCTCATAATTTGGCTCTCTGATTGTCTATTATTGGAGTATAGGGATGCTTATGATTTTTGCACATTTATTTTGTATCTTGAGACTTTACTGAAGTTGTTTATCAGCCTAAGGAGATTTTGGACTAAGACATTGGGGTTTTCCAAATATACAATCATGTCACCTGCAAACAGAGCAATCTGACTTCCTCTCTTCCTATTTGAATACACTTTATTTCTTTCTCTTGCCTGATTGCCCTGGCCAGAGCTTCCAATACTATCCTGAATAGGATGGTTGAGAGAGGGTATTTTTTTCTTGTGCTGGCTTTCAAAGAAAATGCTTCCAGCTTTTGCCCATTCAGTATGACATTGGCTGTGGTTTTGTCATAAATAGCTCTTATTATTTTGAGATATGCTGCATTAATACCTAGTTAATTGAGTGTTTTTAGCATGAAGGGGTGTTGAATTTTATAGAAGGACTTTTCTGCATCTATTGAGATAATCATGTGATTTTTGTCATCGGTTCTGTTTATGTGATAGATTACATTTATAGATTCGTGTATGTTGAACCAGCCTTGCATCCCAGGGATGAAGCCGACTTGATCTTGGAGGTTAAGTTTTTTTGATGTGCTGCTGGATTTTGTTTGCCAGTATTTTATTGAAGATTTTTTCATTGATGTTCATCAGAGATGTTGGCCTGAACTTTACTTTTTGTTGTATCTTTGCCAGGTTTTGGTATCAGGATGATGCTGACCTATAAAATGAGTTAGGGAGAAATCCCTCTTTTTCTATTGTTTGGAATAGTTTCAGAAGGATGGTACCAGCTCCTCCTTGTACCTCTGGTAGAATTTAGCTGTGAATTTGTCTGGTCCTAGGCTTTTTTTTTTTTCTTTTTTGGTTGGCAGGCTATTTGCTGCCTCAACTTCAGACTTTGTTATTGGTCTATTCAGGCATTCAACTTCTTACTGTTTTAGTCTTGGGAGGGTGTATGTTTTCAGAAATTTATCAATTTCTTCTAGATTTTCTACTTTATTTGCATAAAAATGTTTATTGTATTAGTAGTTTATATTTCTGTGGGATCAGTTGTGATATCCCATTTATCATTGTTTTATTGTGTCTATTTGATTCTTCTCTTGTTTCTTCTTTATTAGTCTGGCTAGTGGTCTATGTATTTTATTAATCTTTTCAAAAAACCAGCTTCTGGATTCATTGATTTTTTGAAGGGTTTTTTGTGTCTCTATCTCCTTCAGGTCTGCTCTCTTCTTAATTATTTCTTGTCTTCTGCAAGCTTTTGAATTTGTTTGCTCTTGCTTCTCTAGTTCTTTTAATTGTGATGTTACGTTGTCAATTTTAGATCTTTCCCTCTTTCTGAGGTGGACATTTAGTGCTATAAATTTCCCTCTAAACATTGCTTTAGCTATGTCCCAGAGATTTTGGTACATTGTGTCTTTGTTCTCATTGGTTTCAAAGAACTTATTTATTCCTTAATTTTGTTATTTACCCAGTAGTCATTCAGGAGTAGGTTGTTCAACTTCCAACTAGTTTTGCGGTTTTGAGTGAGCTTCTTAATCCTGAGCTCTAATTTGATTACACTGTGGTCTGAGAGACTGTTATGATTTCCATTCTTTGCATTTGGTGAGGAGTATTTTACTTCCAATTATGTGGTCAATTTTAGAATAAGTGCTATGTGTTGAGAAGAATGCATATTCTGTTGATTTGTGGTGGAGAGTTCCATAGATGTCTATTAGGTCTGCTTTGTCCAGAGCTGAGTTCACGTCATGAATATCCTTGTTAATTTTCTGTCTAGTTGATCTGTCTTATATTGACAGTGTGGTGTTAAAGTCTCCCACTATTATTGTGTGGGAGTCTAAGTCTCTTTGTAGGTCTCTAAGAACTGGGTGCTCCTATTTTGGGTACATATACATTTAGGATAGTTAGCTCTTCTGTTGCATTGATCCCTTTACCATTATGTAATGCCCTTCTTTGTCTTTTTTGATCTTTCCTCAAAAAAAAAAAAATGCCTTTTAGCTAATTCCACCATCCCTGTTTTTCTGTTTCTTTTGACTGAATGGTTTTCTCCCTGCTATTGGTTATAAATCACATTTTCCTGAAAAATAAAATAAAAAAAATAAATAAAGTCTGTGTTATCAGAGACTAGGAGGGCAACCCCTGCTTTTTGTTTGTTTATTTTTCATTTACTTGGTAAATATTCCTCCACCCCTTTATTTTGAGCCTATGTGTGTCTTTGAATGTGAGATGGGTCTCCTGAATACAGCACACTGATGGGTCTTGACTCTATCCAATTTGCCACTCTGTGTCTTTTAATTGGGGCAGTTAGTCCATTTACATCTAAGGTTAATATTGTTATATTCACAATTTGATCCTGACATTATGATGCTAGCTGGTTATTTTGCCTGTTAGTTGATGCAGTTTCTTCACAGTGTCAATGATCTTTACAGTTTGGTATGTTTTTGCAGTGGCTGGTACCACTTTTTCCTTCCCATATTTAGTGCTTCCTTCAGGAGCTCTTGTAAGGCAGGCCTGGTGGTGACAAAATCTCTTAGCATTTGCTTGTCTGTAAAGGATTTTATTTCTCCTTCACTTATGAAGCTTAGTTTGGCTACCTATGAAATTCTGGGTTGAAAATTATTTTCTTTAAGAATGTTGAATATGGGCCCCCACTCTCCTCTGGCTTGCAGGGTTTCTGCAGAGAAATCCACTGTGAGTCTTATGGGCTTCCCATTGTTGGTAACCCAACCTTTCTCTTTGGCTGCCCTTAACATTTTTTCCTTCATTTCAATGTTGGTAATTCTGACGATTATGTGTCTTGGGAATGCTCTTCTCAAGGAGTATCTCTGTGGTGTTCTTTGTATTTCCTGAATTTGAATGTTTGGCCTGTCTTGCTGCATTGGGGAAGTTCTCCTGGATAACATCCTGAAGAGTGTTTTCCAACTTGGTTCCATTCTCCCCATCATCTTCATGTACACCAATCAAAATAAGTTTGGTCTTTTCACATAGTCCCATATTTCTTGGAGGCTTTGTTCATTCCTTTTCATTCTTTTTTCTCTAATCTTGTCTTCATGCTTTATTTCATTAAGTTATCTTCAATCTCTGATATACTTTCTTCCACTTGATTGATTCAGCTACTTATATTTGTGGTATTCTTCACAAAGTTCTTGAGCTGTGTTGTTCAGCTCCATCGGGTCATTTATGTTCTTCTCTAAACTGGTTATTCTAGTTAGCAATTCCTCTGACCTTTTTTCAATGTTCTTAGCTTGCTTGCATTGTGTTAGAACATGCTCTTCTAGCTCAAAAGAGTTTGTTATTAACCACCTTCTAAACACTACTTTTTTCAATTCGTCAAACTCATTCTCCACCCAGTTTTGTTCTCTTGCTGGTGAAGAGCTGTGATCCTTTGGAGAAGGGGTATTCTGGTTATTGGAATGTTCAGCCTTTTTGCACTAGTTTTTCCTAATCTTCATGGATTTACCTAATTTTGGTCTTTGATGTTGGTGACCTTTGGATGGGGTTTCTGTGTGGATGTCCTTTTTTTGATGTGGATGCTATTCCTTTCTGTTTATTAGTTTTCCTTCTAACATTCAGGCCTTTTGCTTCAGGTCTGCTGGAGTTTGCTGAAGCTCCACTCCAGATCCTCTTTGCCTGGGTATCACCAGTGGAGGCTGCAGAACAGCAAAGATTGCTGCCTGTTCCTTTTTCTGGAAGCTTTGTCCCTTAGGGGCACCTGCCAGGTGCCAGCCGGAGCTCTCCTGAATAAGATGTCTGTTGACCTCTGCTGGGAGGTGTCTCCCAGTCAGGAGGCATGGAGGTCAGGGACCCACTTGAGAAGGCAGTCTGTCCCTTAGCAAGCTCGAGCACTGTGGGAGATTTGCTGCTCTCTTCAGAGCTGGCAGACAGGAACATTTAAGTCTGCTGAAGCTGCTCACACAGCAGCCCCTTACCACAGTGCTCTGTCTTAGGGAGATGGGAGTTTTATCTATAACCCTCTGACTGGAGCTGCTGCCTTTCTTTCAGAGATGCCCTGCCCAGAGAGGAGGAATCTAGAGAGGCAGTATGGCTACAGAGACTTCTGTGGCACTGCAGTGGGCTCTACCCAGTTTTAACTTCCTGGCTTCTTTGTTTACAACTGTGAGGGGAAAATGCCTACTCAAGCCTCAGTAATGGTGAACACCCCTCCCAACACCAAGCTCGAGCATCCCAGGTCAACTTCAGACTGTGGTGCTGGCAGCAAGAATTTCAAGCCAATGGATCTTAGCTGGTTGGGCTCTGTTGGGGTAAGATCCACTGAGATAAACCACTTGGCTCCCTGGCTTCAGTCCCCTTTCCAGGAGAATGAACAGTTCTATCTAGCTGGTGCTCCAGGCACAACTGGGGTACAAAGAGAAACTCCTGCGCTATCTCAGTGTCTGCCCAAACAGCTGCCCAGTTTTGTTCTTGAAACCCAGGGCTCTGGTGGTTTAGGCACCCAAAGGAATCTCCTGGCCTATGGGTTGTGATGACTGTGGGAAAAGTGTAGTTTCTGGGCCGAAATGCACAGTTTCTCATGGTACGGTCCCTCAAAGCTTCCCTTGGCTGGGGGTGGGGAGTTTCCCAACCCCTTGCATTTCTTGGGTAAGGGGATGCTTCAGCTCACCCTCCATGGGCTGCGCCCACTGTCTAACCTGTCCCGGAGAGATGAGCCCGGTACCTCAGTTGGAAATGCAGAAATCACACATCTTCTGCATTGATCTTGCTGGGAGCTGCAGACCAGAGCTGTTCCTATTCAGCCATCTTACCTACTCTTCCAGAAAGTTTTATAAATACTATTTTCACATGATAAAAAAATGATCATTGCTGGCACCCTCTCCTCAAAAAGATAGAATTCATGAAGTTTCAAATACCAGACAATGATTAGCAATACTAGAAAAAGTCACCTTTAAAAACTTTCTTGGTTTCTGCAACCTAATCCATGAAATTCATCCTTCAGGTACTTATCAATATCTCTGAATCTTTCCTCATTATCAGTTTAAATGAACAACTCAATAATGTAAAGTTTATAATAGGATTTCAACTTGAAAAAAATTTCCATATACTCTTTTTAATAGGTTTGCAAGATTTTTTTTTCCTACTTAACAATCCTTGTCAAATCAGGCATAAAAAAAAAAAAAAAAAAAAGCCTAACTACTGAGCTAATAAAAGCCAATTCATTCATCAGCAATTTTTGACAAGAATTAAATAGACAATATTCTCAGATAGCAGACAATCGGCACCCAATTTAAAGTATTACAGTCTATTTATACTTTCTGTCTCTTTTATTGCTCTCATCAGTTCCACCGTAAGAGCAAACAAGTCCCAGAATATCTCTGCAAAATGTTCCAGATTAAACTGAAGGGGAAAATGGTTTCTTTCTATGCAGTTCAAAATGTTCAAGTTAGGACAATAGTGTACAAAAAGAGACAATCTATTATCAGGTTGTATGCATTTTACATGGAGACAGAAAAAGAAATAAAATATTCTAAATACTTCTGTGTGTCTCACCAAGTTGTTTGTTTTTATTAAAAAAAAGTTTAGTAAGAAAATTTTCACATTGCTATGCCATCTATCCCTAATGAAATGACCTACAAGACCTCAGTTCCCCTTCCTCAGTAGCCTCAGCCATCAAATCTAATGTCACCCTTGGCATTTAAATAATCCAAAACAATAATTCCTTAAGCAATTATTTGTTTCATATACACTATATACTCAACATTATTTAAGACTCAGAATTAAAAGTGATCTGCAAAACTAACAAAATCTTTTATTCTTGAAGCTCAGATTATATTGAAAGAAGAAATGCAAAAATAAAAGTAAGCAAAATTTGTGTAAGTAAAATGACTACAGGGTTATGCATAAAAATTTAACAACAAGGTGAAGTGGAACATTTAGAAATTGGAGACGGAGAATGCACGTTTGCAATTTTAAATTGGATGGTCAGGAAAAGTCTCACCTAGCACGTGATAAAAGACCTAAGGGAGGTTAGAGGGAAAGTCATGCAAATTTCTAGAAAAAGAGTCTTGGAGTGATCCTAGACTGCTTGGTGACTAGTGATGTTTTAGCACAAATCATGAGAAGGAAGAGTGGAGGGGATAAAGACAAAGAGGTGGCAGACTGTGAAGTGTGCAGATCAGGTACAACCTTGTAGGTCATTGTAACGTTACAGATTTTAATCAGAGTAAGTTAGAAAATCATTGTTTGATCTGGTTCAGAGAATATCCTGAACTGGCTTATATTTTAGCAGGATCACTTTGGCTGCTGACACAAGAATTAATTGAAGGGAATAAGGGTGGAAACAGAGAGATTGGTCTATAGTCTGGGGAGGAGGGAACTGGGAATTAGAGGAATCTAGGAGTGCTTATTTGGATGTAGATATTGGCTTATCAAGAAGATAAAAACATCACCTAGGAAGTGAGTATACCCTGGTATTCAAAAAGACAAATATAGGCAACGGATACTCATCTGGGAGAAATTCGTGCACAAATAGTATTAAAGGCAGTAAGACTGAATGGTATTCCTAATTAAGTGAGTAGATAGTAAAAGAAAGGGCAGCTAGAATAGGCAATAGAATAGAAAATGTGGAGTAGTAGGTGTAGCATGTTTAGTCAGTGAGAGCCTAAAATAGAACACTTCACTCCATCCAAGTTTTCCTCATCCCCAGCGTGGCCTGGAAGAGATCTATAACAGAAAATTTGAGCAAAAAGGTGCCTGCCAGGGAGTTATTCAGCCTCAGATTTAGGAAAGAAAAAAAAAATTATTGGCTGAAGCTTTAGGGAAGAAAGCTCAAGCCTGGGCCAACAGGAGGGTAGGCTAAGTTTCCCAGCATTGGCAGGACCAGCAAGAGCTGACTTGGGGACAAGTCAGGAAGGACAGATTGGCCCTTTCTCAAAAGCAATCACCACCCAGAGACTGGACCAGAGCTTATCTTTTGCTGGATCTTTTATTTCAGTTGTGAAAAGTCAGTCCTTCCCCTCCACCCCACAGAACTATTGCCTTTCATATCCACTCAACACAAGCCTGGTATGCAAGAGAATGATTAAGAAAAGAGGAAGGCAGCGAGTTCATGGACCTTGAAATTGGTAAAAATGGAGAGAAGAAAGGAGATAGGACTCCAGCCCCAGTCCTGAGCAAAATGAACAGCCTGGGGGATATTTTTAGA
This sequence comes from Aotus nancymaae, assembly GCF_030222135.1. Taxonomy (NCBI): domain Eukaryota; kingdom Metazoa; phylum Chordata; class Mammalia; order Primates; family Aotidae; genus Aotus; species Aotus nancymaae. Next base: position 52,857,018 of record NW_026988454.1, read on the forward strand.
AGTAGGGGTTGCATAGAAACTTTTAAGAAGATTTATATATAGTATTGTTTTATATTTTTGCTATATGCATACAACAGCCAATGTCTTTACATATTCTGCAATCTTTGGGAAAAAATCTTATCTTCAAATTTTTGTGATTATTTTGTAATATTGGTGCTTTGGAAGAATGAAGGAATAAGGAAGGTAATCACATGGAGGGCAAAATCATGCACTGGAAGAAAGCAGCCACAGGAGTGGAGATAATGTAGAATAGAAATGTAGAGCTGCCATGTTACTAGGGAAAAGCAAGCTGCAGTGTGGATCCACCCAGGAGCAGAAGTGCATATACCCAAATAGACTTGGAAAAACTCTTTTACTCCTGAAATGAAGTATAACACTAGGTTTTTCTATTAGGTGAATAGAAGTCAGCCAGATGCAGGCAATGGGGTTATGGTGTTGTTGAAAAAAAGTAAAAAAACTTCCTCTTTAATTATTTCATCACGCTGTAATACTGTGGTTTAAGGAAAACACAGGCCAGGGTAGGGGAGTCTTCATGGTATAGCAGAGTTTAGAATTATAGAACGCAAAGTTCAAATTTCTAGTCATGGATATCTATGATTGGGTAGACTGGGTAAATAACATTTCCAGGGTTCAATTTCCCCATCTGCAATACAGATATAGTATCAAAATTATAAAGATTTATGAATATTATAAATAATATTGACACAAGATTATTATTGCAAATGATATTATAAACTCCATACTTGTAAAATGTTACCAAGTCAATATTGATAAACTGTCTGGCACATGGAAAATGCCTACTAAATGATCCATATTCTAATAAGGCAGCTCTAAGAAAATTGTGAAATTAGAAAAGTTTGTTTGGTACTCAAGCATTCCATTGACCATTCCACATTCTCCCTTCTGAAACATCATCATGTTAAGAAAAAGTACTTCCATGTAATGTAGTCAACAAAATTTTTATTATCTTCACTCAAAAGGAGGACTAAAAAGTAGGGATTTTTGACAGTTTGGCAGGGAGATGGAAGGTGACATTTTTAGAATGAGTATTTTGATATATGTCAAGTCATACCATAGATGTAACCACCCAATCTGTCTACTCAGTCTCAGCTTCAGAGGCAATTTCTTATTATTATTTCTCCTTCATTTGATTGCTGCTAATGGCTTCCCACTCCACTCCAGTCCTAACTGGCAATCCTACAAAGCTACAAATCACTTTCAAGGGTTAAGTGAGAGAAAGAGAAAAGAAGAGTTACTAAACAGAGATTTAGCCAGTCGATGGTTATTTAATAACCATTGACTACTCAGTTCAATTCAACAAACATGAGTTATGACAGGCTCTATGGATGGGTGTAATTATAAGAATGTTCTTGTGCTCAAGGGACATACTACCTAGCTGCAAATATTAGAGTTAACCACATCAATAAGTTAGGGAATAGTAATAACAACAGGTACTTTGAGCCCTTACTATGCTAAAAGATCTAAATGAACTGTGTTCAATACACAACAAACCTATGAAGTACATATTTTAATACTAATGTTACGGAAGAAGAAATAAGCTAAGACCAGTTAAGAGGATTTTTCAGTATATGATGGTATATAATGTTGAAAGAGTTTATATTAACTATGAACATGATGCTATATATGAATGCATGTACCATTAATATTCTGAAAGGCTGCTAGGCAATGAATAATGGCTAGATGACAGCACAGCATCTGAAAAGGATAAATGTCATGGTATAGAAAATGGAAAAGGACCAATTAAAATAATTGATATATTAGTCAAAGGATACATCTATTTTGATTTATATCAAATATACAAGTATTTATGGAGTATCCATTGTGGTAAAGACACCATGTTAAATGCCATGAAGGCAAATAAAGATTCTAAGAGGCTTTTGCTGGATCTTTTATTTCAGTTGTGCAACCAAGGTAGGATGGAAAGAAGGAAAGAGGAGAAATAAGTAGTAAAAGATTCAAAGTATCATTTAATTCTTGGAGACAAGGATGTTCATAGCAGTGTTATTAATATAACAAGAATGTTCATAGCAGTGTTGTTAATATAACAAAGAACTGGAGAAAACCAAGATAAACTATAGAATATTCATAAAATAAGAAATTTTACAGCAGCAAAATAAATTAGCTACTGGTATATAAAACAACATGTATGACCTTCACAAACAGTGTTGAGAAACAAAAACCAATTGTTTTTAAAAAGCAAAGGATACATATAGTAAGGTACCATTTATATAAACTTTAAAAATATATAATTTTCAGGGATGCATATGTAATAAAAATATTATGAAAAACAAAATTTCTAGCAGAAAGTAAGAGGAATGTACTAGGAAAAAGATACATTGTTGTTTCAATAATATTGGGAATTTTCTATTTACTAAGTGTATACTTACTATTCTATATAGTATATAAAACATATATAGATCAATTATTTGAATGCATATATTTCATAATAAAATGAAAAATCAATTCAAGGTAGTTGTAGATATGTTATCATAAGGCAGAATTTAGTAGCTAATTATAATAACAATATACAACAGCATGAATTGCAAAAAAAAAAGGTGATAGTAACTGAATTATCAATCTTTACCTCAGATCTTGAAGTAGATACCATTATTATCTTCATATTATAAATGAGAAATCTGAGCCACAGGGACATTTAGACTGTCTAATTCCAGAGCCTCGATAGTAATTGCTGTAGAAATTCAGACAGTCATATCTAGGGTGGGGAGGACAGGATGAACTTTACAGATAGGTGTGCTTCATGGAGAGAAATTTGGGTTTATATAGAGTGAGTCAGTGATTCACTCCAACCTCTAAAACAAAATATTTTTTTCTTAATCCATGGAAATCTTTGTTTAATGAAATATTCTGGGGGTGGGGTATTTATAATACTTATGAAAGAACAGCTCTGAAAACAATGAAAATCCTCTCTCAATCTTCACCCTCAGCACTTCTACACTCAAAATGCTCATCAGATAAAATAAACTCAATCTTCTCATTTTTCGCCCATGACTGCCTTGAGAGATGTTAAGGTTCATTCCCAGATATTATCAACCATGGTGCTTGGGATAACATTTCTGGTAGATGGTGTATGAATGTGTGTACTTTCCTATATGTTGTAAGATCTAGAGCACCAAGAGTTGTGACTGAAAGGAACAATGCCCAGGTCAGAAAAGCAAGAGGCAGCCTGGAAGCCCTGTGGGATCTGATGTATTTCACCAGGAGCTTGGCATCCTCACAGGAGCTTGGGACCACAGCCTCCAAGAAGCTAGTAATAGATTCCCTCAAAAGTCCACTCTAAATATTTCTCTCTTAATTCTGTAGCAGAATCAAGCAATTAGTCCTGAATGTGGGGGCAGAGGGATATATTTATGTAAATATCCTTTCATCTGGTCCCACAAAGAAAAATCAAAGGAAGATGTCATTTTGGATCAAATAATGTAATCAAATAAAATAAACACAAAACAGAGGTACCACAATATGTACCTAAGAAACATCTAGTAAGCCATTTCATCTCATGTCAAGAGTTTAATAAAGCTGGAAAGGCTAGCTGATAAAAAAAAAAAAAAAAAGCTAATTAGTTTAAATTTTTATCCACAAAGCAATGGGAAGATACAAAGATATTTTCAGCAAGGGAGCCTCATGTGGTCACAGTAACATACCTTGGTTTCATCTCCACATCTGATTTTCCATTCTTTCCAAAAGAAAAAATTGTTACCTATAACCTACACCATAGAGTGAGGAAAAAGTAGAAAACATAAAATAGAGAAAAAGTAATCATAAAACATAATGAAAAATAAATCTCAAAAATAGTCTCATTTGCACCATGAAGTTCAAAGCCAAGAAATTGTAAGGAATGTATCCATTGACAAACATTCTTCTTTGTCAAGTGTTTGGAGTGTGACGGAATTATCACAAAGGGGAATAAAGGTCATTCTAGATGCAATCCAAGAAAACTGCTGTCTATTGGTGTCTATCTATAAATGCCTTCTCAACATTTAATTAAATAGCAAATGTTATTTTCAGTGTCAAATTCTGCAGATTATAAGAATATTTTTACAGCAGTGCACTTTTCTAACATGTATATAAACAATTCAGCATTTGATCTATTTGATGCCAAGCAACTTTGACCTTCACAATGCTGACATCTTACTTTGTTAAGGCATAGGCACAGTTTATGCCATAAAAAAGATTTAATTGCAGGTCTTATTAATTCACAATTTCTGCTGTGTTTGAAGATTTTTACATTTCCTTTGAATTGAAATTTAAAAGGGAAAAGTGTGTACATAGCATGTTATTGCAAAAGTGGCCCATTCCCTTCTCTGAGCTGTAGCACTTAAAGAAGAGAGTATTTGAAAAATGTCAGAGCACTTAAAGAATATTATTTCTGAAATTTTAATTATACTGGGTCATGATGGAAAATTAAAATCACTTTCAATGTAATTTTATGATTAATTCAACTATTGTAGAAGACAATTGTAGTTTGGTTTACCAGAACAAAAAAGATAAAACCTGGGAAAAATAAAAATCCACATTTATAGCGGAAAAGAGTTCCTATGAATTTTTCCTTCTTTTTAATAAGCAATATTAACAATATTTTAGCAAGACACTTCGGTGTCACAGATGTCACAGAATTAAAATACTGAATTCTATGGGAAAACAAAATATAATTCCTATTATTTTAAGCTAGACAATTTTAGCATTGTCAGATAAGGCATTAGAATACACACATGATTACTTAACATCTAACACTCTAGCAATAAAAAACCATAATTTATTTTGAAGTGAGATAACATTTTATCACTGTACATTAGTTTTGGGGGAGAAGAATACCTTATTAATTGTTTATTCTGAATTAATCAAGAAAAGCAATTTAAAACATGCTATAAATAGAATTCACATAATTCTTAATTTATTCTTCATACTCTGAGATGAAATAAATTCTATGAGTTCATTGTATATTTACCAGTGAGTAAATTTACTAGTATAGTTATAGAATTGTGTAAGGCAGAGTTTAAGTGCATAATATATTTCTTCTTACATGATTTTATTTCTTTATTTATTTTAGAGACAGGATCTCTGTCTGTCACCCAGGCTAGAGTGCAGTTGTACAGTCATAGCTTACTGCAGTCTCAAACTCCAGGCTCAAGCCATCCTCCTTCCTCAGTCTTCTGATAGCTAGAATTACAGGCATATCCCATCATGCCTGGCTAATTTTGAATATTTTTGTAGAGACAGGATCTCACTATGTTGCCTAGGCTGGTCTCAAACTCCTGTCTCAAGTGGTCCTCCTCCCTCAGCCTCCAAAACCTGGGATTATGGGTATGAACTATGGCACCCAGCCTTAGTATGTAATTTCTTAACGGCACCTCAATCTAGTTAACAGAAAATCAAACACCGCGTGTTCTCACTCATAGGCGGGTGTTGAACAATGAGAACATGTGGACACAGGGAGGGGAGCAGCACACACTGGGGTCTGTCAGGGAGAAATAGGGGAGGGACAGCAGGGGGTGGGGAGTTGGGGAGAGATAGCACGTGGAGAAATGCCAGATATAGGTGAAGGGGAGGAAGGCAGCAAATCACACTGCCATGTGTGTACCTATGCAACAATCTTGCATGTTCTTCACATGTACCCCCAAACCTAAAATACAAAAAAAATCTGTTTTCCAATATTAAGTGTTAGAAATTATAGTATTCCATCCTTTAATGTATATTTCTGCATATATATGTGAGTGTGTATATTTCTGCATATATATATATATATATATAATTATTATTCAGCTAATTGGCTTGAAAAGACAATGATAGAATTGTTGACAACTCTGAAATGCTGCCAGAGGAACTGTTTGCATGTCTCTAGATAAAAACAGAAAAAAAACAAAATATAAGTTCTTGGTCAGTTATCCTACTAGTACTCACCAGAAATGTGCCCTAATACAGTAACATTTGGATGTGGAGAATGTGGCAATCCCAGAGTAGAAAATATTATGAGCAGTCATCACACACCTTTATGCTCATTGCAATCTATGTGTGCCTTTATGTTTAATAGCCAATAGATCTCATCTTTCCCACAAACTTTGGGATGGCCTCCATCAGTCAGCACCATCATCATTAACCCAACTTTCTAAACCAAAGAGATGGGAAGAAGCACTCTTGATGCCTCGCTCTCCCTGTCCTCTCATATATAAACTTCACAAAGTTGTGTCCATTTTACCATGTAATTATTTTCAAAATCTCCTCCTTCTTCTCATCAAGTCCATTACTCTTGTTCAGACCACAAGGTTTATAGCACACCCTCTTAACTGGGTTCATTGCCTCTATCTTTATTCTTCTCTAAAATGTTCTCCACATTGCCCAGGAACTTTTTTTTCAAGATGGGGTTTAGCTCTTTTTGCCCAGGCTGGAGTGCAATGGTGCAATCTTGACTCACTGCAACCTTCCCCTCCTGGGTTCAAGTGATTCTCCTGCCTCAGCCTCCTGAGTAGCTGGGATTACAGGCATGCACCAACACGCCCGGCTAATTTTGCATTTTTAGTAGAGTCGGGTTTTCACCATGTTGGTCATGCTGGTTTCAAACTCCTGACCTCAGGTGATCTGGTTGCCTCGGCCTCCCAAAGTGCTGGGATTACAGGTGTGAGCCAGCACACCTGACCAGAAACATCTTTCTAACATGATATTCTGATCAAGTTACTTTACCACTTATGCATCCTAGTGATTCCCCAATACCCTCAATATAACGTTCCCAAGGCAATATGACCCAGACTCCTTCTCTATCTTCAGCAATTCCATTGGCCTCTTCCATTCTCTAATTCCTGCCATACTGAATCATCCACATATCTCCCCATACTCATGGCCTATCTCAATGCTGAACACTTTGATCAAACTGTTCTCTGCTTGAAATGCCCTCCTCCTCTCTCATACCACATTTGCCTAGGCAACTACAGCTCATCTTTCAGAATCCAGCTTAGAATTCCACTAACTTGACTTCTCAGAAACTTTCCAAATCTTGCTTAAGTACTCCCTTCTTTGACCCTCCATTGCATCCCAATGGTTACCTCTGCCATAGAACTTATCACATTACATTGTTGTTACTTGTTTACTTGTATCTCTCTATCCTGCTAGATTATAAACCCTTTAGAACAAGCAGAGCACATTACTCATCACTCAATCTCCAGGACCAAGTTAATGTTCTGTGTATATGAGTAAGTCAACAAATATAGACAAATAGATTAAAGATTAATTTATAGCACAAGGTGACATTTTAGGGAAAACTCTTTAAAATAAGTTTGAAAAAAAGAAATGAATGTAAGAGAAATCAAACTCCCTGTTAAGTATTAAGGCATATACTACTAAATATGTGTATGTTTATGCTTTGCCTTATCTTCTTTCAAAAAGATTTTGAGGTGGTTCACAATAAACATGTATTTACATGCTTTATCTCAGATTGATATTTTTTAGCATCAGTTGATTTTTTTCATATGGCTTCCCTGTGTTATGCACGTTATTATTAGGATGTAAGAGTTACCTGGCTTGTCTATTCCTTCTTTCAGTTACCATAATCCAGTGAATTTGAAATTTTAAAGAAAGACAGCATTCCCATTGCCTCTAGAATTTAGATTATGTTTACAAAGTGTTCTAGTAAATCTTATCTAAGCACAATGTGGTAATATTTCACATCAACTTTCAAATTATTAAATATTAAATTAAATTTGACTAATCTTTTAAATCTTTTTGTTATTCCCATTTCGTTCACCCTACTTCTATTGTCATAAATAATCCACTTCAAATCCTAACAAAATACATCCAATATTGTGACATTTGTATCTGAAATAAACAATTTTCACATCCTTATTTTGTCTGTGATTTATTTGGTTAATTATTAATGATATTTTGGATGTGACCATATAATTTTAAAATTTATAAAACTGCATCTTTAATACTTTCATTTGAACTAAGCAGACGTATATTAAGTATCAAAATGCATGATTTTCAAGAATGTGCTATGGTTGTTTTCCCCAGTAACTTAATTCATCAGTGAACCCCATTTTAATTTCACAGCTGACTCAGCATACCTGGAGACATTTGTTTTTCACAAAACTTGTTTAGCTAGACCAGCGTGGTTGTCTGAAATCTTAGAGAGCCACTTCAACACACATTGTATTTCTGGTGACCACTGAACAACATAGTTAAGGTGAAGATTACATACTTTTAGACATAATTCTCTGCAGTGTTGCATTGTGTCACAAGTACCTTCTAAATGTTAAGACTTCAATGCTCTGGCTTTGATGCTAGTTTTTTCTCCTTGCTCCTGTCTTTGGCTGTAAGGGGCAAACAAAATCAACTATACCATTAATAACTACAGCAGATTTCAGTAGAGGTCAGGAAAACTCTTTCCTGCCACAGTTTTTTAACCTTTGTACTATATACCCTTTAGGCTAGATAATTCATTGTGTTGTGGGCTGACTTTTGCATTATAGAATGTTTAGCAGCATTCTTGACCTCAACCCACTCGATATCAATAGCAACATCTCCCCCAGGTGTAACAACAAAACATGTCTCCAGACATTGGCAAATGTCCTTGGGACATGAAGAAAACATCACCTCCAATTGAAAGCCACTGGGCCACTCTAATGCCTATAATGTAAAGAGGAGGCCTAGTCAAGCCTATGTTTCATAACTGGGATGTCTTCTGGCTCAAATGTACTTTTCTAAATATTTAATGCATTATGCTTATATAACTCTAATGCTCAAATCATGCTACGTTCTGTTTCCTTGCATGTTTTATCCTAACGTAATATCTATCCAAGAGAGTGTTTCTCTTATTTCCAGCTAAAGACAATCTTTGCACTCCCATTCCCTTTCACTCATTCCATTGTTTCAATGATTTGCTCCCTCTCTCTCTTTCTCTTGTTTTTTTTTTTCTTTTTCTTGAGACAGAGTCTCACTTTGTCGCCCAGGCTGGAGTGAAGTGGCACAATCCTGCCTCCCAGGTTCAAGTGATTCTCCTGCCTCAGCCTCCCAAGTAGCTGAGACTACAGGCTCCCGCCACCAAATCCAGCTAATTTTTGTATTTTTAGTAGAAATGGGGTTTCACTATGTCAGTCAGGCTGGTCTCCTGACCTCAAACAATCCACCCACCTCAGCCTCCCAAAGTGCTGGGATTACAGGCATGAACCACCGTACCCAGCCCCTTCTCTCTTACATGGAAAAATTTCCCCCTTCTACTGTATCATTACCAGAATATAACAAGCTATTGATCTCACATATATGTGAAATCTTAAAACGTTAAATTCACAGAGGCAGAGAGTAGAATGGTGGTTGCCAGGGACTGGAGAAGGGGGATGGACAGATGTTGGTTAAAGGATACAAAATTTCAGGTAGATAGAAGAAATACATTCAGGAGTCCTATTATACAACAAGAGTGACTATAGTTAATAACAATGCATTGCATTTTCGAACATTGCTAAGAGAGTAGATTCTAATTATTCTCACCACAAATAAAGTAAGGTAATGCATATGCTAATTATCTGATTTAGCCATTCCACAATGTATACATGTTTCCAAATATCAGGCTGAACACAATAAATATATCTAATTCTCATTTGTAAATTTAAACAAAAATGTTTAAATATGTTTTTAAAAAAGAATATAGCATGCTGTTATTCATATTATCTTCAAAAATAAATTTAAAATATACGATTTTAGAACTATCTATTGCTCTTACGTTGCCCAGATATTGGCCCATATCTTCCTCCCATTAGAGAAAACCCCTCAAAAGTTCTGTAGATTTATTCTTACTAATTATTTCTTCTCATATGCTCTCGAATCTACTCCAGTTAGGCACACACATTATACAAAACAGTACACAGCACATGAAATAAATTACAGTGCTATGTTTGTGCAAGACCCTCTTTCACATTCCAAAAACTGTCAGGGCCTCTATTTTCTTCACCTACACGAACTCTGGCCCAGGAAGCAAAGGGAATAGATCACAGACTGTACTAACATCTCCATGTGTTGCTTTCCTCTGTAAGTTTCTCACTTCTGGGCAGGAAATGTTTTAATATTTTCCCTTCTAGGTAAAAAAATGCTCCATGTCATATCCTGCATCTTCCCACTAAGTGATTCCACAAAGCACTGCCAATGTAAGTCAAATCTAAAACCATTTTTATCTCAAGTGTTTGGTTCTTGCAAATCAAATGCAACTTGTTTTACAGCCATTGTGTTTGCTGGAGGTTTAAATTAAATCCTTCTGTTGACTCAGTTGAAGTGTTTGGCCTTAGCTGTCTCTACTCTCCCCGTCTCATTTTCAGTGGCAGTAAGTCTTAGCTTCACAGTCTGATATGAGAGGTGGAATGTTTCCTTAAAGACAGAAAGAAAAAAAATAATAATTACCAGGAAAGACTTTCTAGGTGGTATTTCAAAGCATCATTATCCTTCTGTGCGTTAGCATCCTCCAACCATATTTATTACCCTGTCACTCCAAGGAAAAGATGTAAGACATGAAGACGTGGAAAGGATGGTAGGTGGAAACGTCTGGGGAGAAGTACAGAAGTCTTCAGGGTGTCTGTTCATTCTCTTTGAAGTTCTGGTTAGTAACTGGAACTAGAACATAAACTTACCCAACCCAGTGCCCAAAATGGCCTTCTCTAATATATATAATGCATATCGAACCAAGTTCTGTGCTTGCTTCTTCCTTAGAAATCCATGGTAGGCCAGGTGCGGTGGCTCACACCTGTAATCCCAGCACTTTGGGAGGCTGAAGCAGGTGGATCACCTGAGGTTGGGAGTTCAGGACCAGCCTGACCAACATGGGGAAACCCAGTCTCTACTAAAAATACAAAATTAGCTGGGTATGGTGGCACGTGCCTGTAATCCCAGCTACTTAGGAAGCTGAGACAGGAGAATCACTTGAACCCGGGAGGCAGAAGTTGCAGTGAGCTGAGATTGCGCCATTGCACTCCAGCCTGGGAAACAAGAGCGAAACTTCATCTCAAAAAAAAAAAAATAAAAAAAAAAGGAAAGAAATCGTGGTTGTTACACTTCATTTCACTTGTGGCATCCTGCCCCTAAACGAACAACAAAAGTAGATCACCCACCCACCTCTGACTTCCATCACAAACAGAAGTACTTCAGGGACTCTTTTTCAAACTATATATAGGTGAAATGCCAAACTCTAGCTACAATGAATGTCAACTATGAAATGTATGTGTCTAACTGGAATTTTTGACTTGGAGTTTGCATATTGGGTTGTTAACACAGAGAGAGTTATCACCATAAGTGTCACACAGTTTCAATGTGTGGTCCAGTTTCTGAGAAGTTGAGCATCTGGGAATGATACCTAAACATATTAGGATACTGGAAATTTTCATTACTAAAAATAAGTGTACATTCTACGGAGACAGCGAGTGTATGTTTTTGTGACAGTACTTCAGCACATCCAGAAATGAAACACTGGGCTAACTTTGATTTCACTTCACTTTAAATTCTCATCTAAAAGAGATTTGCCATTTTCATCACATTAAAATAAATCACAGATTTACTATTTTCTTTGTTGCTATGATTTGTTAATTAAATCACAATGTGTTTGTGTTTATTAAGTTACAAACTATACCTTTTGGGGAAGAATAAGTTCTGCATTTGAACACGTTTACTTGATGTCATCCCTCCCGTCTTCCTTAAGGGGGGATATAATTAAATGTAACAAAGCAAAAGGCAAGTCAATGTGAGGAGAAAACATCCTAAGAAAATTTCTTCCAGCTGAAAAAAGCTGTAACATTCTAAAGGCAGACAAATTGCTACAGATGAAACGCTAACTTGAATATAAAATAAGATTTAAAACTAGGAGATTTTACTTTTCAGCCACTTTCCTTGGACTTTCAAAATTGTCTAAAACATAATGAAAAGTTAAGAGAATTACATTCTCTTCCTAATCTACCCAACAATTTACCTACCACCAACCTAAAAGCTCTCATATTTTATTTATGAGCCAATGTCAAAGTAGCAGGACTTCAAGAAAATGTGTCATAGTCTAGATATGTGCTATCCAATATATGTACCACTAGGCACATATATCCGTTTAAAATTTTAAATCATTTAATTAATTTATAATTAAAATTAAATTAAATTAAGAATATAATCCCTCACTAGCCACATTTCCAGTGCTCGATAGCCACCTGTAGCTAGTGTTACCATGTGGGGCAGCATAGATATACATTTCATCATCAGAGAATGCTTCATGATATAAAACTATTGTAGCTGCATATTAAATGTCTTTTTAATGATCATCTATGAAGCACTGTCCAGTTAGACTTCTTTTTAGTGACAGAATCATTCTTTTATTACAATTAGCCACAGCAGAAAGGAGAGACAATAGCAAGAAACTTCCTGAGGCTGAGCTATGAGTAGACTAAAAAATACAACCTCTGTGGCATGACTGAACACATACCAAAATACTCTTTAAAAATTTTCCCCTCTTGCCTGTCTGCACAGTCTAAGATTTCCATTTTTAGTTAGTCTGCTGAGTTAATACAATAAAATCATGTTTCACAGAAGTGGTAATCCATACAAATTGTTAACACTTTAGTCCCAAACACAACTTTCTGTGAAGGCAGATATCTGTAATTGCATTGTCCACCATGATATCCATTAATCGCATTGACTGTTCAGTACTTGAACCACACCTAGTAGAGCTAGGAAAATGAACTTTAATTTTATTTGATTTCCGTGGAAATAGGCACACATGGCTTCTATCATATTAGACAGAGAAGTCTATAGGAAAGAGCTGAAGAAATTAATAGGCAGGTTACAGAGTGTGAAAGACTAAAAGATGGCTCCCAAGATTCTCAACCTCTGGTATGATTCAGGAATCACACCTTGTTTGATTCCTTTTCCTTCATTGTGGGCAGGACTTGTGAATGGGAGGGGTTTCACATTAATGAGTAGGTTAGTAGTCAGTCAATTTTGACTTAATTGAAAGAGAAGAACCTGGATGGGCCTGACCTCATCAGGTGAGTGCTTATAAAGAACTAACAATAATGTTCATGAAGATATTTGAGCCTGAGAGAGTTTCCTTAGCTGACCTTGGTGATATAAACTTTTGTGTTATAGAGAGGGCAAGGAACAACAGGTAGTCTCTAAGAGCTGGGAGTAGTTCCCACTAGCCAACAAGAAAATGTAGCCTCAGTTCTATAGTTGCAAGGAACTGGATTCTGCCAATAACCTGAATAAGCTTGGAAAAGGATCCATGGCCTTTGATGATATCATGGCCTTCCAACACCTCAATTACAGTTTCATAAGACCCAGAAAAAGGACCCAGGTAACCAGCACCTGGACTCCTATCCACAGAAACTCTGAGATAATAGGTACCTGTTATTTTAAGCCAGAGTTTGTGGTACTAACAGCAACAGAAAACAATACAGAGAGTTTATGTGTGCTAACCTACCCTGTGTTAGCTTGACAGACTCCATCTTGCTGAGAGCCAGACAGACTCCATCTTAACCTCTGCCTCACCCCTCCCACCATTTCTCCCTTGAGTGCATACCTGGGCCATGCTACTGTGCTGGGTCATGTTGTGTTTAGAACTATAGAGGCATAAAACCATTGTAACCATATCCTGCTTGGCAAGCCCACTTGCTATTGTGAATACCCCCTTAATTGATTGTATGGCAAAAACCAAATACCTGCCTTGGTAACCAGCAATCATGGGAACCGCTTGTGTATACTCTCCTTAGTAATCAACAATCATGGGAACCTCCTGCCTCCTAGTTACCAGACTTCTCATCTAACTTGCTTGTTCTGCTTCTGTAAATTCTGCTTCAGCTAGGCTCCCCCTCCCCTATATTAAGCAAGGTACAAAAAGGAATCAAGCCCCTTCTTTGGGGCTGAGAGAATTTTGAGTGTTAGCTGTCTCTCGGTCACCAGCAATAAGGGACTTCTGATTCACTCTCAGTGCGTGGCACTTTCCTTAGAACTCACTCGGGTATAACATATGCATTAGTTATTTCACTAATACATCTTTCAAAAATTTCCAGCAGAGCACATCAATTTATAAAACAATGTTTTCTGTTACTAACTGCTTCTTAAAGGAGACATTAAGGTATTTCTTTGGCAGATCTTGATAGCATGATTTTTGCAAACTGGAGGAAGAAGAGAAAGAAGAAAAGGAAAACTGCTTGGCAATGACAACAGTGGTAATGATTAAAATAACAGTGTACAAAGTGATGGTGCTGATGATGCTGATGACAAAATACACATTTACAACTTTATGTCATACTTTAAATAATTAGTGTGGCCAGTGAAATTATACCCTACATATTTATCTCAATGGGCAATATGATATTACTGAGAAAATTTTCTTATCAACAATAAGGGAGAGACCATCCTAAAATCAGACATCATTGTTTTTATTCATTAGGTAATAATCAGTGTGTAAACACATGATCTGGATCCAAAACATTGCATGTTTAAGATTTGAACCAAAACAAAGCATAAGCATTTTAACAAAAGTTCATATTTAAAATAACACCAAACATCAGTCATTTTTTTTAATTTAAAAATACCATTTCTAACTTATTGGATTGGAGAACTAAAGGCATGAAGATAACCTTGACTCTAACCTCAAACAGAAAGAATTATAATGTTAAAAATGATTTTCAATCTCTTTATTGATTTAGTTTATTCATTTTATAAACTTAAGCTGTATCTGAACTGAAATATATAAAAGGGTGTTCACCATGAAAACATATTTCATTACATGTGAGATACTTTGACCCAATGAAAACTAAAGTTCATATATATCTGCACATTAGAGACATAATCTCACCTCAAAATAAATCTTAAGTAGAATAAAACGTTCTTCTATTTCATAACAAAAAGATGAAATGTAGGTCAGATGTTCAGAGAAATAAAAAAAAATCTTTGTTACTTTATTCAAAAGAACTAAGTGTACCAACTCAGTCCCGGTTCTTTTGAACAGAAAGATGATGTGCTGATTATAAACGGTAAAGCAGATCAGGCTACTAGACTTCGGCCTATCATGATGCTAGTTAGATTTAGTCTGTCTGTCAGTGTCCATAAGACTCTACTTGCTTCAAGACAAAAGTGCACAGATTAGACAATTTCTTGAGGTGCTGAGCATTTCCTTAGTACTTGCCTCAAAACTTGAAACTTACATGGTCCTTGGTACTCATAGGGATCTTCCTATTTAAGATCAGTTGAAATGTGTACAACATTTAGGAATCTTTTTTTTTCTACACAGCCCATACTTCAAAAAGAGATGTTCTACTATTCTAATCCTAAACTTTGGGAAAGAGTTGCCTTGCTTCTTTTTTCCTTGCTATCTCAGAGAGAAGCAGCACCTTTAGCTGGAGGTACCTATATCACAAGGTAGCAGCAACCGCCATAAGTCTCACAGCACATAGTGCTGAATAAATGCTTTTGCACAGTTGTCTACCTTCTGCCTCAGAGAAAGGATGGAGTCCTATTAAGAACATATGTCCCTTGTACCTGACATAGAAACTTGTTGTCCTAGATGCTGTAATATATTGTGGCTATATACTTGGAGAATGAGAGAAAACCAAAAAAGGCGGAGGCATCATCTTCTTCCATGACTCTGCGGATCAAAGGCATTTTCTTGTATTTCTTAAACAAAGATTTGTGGAGGACCTACTCTGTGCAGACCTTGTTAGACAATAAAGATAAGCACTGCAAAAGTCATCATCAGAATAAGTTCTTTAGGTCTGCTGTTCAACACTGTGCTTATGGCTAATAATACTGTACTACACACTTAAAAATAAGTTGAGAGGCTGGATCTTATATTATCTGTTCTTACCACAATAAAATATTATATATCTTACACTTGTTGCTCCAATAAATAAATAGTAACAAATTAGGCAGTACATACTTTTCGGTAAGCTTTAAAAAGTAATTTACACTTTGGATTAGAGGATAGGTCAATAGCAGTTGGGAGGTAAGACTAGATTGCAGCTCCCAACAGAGCAGAGTGCGGCAGCTCACATTGCGAATTTTAGTTCCAGATCGAATGCAACAACAAACTAGCAATCCCAAGAGGACCCATGAGCCTCAATAAATTTAGAAATATTGAAATTATATCAAGCACTCTCTCAGACCACAGTAGAATTAAACTGGAAATCAACTCCAGAAGGAACCTTTAAAACCATGCAAATACATGGAAATTAAATAACCTGCTCCTGAATGAGCATTGGGTCAAAAACAAAATCAAGATGGAAATGTAAAAATTCTTTGAACTGAATGACAATAATGACACAACTTATCAAAACTTCTGGGGTATGGCAAAGGCAGTGTTTAAGGAAGGTTCATAGCCAAAAACGCCTACATCAAAAAGACTGAAAGTACAAACAGACAAAGTCATACCTCAAGGAACTAGAGAAATAAGAACAAACCAAATCCAAACCCAGCAGAAGACAGGAAAGACCAGTATCAGAGCAGAACTAAATGAAATTGAAACAAACAAAAAAAAGATAAATGAAGTTAAAGGCTGGTTTATTGAAAAGATAAATAAAATTGATAGATCAAACAAGAAAAGAAGAGAGAAAATCCAAATAATCTCATTAAGAAACAAAACAGGAAATATTACAACTGACACCACTGAAATACAAATGATCATTCAAGACTACTATGAACACCTTTACACATATAAACTAGAAAACCTAGAAGAAATGGATAAATTCCTGGAAAAATACAATCCTCCTAGCTTACATCAGGAAGAATTAGATACCCTGAATGGACCAATAACAAGCAATGAGATTGAAATGCTAATTCCAGCAACAATCCTGCATGATCTGCACATGTGCCCCAGAACTTAAAGTACAATTAAAAAAAATATATATATATATATAAAGAAGATGGGAACCTCAATTCTTCTGCCACAAGGAGATGAATTATGCCAGCAACCTGAGGGAGTCTGGAGGCAGCTCTTTCCCCAGTCAACTCCTTATCAGACCACAACCTTAGCCATCACCTAGACTGTAGCTTGGTGTGACGCTGAAGTAAAGCATTCAGCTAAGCTATGCCAGATCTCTGACCTAAAGAAACCATAACCTAATAAATGTGTATTGCTTTTTTTTAAAAAAAAAAAAAAAAAAAGTACAGGACCAGATAGATGGATTCACAACAGAATTCTACCAGTCATTCAAAGAAGAATTGGTACCAATCCTTTTGACACTATTCCACAAGATAGAGAATGAAGGAACCTTCCCTAATTCATTCTGTGAAACCAGCATCACTCTAATACAAAAACCAGGAAAGAACATGACCAAAAAAGAGACTTACAGGCTGATATACTTGATGAACGTAGACACTAAAATCCTTAACAAAATACTAACTAACCAAATCCAACAGCATATCAAAAAAAGAATCCAGCATGATCAAGTGAGTTTCACACCAGGGATGCAGGGATGGTTTAACATATGCAAGTCAATAAATGTGATACACCACATAAACAGAATTAAAAACAAAAATCACATGATCATCTCAATAGATGCAGAAAAAGCATTTAACAAAATCAGCATCACTTTATGATAAAAGTCTTTGCAAAATCGGCATACAAGGGACATACCTTAATGTAATAAAACCATCTATGACAAATCCACAGCCAACATAATACTGAATGGGAAAAAGTTGAAAGCATTCCCTCTGAGAACTGGAACAGGACATAGATGCCCACTCTCACCACTCCTCTTCAACATAGTACTGGAAATCCTAGCCAGAGCAATCAGACAACAGAAAGAAATAAAAGGCATCCAAACCAGTAAAGAGGAAGTCAAATTGTCACTGTTCACTGACAATATGATTGTTTATCTTGAAAACCTTAAGGACTCCTTCAGAAAGTTCTTAAAACTGATAAAAGAATTCAGCAAATTTTCCGGATACAAGACTAATGTACACAAATTAGTAACTCTTCTATATATCAATATCAAGATAAAAGAATTCACCAAAGTTCCAGATATAAGATTAATGTACACAAATCAGTAGCTCTTCTATATACCAACAGTGGTCAAGCAGAGAATCAAATCAAAAACTCAACTTTTTTTACAAAAATGGAAAAAAAAAAAAAAAACTTAGGAATATACTGACATAAGGAGTTGAATGACCTACAAGAAAAACTACAAAACCCTGTGAAAGAAATCATCGACAATACAAACAAACAGAAGTATATTCCATGCTCATGATTGGTAGAGTCAATATTGTGAAAATGACCATACTTCCAAAAGCAATCTACAAATTCAATGCAATCTCCATCAAAATATCACCATCATTCTTCACAAAATTAGAAAAAACAATTCCAAACTTCATATGGAACCAAAAAAGAGCCTGTATGGCCAAAGCAAGACTAAGCAAAAAGAACAAATCTGGAGGCATCATATTACCTGATTTCAAACTATACTATAAGACCATAGTCACCAAATCAGCATGGTATTGGTACAAAAATAGGCACATAGACCAATGGACAGAATAGAGAACCGAGAAATAAACCCAAATACTTACAGTCATCTGATCTTCAACAAAACAAACAAAAACATAAAATAGGGAAAGACACCCTTTTCAACAAATGTTGCTGGGATAATTGACTAGCTACATGTAGGAAAATGAAACTGGATCCTCATCTCTCACCTCATGTAAAAATCAACTCAAAATGGATTAAGGACTTTAATGTAAGACCTGCAACTATAAAAATTCTAGAAAATAACATTGGAAAAACCCTTCTAGACATTGGCTTAGGCACGATTTCATGACCAAGAACCCAAAAACAAATGCAATAAAAACAAAGATAAATAGCTGGGACCTAATTAAACAGAAGAGCTTTTGCATGGCAAAAGGAACAGTCAGCAGAGTAAACAGACAACCCACAGGGTGGAAGAACATCTTCACAATCTATACATCTGACAAAGGACTAATAGCTAGAATCTACAACTAATTCAAACAAATCAGTAAGAAGAAAACAAACAATCCCATCAAAAAGTGAGCTAAGGACATGAACAGATAATTCTCAATAGAAGATCTGCAAATGGCCAACAAACATTTGAAAAAATGCTCAACATCACCAATGATCAGGGAGATGCAAATCAAAACCACAATGTGATACCACCTTACTCTTGCAAGAATGGCCATAATAAAAAAAATCAAAAAACAGTAGATGATGGCAAGGATGTGGTAAACAGGGACCACTTCTACACTGCTGGTGGGAATGTAAACTAGTGCCACTATGGAAAACTGTGTGGAGATTCCTTAAAAAACTAAAAGTAGAACTACCATTTGATCCAGCAATACCACTACTGGGTATCTACCCAGAGGAAAAGCAGTCATTATTCACAAAAGATACTTGCACATGCATTTTTACAGAAGCACAATTCACAATTACAAAATCATGGAACCAACCCAAATGTCCATTAATTAATGAGTGGATAAAGAGTAAAGAAACCATATATTGCACACGCATATATCTTACATAATATATATATACACTACGATTCTGTAAAAAGAAATGAATAAACAGCATTTGCAATGACCTGGATGAGACTTGACCTGGATGAGACTTGACCTGGATGAGCCTGGAGACTATTAATCTAAGTGAAGTAACTCAGGAATGGAAAACCAAACATCATATGTTCTCATAGATATATGGGAGCTAAGCTATGGAGATGCAAAGGTATAAGAATGATTCAATGAACATTGGGGACTTTGGGGGAAGAGTGGGAGAGGGGCAAGGGATAGAAGTCTACAAATATGGTGCAGTGTATGCTGCTTGGGTGATGTGTGCACCAAAATCTCACAAATCACCACTAAAGAACTTACTCATGTAACCAAATACCACTTGTACCCCCAATAACTTATGGAAATTTTTTTTAAATTAAAAATTAAAAAAAGTATTGTATACTTTGTCTCTTCATGGGTCATAAAATCATGGAGGAAACCAAACATGAACACGTAAACACAAATACGTGATTAGCAATGTGATGAGTATTACAAAATGCAGAGAATAATACACAAGGTCTAATTTGGATTAGGGTAGAGCTTCAGTAAAACATGAAAAGATGTCAACATTTGAGCTAAGGACAAGTTGGTGCAGGAAGAGATTCTGTGGATGAGAAGAAGTGTTCTAAGCAGAGAGAAAAAGAGAAGATTGTGGGTAGAGGCCCAAGAAGGAAAGAGCTTTGTGCGTTTGAGCAGTTGATAGGCTAGAGTGGTGGGAGAATAGCAAAAACGGAGTCCTGAGAGAAGGCTGCAGAGGAAGTCGAGACCACGTCACACAGAGCCCTGTGGGCCACTTAAGGAGTTTGCATCTTTCCTGAGAGCAACCTGTTAAAGTGTTCTAACTAGATGAGGTTCATAACTCAATTTATATATTTAAAATATAATTTTTGGAGAGATATTTATGAAGGTAATAGGGCTCATTAAACCTCAATTATCTTGCTAGTTTAAAAAGCTGCTTAGCAATATATTTTCTAAGCTCATTCAGTTGTCATTATACAGATTTCTGACTTTAAAAAATGAAATTGCATGTGGACCAAAGTAAAGGTCCACGTCATTATCTTTCCCAGGCACTGTCTAGTCTAGGCTTTCTCAACCGTGACACTGTTGACATCTGCGACTGGATATTTCTTTATTCTGGAGGTTATCCTGTGCATTATGGGGTTCAGTGTTCAGCAGCAGCCCTGGTCTCTACACTCTAGATGCCAGTAGCAAACTGTTTCTCCGCCCCACTCCCAGTTGTGACAACCAAAAATGCCTCCAGATATTGCCAAATGTCCCTCAAGGGCCAAAATTGACCCCGCTTAGGTAACACTGATCTAATTTTAGTTAAAGAGACAATGTTACCGTTTGAATGCACATAATATCTGCAGGAGCCATTACCTAGAAAGAACCCTAAAACCATTCTAGAAATTATCTTACCCGAGCCCTGGTCCTTCTTACAAACATACAGGAGAGTTAGTATTCAATTGTTGTAGAAATGACTTAATATTCTTTGTACCTAAAATACACATCTCAACCAAGGATATACATCTAATCCTTAAAATTAGGAGAAACTTGGGTTTGCTGAAATCATTTGACTTTGTGAAGAAAGAACGTATTATCACCTCCAAGATTCTGCAAAAAAAGGTAGAGGTCCAAGAAGACACAGTCACTATAGGCTGACTTGTTTCTGTAACTGCTCCAATCATTTTTTACATCTTCATTTCAGAGGCTTTAACAATTGATAATCACAGAATGTCTAATTTTAAAAGGTGCTAGAGATCTTCCATCTAAACTGCCCACTTTAAAGAAGATACTGGATTGTAAGAGGTGTGTTTTGTTCAGGATTATACCCAGTGTGTATTAATTGGTGGTTAGCAAAATAGAATACTCTTTCCAAGTGTTTGATTCAGCATCCTGCAATCAAAGCTTCCTGGCAAATAGACTGCTCTGTGTGATTTTTTTAATTGCATTTTAGGTTTTGGGGTACATGTGAAGAATATGCAAGATTGTTGCATAGGTACACACATGGCAGTGTGATTTGCTGCCTTCCTCCCCTTCATCTATATCTGGCATTTCTCCCCATGCTATCTCTCCCCAACTCCCCACCCACCTCTGTCCCTCCCCTATTTCCTCCCGACAGACCCCAGTGTGTGCTGCTCCCCTCCCTGTGTCCATGTATTCTCATTGTTCAACACCCACCTATGAGTGAGAACATGCGGTGTTTGATTTTGTGTTCTTGTGTCAGTTTGCTGAGAATGATGGTTTCCAGATTCATCCATGTCCCTACAAAGGACACGAACTCATCGTTTTTGATGGCTGCATTATATTCCATGGTGCATATGTGCCACATTTTCCCTGTCCAATCTATCATCGATGGGCATTTGGGTTGGTTCCAGGTCTTTGCTATTGTAAACTGTGCTGCAATGAACATTCGTGTGCATGTGTCCTTATAGTAGAATGATTTATAATCCTTTGGATATATACCCAGTAATGGGATTGATGGGTCAAATGGAATTTCTATTTCTAGGCCCTTGAGGAATCGCCACACTGTCTTCCACAATGGTTGAACTAATTTACACTCCCATGAACATTATGAAAACATCGCTGCATATATTTGGAGCTAGTAATATGGGGCATTATATCTGTAGTCTCATTAACTAGGACAGTTTTTAAGTATCTTTTTGCATTAAGAGTAGTAGTGGTATTTCCCAGACAGATTTACATGGTCTTAAAATGGCTGAGGGAATCCCTAATGCAGGAAGAAACAGCACCTGCCTCTCTAGTGAGGTCTAAGGAAAAACCTGTTTAAATTGTTTCCTCTCCCCTCACCACAGTGCTTGAAGTTCCTGCCACTTGAGGTCCTGTTTCCTCAGGTGTCAGTACTGACGCCAACAGGTTGAATCAGAAGAGCTCACTAAGTCCATAAAATGTCACCAGTTAGTTGGGAAGCAATTTGTATATAAATAAGTGCATATATTTGGAGACAGATCACAAAGGCAAGAATCCTAAAGTCTAGAGGAGGAGACAGGGGCCTCACAGACACTATGACCATGTTCTAAGGCAGTCAGGGAAAGGGTTGAGCAGAGACATAAAGAAAACTAACAGAGCTGCAGAGTGTACAGAGACTAAGTCTTCACTTGTAAGGCATTCAGAAATGCCTCTTCAAGACAGATATTGCCTTACTTCTTAGATACAAATTGTTTGGCTTCAAGGACCAGAAAGCTATCCAATCTGCTTTAAGTAAAGAGTAGTATATGTGAAAATAGGAACATCTCCCAGAATCCAAGGCAGACAAGCTCACTGAGCAGATGGAAACTACAGAGCTCTCAGGACTCAAGTAGCATGTGTGTGTGTGTCTGTCTGTGTGTGTGTGTGTGTGTGTAGACACACACGTGCAAGGCAGGGAATGAGGGGAACAAGGAGGTAGATACCATCCACAGGCTCCTCCATGTCTGCTTATTCCCTCCATCTTCTCTCAACTTCCATTGCTCTGTTTGCTGCAGCTGTCATGCAACATGACTCAACCACTGTGTCTGAAGAACTTGCTAAGTGCAGAATCCATGGCTAATTAATCCAATATATATATGTTCTTTACATGGTTAGTAGAGACTCAAATTAGGTCAGTTTGCATAAAGTGTATATGCTGTTCCTGATTCAATGAGCATTGGCTGGAAAAGAAGAGATGGAATGATGGATACCAAAACTTTCCCCTTTGACACTACTTTAGAACAGTAGTGCTTTCATGGGAATGTGTGTGTAGGTATGTGTGTGTGGTATAAAGAGAGAGAGAAAGAATAAATTAATCACTCTATTCAAATTATCAAGGGAGTAGTAAAAACAATATACCAAAAATAAGAGCACCCAGAGGAGGACATGGTTAAGAGAGACTTCATAAGAGTGGTATAATCTGAGCTGAGCTTCTAAGAATGGGAAGGATTATATTTAGAATGGGAAAAAGAAATTAGGAGGAAATTTCTCTCCAAAATGACACAAGATAGAAATGTCAAGTTTCAGGCTTTGGGACCATAAAAAGTTTGGAGTCTGATTGGAATGCAAGGCTGGCATGTGGATTGTGTGAGTTGAGATTGAAAGTGTAGATTTGTGCCAATCATTGCTATGCTGAGGCAAAGGAAAGTAATTTGAGAGGGACATTTACACACCACAACTAAATTGGGTTTGTTAAAACTGCACGTCTTCTCAGGATAAGGCCCACTTGCCAAGGATCCCCTTTTAGAAGTTGTGGCTGTGAATTTCAACTGCAGTTTGGCTACTGTGGCTATTCAATGAAGAGAAGTTAGAATGTTTACTCAGTATTACACGTACCAGTACTAGGAATTATGCAAATTGCCTAAAATGCCAAGCACAGGCCACACTACTCAGTGTCCAAGATGCTGGAGCAGGGCTTCTGCATCCACTAAAACTGTCACAAGTGATGTGTCCACTGAAGATGAGAGACCTTGTTTTGGCACCAGCAGCTGTGGCAGACTGTCCCATTCACCAAACTTGTGAGACAGTCATGTGATCTTTCCCATTAAGCCACTCACGAATCCCAGGTGAAATACTCTGGTCCTAGGAAGATGATTGAGTAAGGCAGCCCCAACAGGACACCAAAGGGCAATCTCTGGCAGAAGGCAGTCTCAAAAATCAGACTAGAAAAGACTTTGTCTGAGCCAATCCTTTAACTAAATATCTTCTGGGGGAAGAAAAGTTATTTAATTAAACCAATTCTTTCTTTTAATTTCATTAGGCTTGCAAACTGAGCTACCACATAACCAGTGCAAATGTGTACACATCCAAAAATATTACCACATAGTTCATATAGTAAAAAGTTGGAATACAACCTAAATACTCATCAATAGGTGCCTAGATAAATTATGGTGTATATAGCCATTCAAAATGATAACATGGTTTCCTTTCTTCTTTGAAACAGAGAGATGCTCATGCCATGGCATGATGTCATGGGAAACTTCAGGTTATAGAACAGACTGTATGCTATGATCTGAGTTATGTAAATGTGTATATGTGTGTGTGTCTATATACATTTTCTATAAATATACGGAATTATGGAAACATCAAGATATGTATCAAGGTTTTAGTTATTACTTATTACTAAATAATTACTAAATGATTTAGTATAGGAGCTCTTTTATGGGGGTCTACTACACTTTTTATATATACTGTTTATGTATTTTCTTACAGTAAGCACTAAACTCTTTGTTAGAAGAGAAATTGGGGGAAAACTGAAAAAGTTAAAAGAAAATATGTTTTTCCTAACTCTAACAGGGAATGCTGAAGAGCTGACATGGCGTGCATTTTATTTTGTAGATCTCTTTGAATTTATTATAGAGACACTCAAAACACTCTTTATATAATGATTAGCTTATATTATGCAATTCTTGAGTAGAATTTGGGTCAGCTCTGCATGCTCATTATTTGTACAAGTAGCCAGGACAACCAACTTTCACAGCATGAACAGTATTGATACCACTGATGGATGACATGTTTTCCAAGCATAGAAATGGTACTTTAAAAAGGTAGGGAACAAACTGCAGGTTTCTTGGTCACTGGAATAGATCTAAGTGTCATTCAGAGAGTAAGAGTTCCAAATGCTAACTTTCTAATCAGAGAGCACAGCTGGAGAAGGAGAAAAGACTGAGAAAACACTTTCAATTTTATTCCGAGTCTAGTATGTAGTTCTGCAACCCTGCCGCGGAGGAAGTTTGTTGCTTAAGAAACTCAGACAAAAGCAGAATTTCCTGAGCTGGTTAGCTTTTCTCTTTTGAAACAGATAGTATACCAAGTTACAGATTGTCAACACTTCTGTTTGGGTGGAAATGGTTTAAAACCTGAGTAGAGTTTATGCGAAACTACTCTTTTCCTCTGCATGTTCACAGGCCAATGGCAGGCAACAAAACTGAAAGACAGGTGAAATTCCTCTTCTATCTTTGCCTTCCACCTTCTCCCATTCCATCCCTTCTGTCCCTGAAGGAAGCTAGGACTTTCAGGCCCTTGGCCCTTGCTCCTCAGAAGAGAACAACTAACCATCACCAACCAGAATGCATATAAACTGAACAACTGTTACTGCAATTGTGATTTTGGACAAATTACCTAAACTGCTTGGGTTAATACATGTGAATTCAAATATCGAAGCTTATTTATATCTTCATAATTCTATGTTTCCATAATGATTAAATCCACAGTAGTTAATAAATAAAGGCCTTAACCACATCAAAAAAACTATTTGGATTTTAGAAAGGTCAGCAAGGATCAGAAAATGCTTGCTTCTCCTCTCTCTCACCGCAAAAATGAGTTCCTCAGGATAAAATTTCAAGCATTGATAACCTTAGCAGGAGAGAGAATTTGGAAACTTTCTAGATTCTTCAGACCACACAACAAACGGGATTACCTACTGCGTCCTCCCAGTCACATCCACTGTGCCTAGACATTGTAGCACTTAACAATGCCTTTGGAAGGCTCAGAGAATTCTTAACTCAATGGAACCAAAAGACATTGACGGTCTCAGTGAAAATGGTTCTCTCATGTTTCTAATGAAATGGCTAAACAATTTAGTGTCAGATGAGCTTTAAACTTACAGCTGCTCACCAGAACTAAGTCCTTTTATGATTCTACCCATTACTAAGTGTCATACAACAAAGCACATGTGAATCCTTCTGAAAAAGCTGAATATTGTGTAGTACATTTAACGTATTAAAAGAACCATTTTGTTTATAAAAAAATAACACTATAACAAACATGTTTAAATAGATTGCTTCATGTTACAGAACGTTTGAAAAGACAAATTAAAAACTAAGATTCCTTATTAACAAAGTGCTTTTATACCCTTTTTTTTTAAGTCAATTAAGGGTAGGTTTTACACGTTAAGATCACCCAATTTCTGCTTCATGTCCATCTTTCAGTAAAACATCTTTCTGCTTTAGGCTTTTATTCTGTTTTCAGTACTTTTTTTATTCCAATGTTTTATTTTCTTTAAAGCTCTCTATTAATTTCCCCCAAGCCTATTTTTCTTACAACCCTGTGTTCTTTTCCTTTAAGCACCCAAGAATGATATGTTCTCTTTTCTCCAGATGGTTTTGGTCTCATTATTAGTCTTTTCCCCCTTAGTTTCAATATGTACTACTTTTTCAGCTAATAAACAAGGACAGATACAGTCTGTACATAGAATTTCTACTTTACAAGCTCACTAGCCTGAATTGCTATCCCTTCCATAGGCAGCAAGTAAACTAAGTAATCACTGTAAAATCAAGGTGCTTTCACACAGGTCTGATCTGTCACTGTGGACTTTCTAAATCTAAAGTCAGATCATATTCCTTCCCTGTCCTGGTAAGAACAAAATTTTCAATGAATCTGTATCCTCTTCAGGTTGGCACAGAAAATCCTTTCATAAAGCATCAGTACCTACAGTATCTGGATCCTGCTGACTCCTTTGATTCATCCTTTCAACTTTCCTATTGTACTTTCTGCTCAACCTGTTCAAATCCTGCCAGTTTCCCCCAAACACTGTGTTCTCTCATCTCATCATGACTCTAGCTCCTCCCTCCCCCTCAAAAAATATCCACCCCTTTCTTTGACTCACTCCTCTAGAAAGTCTTCTGACATTTTTCCTTTCCTCACGTCCAAATCTAGGTTTGAATGTGTCTCTAAATTCTCCTGTGTTTGTCTCTCTCACAGGACCTACCTCCAGGTTTTATTAGTGGTGGTGGTTTATTTGGCACTTTTCCCCCAGTAGATTCTAAGCTATTCGGAGCAAATTACCCACTTTCTTTCTTTCTACCATGAGAACCGAACTGCCACAAAGTAGTGTTTGTGAGAAAAATGTATTTGTACTATGAAATACCAAATGAGAAAAGGCACTAGAAATCTTAAGTGACACACAATATGGTCGCCACTACAAGGTAATTATGGTAATTATATTCTAATTATAGGGGAAGAAGATGGAGGATGTAGTTTTGCTTGAAACTTCTAGAAAGCTTGAAGCATGCATCAGACACCTTTACTTTTGCTTTGAAGTTGCAAGAGAAGAAAGCTGCTGGAGCAAAAGTCAACTACAGTAAAGGTTACTTACCATTCCTCTTGTTCTGGCAGCAGTTTACCCTCTAGTCAACTGTGCAATTGTCCTGAATCCAGGGACCTGAGCCATTGTTCTAATCAACCAATTCTAACAAGGCATCGTGACCCCTCTCACTTCCCATGTCTCTCTCTGTCCTGGATGTCTCTTCCAAAGAACTCTGAATACTTTAGTCAAAGCCCCACCTTGCACTGTTCATGCTATAGAGATGCTCTGCTGAACAGCTTACAGTTATTATCTCATTAAATTCTTGTATTAGTCCTTTGAAATAGGTTTTATTATTTTACCCTGTTTTATATTTGAGGGAACCAAGGCTTGAATTAATCAACTCGCCCCAAAGTGAAACAGTGAAAAGAAGTAGAAGTAGGATGTAAATCAGGTTCTGACTAACCTTAAGTTCTGAGTTCCTCATCATTCCTCAACACTGCTTTGTCATCTGACCACAGCCTCTTCAAACTCTTCACTGGTATACTCCACCTCTCTTTGACATCCCTCATATAAATGGTCTAGAAATAAACTTTTTTTATTAATATATCTTTATTTTTTCCCATTAACTTTCTCTTTACTCATCATACCACTGAGTAATATATTTTATATTGAACCTGGACATAGAGAATATTGATAGGGTGTATGTTCTTCACATGTACCCCCAAACCTAAAATGCAATTTAAAAAAAAGAGAGAGAGAGAATATTGATAGGGATGGATGGAAACTGAAGCTACTTACAGTTTTACTTTCCTAGTTTGGATTGTCTCCGGAACTGAGATGGAATCAACCTAAAAAGAGTAATGAAAATTATATTAACCAATATTTATTAAGCATTTGTTATGTTCCAGTCAGTCTGCTGTTAACTTTGTATAGACTGTTTCATTTGATCCTCATGTCAGTTCCATAAAATATGTACTTTTAGTATCCTTTTAATATAAATGAAAACTGAGGCAAAGATAGTTTATAGAACTTATACAAATTTCTATCTTTATAAATGAAATGAAAGCAATAGTCAGAATCAAGTAGACTGATTTGAGATCCCAAGTGCCTAACCACTAAACTGTGCTGAGTCTTAGAAGGTTGGCTTCTGTTGATTCGGTAAGTTCTTAAAGAAAGGGGAGGTAAAGCAAAAGAATAACAGGAGCTGATAGTATGGGCTGCCTCGAGGAGTGGTGCATTTCCCATCAGTAGAGGTAAATGTCAGAATGATACTTTGCAATGTTTAATTATTTAATTGTATGTGTCAACTTGTGTGTATCGAAGGTGCCCAAATATTTAGTTAAACATGATTTCTGGGTAAGTCCCTGAAGGTATTTTCAGGAGAAATTGGCATTTGAATTGGCATGGTGAGAAAAAGAGATCCCTTCTCTAATGTGGGTGCTTCATCCAATTCTTTGCGGGCCTGAATAGAACAAAAAGGCAGAGGAAGTGGAAATTCTCTCTCTCTCTCTCTCTCTCTCTCTGATGGTTAATATTGAGTGTCAACTTGATTGGATTGAAGGATGCAAAGTATTGATTCTGGGTATGTCTGTGAGGGTGTTGCCAAAGGAAATTAACATTTGAGTCAGTGAACTGGAAAGGCAGACCCACTCTCAATGTGGTTGGGCACAATTTAATCAGCTGCCAGTGCAGCCAGAATTTAAAAAAAAAAAAAGGCGTTGGGGCAGAAGAACCTGGAAAGACTAGACTGGCTCAGTTTTCTGGCCTCCATCTTTCTCTCTTGCTAGATGCTTCCTTCCCTCAAACATTGAACTCCAAGTTCTTCAGCTTTGGGATTCTTGGACCTTCAACCACAGGCTGAAGGCCACACTGTCGGCTTTCCTACTTTTGAGGCTTGGGGACTCCTCAGTCTGGCTTCCATGTTCTCCAGCCAAGCAGATGGCCTACTCTGGGATGTCACCTTATGGTTATGTGAGTCAATACTCCTTAATGAACTCTCCTTTATATATACATCTAACCTAGTAGTTCTGCGATCTGGAGAACCCTGACTAATTCTCTCTCTCTCCCTTTCATTGCCCCTCTCTCTCTCTTGTTCTTTCTCTCTCTGCCCAACTGCTTGAGTTGAAGCATTGTGGCCTCCTCCTGCCCTTAGACAGAGATTTACTTCATAGGTTCTTCCTTGTTCTCAGGCCTTGGGACTTGGACTAGAATTTACACCACTGGTTTTCCTGGGTCTGAAACTTGCAGACAGCAGATTGTGAGACTGTTCTGCCTGCACAATCATGTGAGTCAATTCCTTATAATAAATCTCTCTCTCCCTATCTCTATGGATATGCATATACATATATAAAAATAAGATATCTTTATATACGTATGTATATACATATAGAGAGAGATTTATTATAGAAAATTGACTCACATATATAATAACTATATAGTTTTGCTAAATGTTAATCATTGCACATTTCTTTTGCTGCCATGAGAGGTGTTAGACTGTGTGTGCTTGGTGACCATAACTAAATTGAAAACTGCCCTACATAAAGAAACCATTGTTTTGAACATTATATATAATCATGTTGAGAATGTGACTATTAATGAAGCTAAGTAGATTTCTCCGGCATTATAAGGATATAAAAAGAATTTTTCTATAAAGATTATCAAAAAAATAATAAAACAGACATGAGAAAATTTGATGCATTCTACTAATAGGTACAGGAGCAAAAGAACCCAGACAAACTAAAAAATTGTGAAGTGTGTGTGTGTGTGTGTGTGTGTGTGTGTGTATGCACCTCTCATTCACCTTAGAAAAGGAAATGGTTTCAACAGAGATTTCCAAAGGGATAACAGTCTTACTGTTTTCTGTTCAGTAGGCCAGACAGAAAAAACATTTAAAAAATGAACAGTTGATTATTAACTTTGGCCAATTCTAGAGTTTTAACTAGGTGAAGGTAATTGTGGTTTTTCAAGTGACATTCAGAATCCATTTTTCTGCCATCATTTATCTCTATTGCATATTGAATGCTCTATCTTTCTGGCCAGCCACCCTAATAAAATGTAAGTAAAGAACCACCAGTGATGTTATAAATGAAGTACTTAGAAGCTTGCAGTAATAGGAGATATTAATAATAACCTTAATGAAAATCTGTGGCAACCCAATTTATCATTTGAAAAAGTAGCAACAAATGGTATTTTGTGCTGTTGTCAAGAGCTCAGAAAGAATATCTATTAATTAAAAATGTGTAAATACAAAGTTGCAATATTACAATTTCACTGAGATATGTGAATACATGGCAAGTTATCTATCAGCATTCCTAATCATTAATATTTTCTCGGATTGTTTTCCTGTAGAAAGACTTAAAATCCCCCAAAACAACGCATTTACTCAAAACTCTTCTCAACCTGCCAGTAGCTATAGCAATAACCATGGCAATTTGTT
Source organism: Aotus nancymaae (assembly GCF_030222135.1). Taxonomy (NCBI): domain Eukaryota; kingdom Metazoa; phylum Chordata; class Mammalia; order Primates; family Aotidae; genus Aotus; species Aotus nancymaae. Next base: position 52,887,983 of record NW_026988454.1, read on the forward strand.
TTTTCCCAAACATCTTATCTTTTGTGTTTTACAATGTGGCTTTGCTCTCCCCCATAAAGCCATGGAGTCCTATCACCTCTACCCCTTGAATCTGGTAGTACTTTGGCTGCTTCAATGAATAGATTATATGGAATATAAAAAATGGGACCTGATGTGCCTTTCATGGTGAGGTCATAAAAAGCCATGCAGCTTCTACCTTAGTGTCTTGGAATACCTGCCTAATGAATACTCTCTCTTGGGAATGGCATGTTGGGAACCCAGCTGCCATGCATTGAGAAGCCCAAGTCAAGGTGAGGCTGCTTGTTGTGCTCTCACTGACAGGCCCAGATGAGTTCAGTCATCAAGTCAGCTCTTCTTGGGTACCAGACATATCAGTGAAAAAACCTGCAAATGATTCTAGCTCCCAGAAGATTGAATCAGGTTCTGCTATTTGAGTCTTCCCAGATAATGTGTGAGACATGGAGCAATGACAAACCCTCTCTCATGTCCCCTGCCTGAGAAGAGGTTTTGGTAGACCTCTTTTGTCATGAAAGCTAGACTGAGTCTTATTCCAGATTTCCTTTGAAAAGTTACCCAGCATTATAAAGAAGAAGATGATGATGAGAGGAAGAAAAGATTCCCAAGAATTTCATAGAGAAGAATGTCTCGGAGGAGAAAAACAAGAATCTAAGAGACACCTGTGGAACGTCTAAAGGAGATTTTTCCACACACACACACACACACAAATCCAGTATGCTCTGCAATGTAAATGCTATCATTCAATTGTCCTGTGAATTTGTTGGTGTTGTCTATGTTTTTTATGTTTGCTGCAAAAAAAAAAATATATATATATATTAGGAGGAATAAGAGTAGGAATAAGTCCTGGAGCCACATTGTCAGGAAGTTAAACCAGAGATTACACTGTAGAAAAAGTATGACAGCTGTGTTATAAATAAACAGTGTTCATGGAGGCCCTAATAGGTGCCAGTCATCATTCAAAGCATGGAAGGTGGTGTTAAAACATTCCATTGAATGTCATATAATTGGGAGATTAATAATTTCATAAAAACTACAAAGGGTAAGTTTTCCATTTCTAATGATAATGATAGATATGAGTATTTTAAAGAGCAGGTAAAATGTGAGGAATAAACACAAATAGTTAAAAGATTTTTCCCTTAAATTAAGTGTTATGTGCTGAGTTGTGTCTCTCATACCCAAATTTATATGTTGAAGTCCTAAGTGCAATACCTCAAAATTTGACTACTTTTGTAGATAGAGCCTTAAAAGAGGTATAATTAAGGTAAAATGAGGTCATATGTGTGGACCCTGATCCAATATGACTGGTGTCCATATACGAAGAGGAGATCAGGACACAGACACACACAAAAAGAAGACCATGTAAAGATATCAGAAGAAGACTTACACCTACAAGCCAGGAAGAATTGCCCTTAGAAGAAACTAATTCTGCTGACATCTGGATCTAGAACTTCTAGCCTCCAGAACTATAAGGAAATACATTTCTGTTGTTTAAGCCACAGTCTACAGTACATTTTTGTGGTAGGCTTAGCAAAGTAACACAATAAAGTAGTTCATTATACTCATCAAAGATTTTTCAAATTATCTGACTGTTGTGCATTGTATAGTTTGGTTCCTTACAAAATTGCCAGAACAATTGCCATATTGTCATTAATAACTGAGAGGATGAGCCAGGCACAGTGGCTCACGCCTGTAATCCCAGCACTTTGGGAGGCTGAGGCGGGTGGATCACGAGGTCAAGAGATCGAGACCATCCTGGTCAACGTGGAGAAACCCTGTCTCTACTAAAAGTACTAAAAATTAGCTGGGCATGGTGGCATGCACCTGTAATCCCAGCTACTCGGGAGGCTGAGGCAGGAGAATTGCTTGAACCCAGGAGGCAGAGGTTGCAGTGAGCCGAGATTGCACCACTGCACTCCAGCGATTGTGCCACTGCACTCCAGGCTGGCGCCTGGCAACGGAGCGAAAACTCTGTCTCAAAAAAAAAAAATAACTGAGAGGATAAAATATGTATTAATGATATTGTTTCTACAAGTTGGAAGAAAAAACTCATGTAAAAATAATGTTTATAACATGATTTACTAATATAAACGTGAGAAAATATTGAAGATAACATTGTTAAGAAAATTACAGTCAATCAACAAGAGTTTAGAGTTTTGTTAATGCTTTTATGTAAGTGGTACGAAATGAAAATTCTCATAATTCTCTCCTTGTAATAAAATATAGTAATTTACATTGTTTTGATCACTGGTTTTAGGATATAGCATTTTTAATCCGAAGTTTGTAGTGTAAATGTGGATAAGAACATGAAAATATGACTTCATAACTGCCATGCATTATCAAGTAGGAGAAACACTCAGAAAAGCATGTGATGCACATCTAATCTTTCACTCTAATGGAACACATTTTCTTAAACCTTGAACATATTTTAAAACCAAATATGCACAGATTTCTGGTTGCGTCTGTGTTTATGTTTGACTTAAAACTTTCTATGCTTAATTACAAATTATTATTATGTTAAAATGTAGGAACACACATGAAGTAGAAACAACCATTCCAATGAACTGAGACTGTTTTTACGAACTGATATTTCAGACACACAGATATTTGCTCGCCACTCTGATAACGCGAACTTCAAAATATATAAATGGATTCTTTTCCTAATTTATTAAGTTTAACTCCCTGGATTTAAGAGTGTGTGTGTGTGTGTGTGTGTGTGTGTGTGTCTATGTGTTTCTATTGACAGAGGTCTGCATTTCCTTGTTGACCATTAATAGAATTTTAAGGTGCTTTGGTTCTTCAGATATATATTTTCTATAAACCTATTATCTTTGAACTTGATGGAAACTTGTATTATTTCATATTCTTAAGACCATACAACTCTTTTTTTTTTTTTTTTTTTTTTTTTTTTTTTTTTTTTTATTGCATTTTAGGTTTTGGGGTACATGTGAAAAACATGCAAGGTTGTTGCTTAGGTGCATACGTGGCAGTGTGATTTGCTGCCTTCCTCCCCTTCACCCATATCTGGCATTTCTCCCCATGCTATCCCTCCCCAATTCCCCACCCCCCCGCTGTCCCCCCCACTCCCCCACAACAGACCCCCATGTATAGTGCTCCCCTCCCTGTGTCCATGTGTTCTCCTTGTTCAACACCCGCCTATGAGTGAGAACATGTGGTGTTTGATTTTGTGTTCTTGTGTCAGTTTGCTGAGAATGATGTTTTCCAGGTTCATCCATGTCCCTACAAAGGACGCGAACTCCTCGTTTTTAATGGCTGCATAATATTCCATGGTGTATATGTGCCACATTTTTCCTGTCCAGTCTATCATCGATGGGCATTTGGGTTGGTTCCAGGTCTTTGCTATTGTAAACTGTGCTGCAATGAACATTCGTGTGCATGTGTCCTTATAGTAGAACGATTTATAATCCTTTGGATATATGCCCAGTAATGGGATTGCTGGGTCAAATGGAATTTCTATTTCTAGGTCCTTGAGGAATCGCCACACTGTTTTCCACAATGGTTGAACTAATTTACACTCCCACCAACAGTGTAAAAGTGTTCCTATTTCTCCACATCCTCTCCAGCATCTGTTGTCTCCAGATTTTTTAATGATTGCCATTCTAACTGGTGTGAGATGGTATCTCAATGTAGTTTTGATTTGCATTTCTCTAATGGCCAGTGATGATGAGCATTTTTTCATATGCTTGTTGGCCTCATGTATGTCTTCTTTTGTAAAGTATCTGTTCATGTCCTTCGCCCACTTTTGAATGGGCTTGTTTGTTTTTTTCTTGTAAATCTTTTTTAGCTCGTTGTAAATTCTGGATATCAGCCCTTTGTCAGATGGGTAGGCTGCAAAAATTTTTTCCCATTCTGTTGGTTGCCGATTCACTCTATTGACTGTTTCTTTTGCTGTGCAGAAGCTGTGGAGTTTGATTAGGTCCCATTTGTCTATTTTGGCTTTTGTTGCCAATGCTTTTGGTGTTTTGGTCATGAAGTCCTTGCCTACGCCTATGTCCTGAATGGTTTTGCCTAGGTTTCCTTCTAGTGTTTTTATGGTGTTAGGTCTTATGTTTAAGTCTTTAATCCATCTGGAGTCAATTTTAGTGTAAGGTGTCAGGAAGGGGTCCATTTTCTGCTTTCTGCATATGGCTAGCCAGTTTTCCCAACACCACTTATTGAACAGGGAATCCTTTCCCCATTGCTTGTTTTTATCAGGTTTGTCAAAGATCAGGTGGTTGTAGATATGTTGTGTTGCCTCCGATGCCTCTGTTCTGTTCCATTGGTCTATATCTCTGTTTTGGTACCAGTACCATGCTGTTTTGATTACTGTAGCCTTGTAGTAGAGTTTGATGTCTGGTAGTGTGATGCCTCCTGCTTTGTTCTTTTTGCTTAGAATTGACTTGGCTATGCGGGCTCTCTTTTGGTTCCATATGAAGTTTAAGGTGGTTTTTTCCAGTTCTGTGAAGAAGGTCATTGGTAGCTTGATGGGGATAGCATTGAATCTGTATATTACTTTGGGCAGTATGGCCATTTTCACGATATTAATTCTTCCTAACCATGAACATGGAATGTTTCTCCATCTGTTTGTGTCCTCTCTTATTTCGTTGAGCAGTGATTTGTAGTTCTCCTTGAAGAGGTCCTTTACATTCCTTGTTAGTTGTATTCCTAGGTATTTTATTCTCTTTGTAGTGATTGTGAATGGCAGTTCGTTCTTGATTTGGCTCTCTTTAAGTCTGTTATTGGTGTATAGGAATGCTTGTGATTTTTGCACATTGATTTTGTATCCTGAGACTTTGCTGAAGTTGCTTATCAGTTTCAGGAGCTTTTGGGCTGAGATGAGGGGGTCTTCTAGATATACAATCATGTCGTCTGCAAATAGAGACAATTTGACTTCCTCCTTTCCTAATTGAATACCCTTTATTTCTTTTTCTTGCCTGATTGCTCTGGCTAGAACTTCCAGTACTATATTGAATAGGAGTGGTGAGAGAGGGCATCCTTGTCTAGTGCCAGATTTCAAAGGGAATGCTTCCAGTTTTTGCCCGTTCAGTATGATATTGGCTGTCGGTTTGTCGTAAATAGCTTTTATTATTTTGAGATATGTTCCATCGATACCTAGTTTATTGAGGGTTTTTAGCATAAAGGGCTGTTGAATTTTGTCGAAGGCCTTCTCTGCATCAATTGAGATAATCATGTGGTTTTTGTCTTTGGTTCTGTTTATGTGGTGAATTACATTTATAGACTTGCGTATATTGAACCAGCCTTGCATCCCCGGGATGAATCCTACTTGATCATGGTGGATAAGCTTTTTGATGTGCTGTTGTAATCGGCTTGCCATTATTTTATTGAAGATTTTTGCATCTATGTTCATCATGGATATTGGCCTGTAGTTTTCTTTTCTTGTTGAGTCTCTGCCAGGTTTTGGTATTAGGATGATGTTGGTCTCATAAAATGATTTGGGAAGGATTCCCTCTTTTTGGATTATTTGGAATAGTTTCAGTAGGAATGGTATCAGTTCCTCTTTGTATGTCTGGTAGAATTCGGCTGTGAACCCATCTGGGCCTGGGCTTTTTTTGGGTGGTAGGCTCTTAATTGCTGCCTCGACTTCAGACCTTGTTATTGGTCTATTCAGGGTTTCGACTTCTTCCTGGTTTAGGCTTGGCAGGAGGCAGCTGTCCAGGAATTTATCCATTTCCTCCAGGTTTTCTAATTTATGTGCATAGAGTTGTTTGTAATAATCTCTGATGATGGTTTGAATTTCTGTGGAATCTGTGGTGATATCGCCTTTGTCATTTTTTATTGCATCTATTTGGTTATTCTCTCTTTTCTTTTTTATTAGTCTGGCTAGTGGTCTGTCTATTTTGTTGATCTTTTCAAAAAACCAGCTCCTGGATTTATTGATTTTTTGAAGGGTTTTTCGTGTCTCTATCTCCTTCAATTCTGCTTTGATCTTAGTTATTTCTTGTCTTCTGCTAGGTTTTGAGTTTTTTTGATCTTGCTCCTCTAGCTCTTTCAATTTTGACGATAGGGTGTCAATTTTAGATCTCTCCTTTCTTCTCATGTGGGCACTTATTGCTATATATTTTCCTCTAGAGACTGCTTTAAATGTGTCCCAGAGATTCTGGTATGTGGTGTCTTCATTCTCGTTGGTTTCGAAGAACGTCTTTATTTCTGCCTTCATTTCATTGTTTATCCAGTCAACATTCAGGAGAAAGTTGTTCATTTTCCATGAGGCTGTGCGGTTCTGGGTTGGTTTCTGAATTCTGAGTTCTAACTTGATTGCACTGTGGTCTGAGAGACTGTTTGTTATGGTTTCCGTTCTTTTGCATTTGCTGAGGAGTGATTTACTTCCAATTATGTGGTCAATTTTAGAGTAGGTGTGATGTGGTGCTGAGAAGAATGTATATTCTGTGGATTTGGGGTGGAGAGTTCTGTAAATGTCTATTAGGTTTGCTTGTTCCAGGTCTGAGTTCAAGTCCTGGATATCCTTGTTAATTTTCTGTCTCGTTGATCTGTCTAATATTGACAGTGGTGTGTTGAAGTCTCCCACTATTATTGTGTGGGAGTCTAAGTCTCTTTGTAAGTCTTTAAGAACTTGCCTTATGTATCTGGGTGCTCCTGTATTAGGTGCATATATATTTAGGATCGTTAGCTCTTCTTGCTGCATTGATCCTTTTACCATTATGTAATGTCCTTCTTTGTCTCTTTTGATCTTTGTTGCTTTAAAGTCTATTTTATCAGAGATGAGAATTGCAACTCCTGCTTTTTTTTGCTCTCCATTTGCTTGGTAAATCTTCCTCCATCCCTTTATTTTGAGCCTTTGTGTATCCTTGCATGCGAGATGGGTTTCCTGGATACAGCACACTGATGGGTTTTGGCTTTTTATCCAATTTGCCAGTCTGTGTCTTTTGATTGGGGCATTTAGTCCGTTTACATTTAGGGTTAATATTGTTATGTGTGAATTCAATCCTGTCATTTTGGTGCTAGGTGGCTGTTTTGCCCTTTGGTTGATGCAGATTCTTCATTGTGTTGATGCTCTTTACCTTTTCGTGTGTTTTTGGAGTGGCTGGTACTGGTTGTTCTTTTCTATGTGTAGTGCCTCCTTCAGGAGCTCTTGTAGAGCTGGTCTGGTGGTGATGAACTCTCTGAGTTCTTGCTTGTTCACAAAGGATTTTATTTTTCCTTCACTTATGAAGCTTAGTTTGGCTGGATACGAAATTCTGGGTTGAAAGTTCTTTTCCTTAAGGATGTTGAATATCGGCCCCCACTCTCTTCTGGCCTGTAGGGTTTCTGCTGAGAGATCTGCAGTGAGTCTGATGGGCTTCCCTTTGTGGGTAACCCGACCTTTCTCTCTGGCTGCCCTTAGTATTTTCTCCTTCATTTCAACCCTGGTGAATCTGATGATTATGTGTCTTGGGGTTGCTCTTCTAGAGGAGTATCTTTGTGGTGTTCTCTGTATTTCCTGGACTTGAATCTCGGCCTGCCTTGTTAGGTTGGGGAAGTTTTCCTGGATAATATCCTGAAGAGTATTTTCCAGCTTGGATGCATTCTCTTCGTCACATTCAGGTACACCTATCAAACGTAGATTAGGTCTTTTCACATAGTCCCATATTTCTTGTTGACTTTGTTCATTCCTTTTTACCCTGTTTTCTCTAATCTTGCCTTCTCGTTTTATTTCATTGAGTTGATCTTCGACCTCTGATATCCTTTCTTCTGCTTGGTCAATTCGGCTGTTGAAACTTGTGCATGCTTCACGAAGTTCTCGTGTTGTGTTTTTCAGCTCCATCAATTCGCTCATATTCCTCTCTAAGTTGTCCATTCTTGTTAGCATTTCGTCAAGTCTTTTTTCAAGGTTCTTAGTTTCTTTGCATTGGGTTAGAACATGTTCTTTTAGCTCACGGAAGTTTCTTATTATCCACTTTCTGAAAGCTGATTCTGTCATTTCATCACACTCATTCTCCGTCCAGTCTTGTTCCCTTGCTGGTGGGGAGTTGTGATCCCTTGTAGGAGGAGAAGTGTTCTGGTTTTGGGTGTTTTCATCCTTTTTGCGCTGGTTTCTTCCCATCTTTGTGGATTTTTCCACCTGCTGACTTTGTAGTTGTTGTCTTTCTGATTTTGGTAATTTTAAGTCTGCTGTGGCAGAACTCATAAACCCCCTGCTCTTCCCCCGAGGTGTTCTGTCCCAGGGAGTTACTGTTTTCTGATGTTCCCCTGTGCGGTTGCTGTTTTCCCTGCCCACAAGGTGGCAGCCTAGTCACACTCAGGTTGCAGAGGCTTCGCTAAGCTGCTGTGGGCTCCACCCAGCTTCCGTGTGAACTTCTGGGTGTAGTTAGAACTGCTTCCGCTATGTTGGCCCGCCCCTGTAGTGACGGAGTCTCTGTAGTGGCGGATTGCCTTGGTACAGAACAGCAGGGTGCCTATGGAGAACGCCCCTCCTCCACAGAGCTGGACCGTCCCGGTTTCAGTTGTGTTTCAGGTCTTCTTGCTGGGTAAGAGGGGACACCGTCTCATCCGATCTGCCTCCGGAGCCGCTGCGTTGGCTAAAGCCGCGGCTCTGAGATTCGTGGCGCTGGCCTGGCTCCCCGTTTCAGCTCCCCTTGCTGGCTTATAGGGGACTCAGACTCTCTCACTTTATACAGTGAGCCGTTGCCTCAGGGTGCCGGCCCAGCGGCTGCGCCGTTCAAGCCAGCGGCGCCAGCAGCGCTGGCGACCCGTGTGGCTTCTCTGCGTGTGAATCTCCTGTTCTGTGGGCAGTAAAAATCAGTCTGGAAATACGGCGTCCACTCACCCTCTGTGCTTTCTCTCGGAGCTGCATTCCCGAGTTCCTCCTAAGCGGCCATCTTGGATCTCCCCTAGGCTTCATCAAGACCATACAACTCTTAACAGATATAAAAAATGACATACAACTGAATTTTTTAATACTTTACATTGTATGCAATTGCATTATGGATATCTCACATGGCTTTATCTGGCTTCTCTGATCTCATAATTCAGGCTGAGGATTAAACTGTGAACAATAAAGTTCCTTCTCTCATGGAACTAAATTCAGGATAGGTAAGAAAGAGAAAATAAACAGACAAATAAATACACACTATAATAGCAGTTAGTGAAAATTGCTGTGTACACAAATAAAACAAGCTAAGGGAATAGCAAATTATAAGAGATATTACTTCAGAAAGAGAGATCAAGGAAGTCGTCTTTCCTCCTGCAGGCTTCAGGGAATATTTGAACAGAAACCTTCCTGAGATGAGAGAGCAAGCCATGTGAATATCTGAGGGTAGAGCATTCCAGATAGAGGCTGGAACAGCAAGTCTGAGGACCCTGAGGCAGTAACCTATTTGAAGTGTTGAAGGAACCACAAAGAAGCCACTACCATGCGATGGAGACAGTAAACAGTGAAACATAAATGCATAATGTCATTTATTCATTCTGAAAATATTTGTGTGACTACTGAGTGCTAGGAACTCGAATAGAATCATGGAAATGGAAGATGTAATGTTTCCCTGTGAAGCTCACCTTGAAATAGGGGAAACAGACCAAAAGAATCCACTGAGAAATACATTTAAAAATTGCAGTTACTAAAACCAATATGCAAACAAAATAAAGGATGTTATGAGATGATTTCAGAAAAACAGTATTTATTTTGAATGCATTAGGAAATGCCTTTATTAAGAAGTGGATTTTAAGTTAAGGCTCAAAAAAGAAAGGAGGTGGTAATGTTGAGGCAGAGGGCTAATGTTTCAGCCAAGGAAATAGCACAAGTTATGTCCTTGAACAAGAAAGAGCCTGACACAAAGGACAACCCGACAGAAAAGCAGGGTAACTGGAACTATCTCTTGGCAATATGAGTGCTTGGGTTAAAAAGGGAGTGAAGCAACCCCTTGTGAATTCAATATTAACTAGGTGTTAATGATTCTCAAAAATAGTACACACCTTTCTTGGGAGTTTCAGGCACATGTATCTGCCATTTACCAAGCATTTGCCCTTTGATGTGTCAAGTCCACATGTTTAAAATCTTTTTTATCTTTAAATCTCTCCACTTCTCCAGGGCAAATATGCTTTCTATTCCTTTCATTCACAGTTGTCAGAAGGTACCACTATTCACCCAATTTTTCAAGAACTGTAGATACTAGTTCTTCATATCTGCTTCTTTTTCTCCTTTACTTTCATCTAGTTTCAGATTTTACTTGATTAATGTTCAAATATTCTTTTCTTCTCCATCCCAACTGGCAGTTTCTAAGTCGACATACTCTTTCTTGCTCATACTCTTGCAGTAGGCTTATTTGGTCTCTCTATCTTTAATGTTACCCTCATGCTTCAATTCATTCTCAGCAGCATTGTTTATACTTATCCTTGTGAAAGTAAATATGACTACACCAGTTCCTACTTAAAAAATGTAAATGACTCTCAACAATTTTATCACAGTCTCAAATTCCTAAGAAAGATATACCATGTTAATGATTTGTTCAGCCTTGTTCCCCACATCCTTCCAAATTGCACTTCATGCTCTAGTAACACTGACTCTAGTGTAGATCCCAAATGGAACTTACTTTGTCACCTCTTTCCATAACTTTACACAACATGTTGCCTCTGTCACAAATGTTCTCTTTACACTTTTCCAGTTGTCAAACTGTATCCTTCAAGTAGCCTTTCTTCAATTCTCTTAAGACAAATTGTGCTCATATTCACACTTTATCTGATTTATGTCTTTATAACTCAATAGTCTACTACAATGCCCAAGGTTCCATGAATATTTGTTATGTTATTATATAAATAAATGGATGGATGGATGGATAGATAGATGGATGAAATGGATGGCCAGAAGGACAGATGAATGGACACTGGAGGGAATTTGATCAAAAAGACTTTCTGATGAGACACATTTTTGTCTCAATGTTAAATACTGGCTAAGCTTAGAAAGATTGTGGTGAAAAAAGGGATACATTTCACGTGGATAGAATAATGAAAGCAATGTGAGGAGGAAGGTGAGAGATAGCTTTTTAGAAACAGTGAGTTCATCTGGGGTAAAATCTTTATATAAAAAATTAGTAGAAGCCAGAATATTAAGGTTGCTGGTAAAACAAGGAGAGAAAAGCAATGGCATCATATTTTAAAGGCATTCAAGCAAGAGTGATAGAAGTCAGTGGACAAAAAACAATCACATTTGCATGCAGAGAACATTGCTAAGAGCCATGAAGTGGGTTTTATTTGCTGTTAAAATTCTGCAGATTGATTGATAGTTAACTGTGTTGACAGCATACAAAAGTACTCCTTTTATTTTTAAATGCCTATGTAAAACCTAAGGTTAAAGATTTAATTTTGTTATAAAAAATCATCAGATCTAAAATTGTGTCTATGCTAGATTCTAATATGTATATACTTATATATTTAGACAGGAATGTGGACATGTTCTACCAAATCCTTTTGGCAGAATATTATTCATAATTCATCAAACTAGCACATTATTTTGAAACATAATGTAAGAAAATAAAGTTTTCAATAAAAAAAGGTCCAAGCAGTTACTTGCAAACATAACTAGAAAAGTAACCAAATAAATAGACTTATGAGAATCCTTCACTTTCACCTTTCACTCAGGAAATGAATCTATTAAATTCTGAAAGCTGAATTGTTTTAATTTCCTTTGAACAGTTTGGTATGTTTTTGAACTTAGGTGACAGGAAAGCTGTTGAAGTGACAAGAATGAGAATGGCAAATTCTAAATCTTAGAGTCATAAAGAAAAAAAAATCAGAACAGAATTGTTTCTACATATTCAAGAAGTAGAGAATGAGTATAAGTAGAAGAAAATAAATTTAATAAATTCAAGAAGTTAAGAGGCAAAGTGGTGGAAAGAATCTGAGAATTTTAAAAATATTTTAAAATTGTAGCAGATTATCATGCTTTAGTATAATAGCAATAATCTAATATAGAGAAAGTCTGTAGAGAAGATAAAAGTCTTAGTGGAAAAAGTAAAAGCACTGAGATGAAAAAGCTTTCTGAGCCTGTTTTCTCACATGTAAAATAAATAGAATGAAATATAAGATGCAAAAACAACTGTGAGAACTAGAGATATACTATATAATGTATTTGGTATGAGATAAGCAGTTAATAAGTAATTATTATTGTTATTATATTATCATAGAGTTTGACACACAAATAAGAGAAATTTAAGATTATGAAATAAATAAAATAATAAAAATTATGGAGAGTTATAAAGAAATCATCAGCAGATCAAGTTTTATACTGGCAGACTAGGGAGGAAATAGTTTTAAAGGATTATTTCTTGAATGGCTGAGCATATATGTTTTCTCTCTCCCCGTGTCAGAGAGAAGTGTTAACAGCTAGTTAGCAACTGGTGGCATTACTGACCTCCTAAACATTGCAAAATGTGAGGAACAAACTTCAGAACAAATATTCAGATTTTACTGTGCCATTGGAAATATAATTTCATTGCACATGCTCTGGAATGTGTAAAACATTAAACTTCTGGATTTGGTAGAAGTTAACAGCTCAATCCTTGCTAGATGGTTGGATCGGTGTTCGATCAGTGATGCTCAAGAAAACACTAACAGCCACTGACATCTTCTACAATGGATATTTGTACCCCTGGTACCAAAAAAATTCCCAAGCTCAACCAAGCCAATGCAGATTTCAGACTCTCAACTTCCAACAAAGAAGGAGCAGAAAAAAATTATTGCTATGAAACAATGCATTGAGTAGTTAGGAAGAAGATGGCTAAAAACCTATTACATATTTGTAATTTAGTAAAAACCTTATTTACAAGGAATTATCTGAACTTTCAAAGAAGATGACACTGTTAGAGGAAGAGAAGATGATTGTCAAAAAGAAGAATTGCCTCACTTTCCACTTTTTGTGTAATAGTAGTTTAAAACATCTTTTTCTACTTGAATTGCAAAAAATGTTTAAATAAAACTTGGATTTATTATATCAAAACAAAACTTCTTTTTATCCCATTGAAAGTGGGATAGGCTCATTTGTTGAAAAGGGTGTCCTTTTCCCACTTTATGTTTTTGTTTGCTTTGTTGAATATCAGTTGGCTGTAAGTATTTAGGTTTATTTCTCAGTTCTGTATTCCATCCCATTGGTCTATTGCCTATTTTTATACCAGTACCACACTGTTTTGGTAACAAACATATCATCAGCAAACAGTGACAGCTTGACTTCCTCTTTACTGATTTGGATCCACTTTATTTCTTTCTCTTGTCTGATTGTTCTGGCTAGAACTTCCAGTACTATGTTTAAGAGGAATGGTGAGAGTGGGCATCCATGTCTTGTTCCAGTTCTCAGAAGGAATGCTTTCAACTTTTCCCTATTCAGTATTATGTTGGCTGTGGATTTGTCATAGTTATGTCCCTTGTACTCCAATTTTGCTTAGCAATTTAATCATAAAGCGGTGCTGGATTTTGTTAAATGCTTTTTCTGCATCTATTGAGATGATCATGTGATTTTCATTTTTAATTTTTTATATAGCATATCACATCTATTGATTTCCATATGTCAAAACATTGCTGCACCCCTTGTATGAAACCCACTTGATCATGGTGGATTAACACTTTGATATGTTGTTGGATTCAATTAGCTAGTATTTTGTTAAGGATTTTCGCATCTATGTTCATCAAGGATATTGGTCTGTAATTTTCTTTTTTGGTTATCTCCTTTCTGGGTTTTGGTATTAGGGTAATGTTGGCTTCATAGAACGAATTAGGGAGGGTTCCTTTTTTATCTATCTTGTGGAATAGTGCCAAAAAGATTGGCACCAATTCTTTGAATATCTGGTAAAATTATGCTGTGAATCCATCTGGTCATGGACTTTTATTTTGTTGGTAATTTTTAAATTACCATTTCAATCTCTCTGCTTGTTATTGGTCTTTTCAGGGTATCTGATTTTTCCTGATATAAGCTAGGAGGATTGTATTTTTCAAGGAATTTATCCATTTCTTCTAGTTTTTCTAGTTTATGTGCATAAAGGTGTTCATAGTACCCTTGAATAATCCCTTGTATTTCAGTGATGTCAGTTGTAATATCTCCTGTTTTGTTTCTTAATGACGTTATTTGGATTTTCTCTCTTCTTTTCTTGGTTAATCTTGCTCATGGTTTATCAATTTTATTTATCTTTTCAAAGAATCAACTTTTTGTTTTATTTACAAGTTACAGACTGGGATAAAATATTTGTAATCCACCTATGTAGCTGTGCTAGCCTAACAGACTCCATCTTAGATGTGAGCCAGACAAACCATCCTAGCCTCTCCCTCCCTGTCATTTGTCTTTCAGGTACATAGCTGGGTCACTCTGTACTCAGAAACTTGTAACTGTTGTAGCTATATCCTGCTTGCAGTCTTCCTGCTATTGTGAATACCCTACCCCCCTTGGTGATTGATTGTATGGAAAGTCCCTCCTGCTACCCCGCTTGGTAACCAACAATCCTGGAAACCTCCTGCCTCCTGGTTACCAGCTTCGTCCTACTAACTTGCTTGTTCTGCTTCTGTAAAATTCTACTTTGTCACCCTTTTCTCTAAGCAAGATAAAAAAAGGAATCAAGCCCCTTCCTCAGGGCCCAGAGATTTTGAGCGTGAGCTGCCCTTTGGTCACTGGCAATAAAGGACTCCTGATTCAATCTCAGAGTGTGGCACTTTCCTTATAACTCACTCGTTTACAACATAGCAAAAGACTAGTATGTAGAATATATGAAGAACTCTCAAAACTCACACAGCAAAAAACAAAAACAAAAAATCAATCCAATCAGAAAATGGGCACAAGAGATGAACAGACATTTTGCCAAAGAGGCTAGACAGATGACAAAAAAGCACATGAAAAGATATTCAGCATCATTAGCCAATAGACAAACACAAATTAACATCCCAATATAGTATCACTTCACATGTATCAGAATAGCTAAAATAATAGCAATAGCAAATTCTGGTGAGAATTATGAAAAATGGAATCATTGATATGTTGTATGTGGGAATGTAAAATAGTACAGCCATTCTGAAAAACAGTTTGGCAGTTTCTTATAAAACTGACAAGCAATTTCTATACTATTCAACAACTAATAATTGGGCATTTATCTCAGAGAAAAGTAAACTTATGTTAATGCAAAAACAAAGGGCCGGGCGCGGTGGCTCAAACCTGTAATCCCAGCACTTTGGGAGGCCGAGGCGGGCAGATCACGAGGTCAAGAGATCAAGACCATCCTGATCAACATGGTGAAACCTCGTCTCTACTAAAAATACAAAAAATTAGCTGGGCATGGTAGTGCATGCCTGTAATCCCAGCTACTCAGGAGGCTGAGGCAGGAGAATTGCTTGAACCCAGGAGGCGGAGGTTGCAGTGAGCTGAGATCGCGCCATTGCACTACAGCCTGGGTAACAAGAGTGAAACACCGTCTCAAAAAAAAAAAAAAACCTGTACATAAATGTTCAAAGCAGCTTTACTCATAATAGCCAAAACCTGGAACCAACTCAGATGCCCTTCAATAAGTGATTGGCTGAACAAACTGTGGTACACGCATACCATGGAATATTACACAGCAGTAAAAAGAAATGAGCTGTTGATACACACATAAACTTAGATGAAGCTCCAGGAAATTATGTTGGGGGCGGGGGAAGACAATCCCAAAAGATTATATACTATATAATTTCATTTATACAATATTCTTAGGAGAGAGGGATTACCAGGGTTTAGAAATGGGAAAGAGGGGGATATGATTACAAATTTAAACCACTAGAACCACTAGAGAGCCTTGTGGTGATGGAATTGTTTTGCATCTTGATGATGGTGAATACAAACACCCATACGTGTGATAAAATTGCATGGAGCTACACACACACACACACACACACACACACACACACACGGAAGTACAAGTAAAGTTGGGAAAATGTAAATAAAGTTGGTATATTATACTTTTGAAAGATATTACAATTGGGGGAAACTAGACAAAGAATACATGAGATTGTTCTACATTTCTTACAACTACATGTAAATGCAAAATTATCTCAAAATAAAAAGTTTAATTTAAAAAATAACTTTGGCCAGACGCGGTGGCTCACGTCTGTAATTTCAGCACTTTGGGAGGCCAAGGTGGGTGGATCACGAGGTCAGGAGATCAAGACCATCCTGGCTAACACAGTGAAACCCTGTCTCTACTAAAAATACAGAAAATTAGCCGAGCGTGGTAGCACATGCCTGTAGTTCCAGCTACTCGAGAGGCTGAAACAGAGAATTGCTTGAACCCAGGAGGTGAAGGTTGCAGTGAGCCAAGATCACGCCACTGCACCCCAGCCTGGGGACAGAGCGAGACTCCATCCCCCCCAAAAAAAGCTTGATACATTAATTTAATTAATGTGTATAGTTATTAGGTTGTAAGAAATTAAAAATTACTTTTAAGCAACTAAGAGGTTTAATATCTGGTATATCATTGTATTAAAAAAAGTCATGTAGTATTCTTCTTCAAGATAATTCTGGACAAATTAGACTGATTTTTATAACTTTGGTTTAAGAGCAACTCTATATCTCCTCCCTGGTTTTACCATCATGTAAAAATAATGCTAACAGAATACTTCAGTTTTTGCAAGTGTTGGGTATATTACTCATGAATAGTCTACTTCAAATGTCCCAAACTTCCTGTACTCGTTTGGTGTATCAGATAACCTAACATCACTTAGAAAACTGCAAGATGTCAGGTTCAACTAAATTAAATAATAATAAATAATGTATTAATTAAAGGAGATCAATGCATGCAGTGCTACAAATCACAGGAATTTTAACTGCCAGCCGAAAACTGTAATTTCCAGATTTTTAGTTAATTTTAAAATCTTGAACTACAATATTAATTTGAGTTGCTTAATAAATGGTCTTCATGGATTAGACAGCTTAATTTTAAAATGCCTATTTTCTTATTTACTACATAATAGAGTAGCCATCAGTTAACAAATTAAAAAGTACAAATGAATCTGGGTTATGTTAAAGTGCATGTTCCTCTTTTAAGAAATAAAAAATACAGTATCGTAAGGGGATATGTATACAAAATAACAAATATATATTGGTTTATTGTGGGATTAAAAAGAATAATTTTATTCTAAAGTAAACGTGCCACAATGTAAAGAAGGATAATAAAATGCAAATATAATGATTTGTACCATAAATCTAAAAGATCTGAGAAGAAATGAACTTCACGTGCCTTATAGTAGTTGGAAATAATGAGCTTGAAAGGAAATACAAAATGTGTTGAAATGTTTGACAAAGTTCAGTAACTGTGATGAGTTTATTCATTAGGAAAAAAGACTCGAATCTTGTATTGCATATTGTCATATAGGTGATATTTAAAAAGGCAAAACTAAAATATGTTCTCTTTGTTACAAGGGCTGAATAACACTGCTCAAATAACAAAAATTCCATCTTATCACCACAATAACTCTATGGGGTTTGGAATACTTAAATTATTTTAGCTAGCTTATTTCTTGAAAATATTTAATTTAATAGTAATAATTGCTATTTATTGTCATATTTAAATACTGGCTGGTAACTATTGTCTTTAGAACCTATGACATATGTTCACATCTTTTCTTTTCTCATGTTTTTGCTTTTTGCAGATTCAGGTTCCAAATTTGAAGTAACAAAACTATTAAGATTTCTTTTACATACAAATTATGTTTGAGTCACCCTATAGTTATGAATTACCTAGTGGCCAACAGGTAACACAGAAATTTATTCCTTCATTAAAATAATTAGACATGTTTGACATTCTTCAGATGTTTGATTAGCTCAATATTGTTAGGAGAGCTGCCCTGGTTAATTTTATTTTCAAAAGGATAAAATATCATCCTTCTTAGGTAAATTTTATATAGGTAAAGGCTATTAATATAAATTTATTCCCAGTTTGTGAATTTTAACACTTAAAAAGAAATATATTCATGTTTATGTTCAAAGACTAATTATTGCCAACAAATTAACTTTTAATATATTTTATTTACATTTAAATGTCCATTTAATTTATTATAATATATTGATATAGATGACACTCATAATGCACTTAATGATGTAAACTAAAGACTCCGGAAATTTATTAATACCCTCACTATCAGGATTATAATTTATTAAATCTTTATAATTTATTATATCTTATGCCTCAACAGAACAAACTATCCTCTTTCTTTCTAGTATTTTTGGCTACTGTGATAAAATAATTCCAGGCATTTAGTCTTATCATCTACAAAAAGTTTTCTTCTTTTTGCTTACATTTGTCTAAAGGCGCTGTGATACAACTTTTAAAAATCAAATATTCTATTAAAAAAAGAAATCATAAGAACCTCAGGAAAGACTGTATCAGGTAGACCTGACTGTTGTTGTTACAAGGAATATACTCATGGTTCAAGCTTTCCAAGTTATCACCAGGCTCTGATTTACATGCCTGAGTCAGAATCTCAGGATCATTTTAATCTCAAAGCAGATGACTACATGGGAATTAACTGCTTAACTCAAGGGCAAGCAAACAGGAATCGATTACGTAGGACACTGTCTTACGTTTGTGCTGCTGTAACAAATACTTAAACAGCTTTGTAACTGGGTAATGAGTAGAGACTGGAAGAATTTTGAAATGCATGCCAGAAAAAGTTTGTCTTGCCATGAATGGAGACTTAGTGGGAGATTCTGTTGAGGGCTCAGAAAAGAAAATCTATAGAGAAAGCCTGAATATTCTTCATGATTACCTAAGTGACAGTGATCAGAATGTTAGAAATAGACTGTAAAGGCTATTCTGACGAGGTCTTAGACATAATAAAGAATATATTATTGGAAACTGAAGGAAAGGCCATCCTTGTTATAATAAGGCAAAAAAAAAAAAAGGTGGATGCAGTGGCTCACACCTGTAATCCCAGCACTTTGGAAGGCTGAAGTGGGTGGATCACCTGAGGTCAGAAGTTTGAGACTAGCCTGACCAACTAGTCTCAAACTTAATAATAAATAGTGGTGAAACTCTGTCTCTACTAAAAATACAAAAATTAGCTGGGTGTGGTGGCGGGTGTCTGTAATCTCTGCTACTTGGGAGGCTGAGGCAGGAGAATTGCTTGAACCCAGGAGGCAGAGGTTGCAGTGAACCAAGATTGTACCATTCCACTCCAGCCTGGGCAACAGAGCGAGACTCCATCTCAAAAAATAAAATAAAATAAATTTAAAAAATAAAATGGCAAAAACAACCCCACAAAATACTTGGCTGTATTATGTTCATGTTTTGGGACTTTGTAAAGGTAGAATTTAAGAACAATCAACTAGGATACCTAACACAAAAAATCTCTAAGCAGCAAAATGTTGAAGGAATTGCATGGCTTCTTTTACCTGCTTATAGTAAAACAAGGAATGAAATAATGGTTTAAAGAGGAAAAGTGTAATCAAAAGAAAAGAAGAACCTAAAGATTTAGAAAATTCTCATACTAGCCATGTAAAGATAAAAAATTGTGTTCAGGAGAGAAAACTAAGGGTGTCCCAAGCGACCATTTCATAAGGAAATCGGTATATACAGAAGCCAGGTGTTATTATCAAGACAATAAAAGAATGACCCCAAGGGCATTTCAGAGGTCTTCAGTCTGCCATGTTCATCAAAGGCCTAGAGTGCCATGGCTGGAAGACAGTACAGTTTCAAAGGAGGACAGGACAGTTTCAGGGACACCCATGGGACCTCAAAGCTTGCTGTGCAGGGATGCCTCAAATCTCTGCTTCCTGACTTCAGGAGCAGGGCTACTTGGCCCGCCCAGCCCAGGTGCAGCTTTAGCCAATTCTTTGGAAGGTACAAGTTGGAAACCTTGGCCACATTCCTGTAGTGCTAATTTTGCAGGCTTACAGAGTGAAAGAGATGTGTAGGCATGGCTGTCTCCACCTAGAATTCAAAGAATGCCTCTGACAGCCTTGGAGCCCCTGCAGCCACTTGCCACAGGGGTGAGGCCACTACAGAGAGCCACCACTAAGGCAATGCTTAATCAAGCCATGCAGGCAGAGCTACCACAAAGACTCCACACCTTTGGGACATACAACACCAACCCAGGAGAGCTGCAGCCACCCAACTTCCACCAGTAACAGCTATGATGTGGGCTGCACCAGGAAATCCATGATGGCATGATGCCTGGGGGCATTGAAGGTCCAACCCTCTCCCCCAGCATGTCCAGAAGCAGGACATGGAGCGAAGCCTCAAGGTTTAAGTTATTTAGCCAGTAGGATTTTGGACTTAATTGAGAACTATTGCTTTTATCTTCTTTCCTATTGCTCCCTTTTATAATGGCAATGTCCATCCTATACCTGCCTCATCATTGTATTTTGAAAGTATATAACTTGTTTGATTTCACAGGTTCACAGCTGGAGAGAAATTTGTTTCTGGGCAAGTCATACATTGAGTCTCACTTACATTTAGATGAGACTCTCCTTCAAAGTTCAAGTGCTGTAAATATGACAGTATTAAGAGGTGGGACCTTTAAGAAGTGATTAGACCATGAGGGCTTCTCCTTCATTAATAGAATTAAGGCTCTTATAAAAGAAGGTTCACATAGCATTTTGTTTCTTGCCCTTCCACTTTCTGCCATGTGAGGACACAATGTCCTTCCCTTTCAGAGGATACAGCCCTCAAAAGAAAGCCAAATTTGATAGCACCTTGATCTTGGACTTCCCAGCCTCCAGACTCTGGAAAAATAAATTTCTATTTTTTATAAATTACCCAATTTCAGGTATTTTGTTGCAACAGTACAAGGCACTACAAAGATAGATACATGGAACTAATGTAACTGATTTAATTAGTATAATATTCTATTTTTGATGCACATTCAAAAAACCTATTTTTTTCTTCTTAATCTATGCCTAATCCTCAACATAACCAGCTTTATTTATAGAAATTGGAATTAAATACTCTCTAAGTGGTATCTTCCTCCAATATAATGCTAAGGATTTAAAAGCAAACATCTAAAGGAATAATTTAATATAGATAATATACTAAGAAATCCTAAGGGAATTTAAAAATAATGCTCAGAAAATAATGGCATATTATGATTGACCTTGTCATCAAAACAGTTATAAGTTCAATTGTATGAACAGTAGCTTTATTAGATTATTTTATGTTTTATGATCATTTAATTACAAGTTCAATAAAATTGGATTCTCCTTCCTACCAGAATATAATTGAACAAATCAAATTTCTATCTATGACCAGGCCAAAAATCTTGTTTACCTAGGTCAGATAAGTCCACTATTAAAAAGCAATGACTATGTTTCACATGTGGAAATGATGCCTACACATTTCTCTTAGGAAAAATTTCCTGATACCTGCTCTATGACATATGAAGTCTTGACATTACAGGTAGTAAAGAATATCAATTCCACACAAAGAAGGAAACAATAGGTACCCACTGGGGCCTACCTGATGATGGACAGCGGGAGGAGAGTGAGAATCAAAAAACTACCTAGCAGGTAATATGTTTATCATGGTGACAAAGTAATCTGTACACAAAGCCCCTGTGGCACACAATTTACCCATGTAACAAACCTACACATGTACCCCTGAACCTAAAATAAAAGTTGGAAGGAAATATTTAAAAAGAATGCTACTCCCAGTAATCCAGGAATACCAACAAAAAAAGGGATCTCAGACAAAGATGACCCTTTATACTTATAAGTTATATAGGAGAAAACTAGTAGTAGTAAATGAGATGGTTCTTAGTTCTGAATCACAATAGAATTGTTAAGAACAATAAAATTCTTCAGTGACATAAAAGCAAATTACAGTCCCAGGTCTTTTAAATACTTTCAAATAAAAGTTAACTTTTAAGGCTTTAATATTTTGTAGCTCCAAATGTTTTCACCATGCTAAAAAAGAGACCAAAATCTCTGAAATAAACGGTCACATGAAACTAAATATCACCAAGTGAAAAATCACTGAAAAAGAATCACCAAATATCACCAAGTATCACTGAAAGAGAGAAAAATTACTAAGTATATTATATGGTCAAATTGACACCTTATTGGCAAGCACTTTACCATATGGAGGGAAAGCAAAACTTGGAAATCTAGAAGCAAAGCTAAATTGGCACTGCTTTTAATAAGCGTAAACACTTCAAATACCATGGTCAAAAAGAATACTGTGTCCTCTGAGGAAATAAAAGAATTGTAACTAGTTCTGATCCCCCAAATAATAAAAATCTGAACATTTCACACAAATTGTGATTCTGACATAAACAATGTTGTCCCTGATCTTTTCTATGCAGATGTGGAATATGTGTTGTGGCCTTTGTTAATGTAATACTCAATGCTACACAGTTTTTGTTGTCCACTTTGATCAGACAGATGTACACTCAGAAACTTATCTAATTTTGCAACGTATTTTATTTGGAAATACCTGGCATTGTATTATTTGGTGAAACAGCCCTTCTTTTTTTACAGTCAATGTATTCTTTCTTTTTCTAAATGTTTATAATTGAGTGCTGTTTTTTGACAAGACTTACATTGACAGAAAGCTGGGCAAAGAAATACACAACTTTAGTGTTACAATTTGATCCACTATTGATAAAGGACAATTTGAAATTATACAATAAGTGGTAAAACTAGTAAAAGAGAAGGTGGATACAAGATGGCCGAATAGGAACAGCTCTGGAGTGCAGTTCCCAGTGAGAACAAGGCAGAGGGTGAGTGATCACCGCATTTCCAACTGAGTTATTACTGCCCACAAACCAAGAGATTACTAGACTGAAAAGCACCATGAGTTTCCAGAATGGCTGTTTCAGCTGGCGCAGTAGGTCTCTGCACAAAAATTCACACAAATTTGGGTGGCCGTTTCAACTGGAGCCTGGAATGTCTGAGAGACAGAGCTACCCATTCAACTGAAAAACAGGGGGCTGAAACAGGGAGCCAGGTGATCTGGTTCAATGGGTCACACCCACACAAACACCAGCAATCTGAAATGCTCTGGATTGAGAGTTTCACAACAAGTGCAGCTGGACCTGGGATGGTCCAGCTCTGTAGGGTGAGGGGTGGTCACCATTACCGAGGCAGTCCACCATTACCGAGGCAGTCCACAATTACCGAGGCAGTCTGCCATTACCGAGACAGTCTGCCATTACCAAGACTATCCTCCATTACTGAGGCAGTCTGCCATAACAGAGGCAGTCCTCCATTACTGAGGCAGACCGCCATTACCAAGGCAGTTCTAACTATACCTCTATAAACAAAATTGCAAGGAAGTTCACAAAGCAGCTGTGTAGAGCCCATGGCAGCTCGGCAATGCTTCTGCTGGCAGACTGAGACTAACCTACCTCCTCACTGGGCAGGGCATCTCTGAAAAAAGGTAGCAGCACGTCAGAAATTTATAAATGAAGCCCCACCTTCTCAGGACAGAGCACCTGGGGAAAAAGACAGTTATGAGTTCCACTGCAGCAGATTTCAACATCCCTGCCCAGTAACTCTGAATGGAACAATGGAATTCACAGCTCAGCACTTCAGCTCCTATAAGGAACAGACTGTCTCCTCAAGCAGCTCCCTGACCCCAGTATATCCAAAGAGACACCTCATAAAGGAGAACTCAGGCTGACATCTGGCAGGTATCCTTCTGGGAAAAAGATAGCAGCAGAAGAAACTGGCAGCAACTCTTACTATTCTGCAGCTGCCACAGGTGATTCCCAGGCAAGGAGGGTCTGGAGTCAACCTCCAGCAGTCCTACAGCAGAGAGGCCTGACTATTAGAAGGAAAACTAAAAAACAGAAAGAGATAACTTCATCATCAAGAAAAGGATGTCTACTCAGAGACCCCATCTGAAAGTCACCAACTACAAAGACCACAGGTAGATAAAATCACAAATGTGTGAAGAAAATTGTGCAAAAAGGATGAAAACACCCAAAACCAGAATGCCTCTCCTCCTCCAAGAGATCATAGCTCCTCACCAGCAAGGGAACAAGGCTGGATGGAGAATGAATCTGATGAACTGACAGAAACAGGCTTCAGAAGGTGGGTAATAACAAATTATTTAAGCTAAAAGAACACGTTCTTACCCAATTCAAAGAAACTAAGAACCTTGAAAAAACATTTGACGAAATGCTAACTAGAATAAACATCCTAGAGAACAATATAAATGACCTGATGTAGCTGAAAAACACAACACAAGAACTTCATGATGCATACACAAGTTTAAATAGCCTAATAGATCAAGCAGAAGAAAGGATATATCAGAGATTGATGATCAACTCAATGAAATAAAATAAGAAGGCAAGATTAGAGAAAAAAGAGTAAAATAATGAACAAAGCCTCCAAAAAATATGGGATTATGTGAAAAGCCCTAATCTACGTCTGATAGCTGTACCTGAATGTGGCAGAGAGAATGAATCCAAGCTGGAAAACACTCTTCAGGATATTATCCAGGAGAACTTCCACAGTCTAGCAAGACAGACCTATATTCAAGTCCAGAACACCACAAAGATATTCTTCAAGAAGAGCAACCCCAAGGCACATAATCGTCAGAATCACCAGGGTTGAAATGAAGCAAAAAATGCTAAGGGTAGCCAGAGAGATAGGTCGGATTACCCACAAAGGGAAGCCCATGAGACTCATAGCGGATCTCTCAGCAGAAACACTATAAGCCAGAAGTGAGTGGGGGCCAATATTCAACATCCTTAAAGAAAAGAACTTTCAACCTAGAATTTCATATTCAGCCAAACTAAGCTTCATAAGCGAAGGAGAAATTAAATCCTTTACAAACAAGCAATTGCTGAGAGATTTCATCACCTCCAGGCCTCCCTTACAAGAGTCCCTGAAACAAGCACTAAACATAGAAAGAAGCAACCAGTATCAGCCACTCCAAAAATGTACAAAATGGTAAAGACCATCAACACAATGAAAAAAATGCATCAACTAACAGGCAAAACATCCAGCTAGCATCAAAATGGCAGGATCAAATTCACACATAAAAATATTAACCTTAAATGTAAATGGGCTAAATACTCCAATCAAAAGACACAGACTGGCAAATTGGATAAAAAGTCAAAACTCATCAGTGTGCTGTATCCAGGAAACCCATCTCACATGCAAGGACACACATGGCTGAAAATAAAGGGATGGAGGAAGATTTACCAAGCAAATGGAGAGCAAAAAGAGCAGGAGTTGCAATCCTAGTCTCTGATAAAATAGACTTTAAAGCAACAAAGATCAAAAGAGACAAAGAAGGGCATTGCATAATGGTAAAAGGATCATGCAACAAAAAGAGCCAAAGACCCTAATATATATGTGCCCAATACAGGAGCACCCAG
Source organism: Aotus nancymaae (assembly GCF_030222135.1). Lineage (NCBI taxonomy): Eukaryota > Metazoa > Chordata > Mammalia > Primates > Aotidae > Aotus > Aotus nancymaae. The sequence continues at coordinate 52,913,279 of NW_026988454.1, forward strand.
ATATATAAGGCAAGTTCTTAACGACCAACAAAGAAACTTACAATCCCTCACAACAATCGTGTGAGACTTTAACACTCCACTGTCAATATTAAACAGATCAATGAGACAGAAAATTAAGAAGGATATCCAGGACATGAACTCAGATCTGGACCAAGCAAACCTAATAGACATCTACAGAACTTTCCACCCAAAATCCACAGAATATACATTCTTCTTAGCACCACATCACACCTACTCTAAAATTGACCACATAATTGGAAGTAAATCACTCCTCAGTAAATGTAAAAGAACAGAAATCATAACAAACAGTCTCTCAGACCACAGTGCAATCAAATTAGAACTCAGGATTAAGAAACTCACTCAAAACCACACAAGTTCATGGAAACTGAACAACCGGCTCTGGAATGTTGACTGGATAGACAACGAAATGAAGGCAGAAATAAAGATGTTCTTTGAAACAAATGAGAACGAAGATACAATGTACCAGAGTCTCTGGGACACATCTAAAGCAGTGAGTAGAGGAAAACTTATAGCAATAAATGCCCAAATGAGAAGCAAGGAAAGATCTAAAATCGACACCCTATCATCAAAATTGGAAGAGCTAGAGGAGCAAGATCAAAAAACTCAAATGCTAACAGAAGAGAAGAAATAACTAAGATAAGAGCAGAGCTGAAGGAGATAGAGACATAAAAAACCCTTCAAGAAATCAATAAATCCAGGAGCTGGTTTTTTGAAAAGATCAACAAAATAGATAGACAGCAAGTGAGATAAAAAATAAATAATTAAATAAGAGAGAAAAGAATCAAATAGATGCAATAAAAAAAGATAAAGGGAATATCAACACCAATTCCACAGAAATACAAACTACCATCAGAGATTACTACAAACAACTCTGTGCAAAAAACCCAGTAAACCTGGAAGAAATGGATATATTTCTGGGCACTTGCACCCCCACAAGCCTAAACCAGGAAGAAGTTGAAACCCTGAATAGACCAATAACAAGGGCTGAAGTTGAGGCAGCAATTAATAGCCTGCCAACATAAAAAAGTCCAGGTCCAGATGGATTCACAGCTGAATTCTACCAGACATACAAATAGGAGCTGGCACTACCCTTTCTCAGACAATTCCAAACAATCCACAAAGAGGGAATCTTTCTCAAAACATTTTATGAGACCTACATCACCCTGATACCAAAACCCAGCAGAGACTCAAAAAAAAAGAAAATTTTAGGCCAATATCCATGATGAACATAGATGCAAAAATCTTCGATAAAATGCTAGCAAACCAATTGCAACAGCACATCAAAAAGCTTATCCATTAAGATCAAGTAGGCTTCATCCCAGGGATGCAAGGCTGGTTCAACATATGCAAGTCTATAAACATAATCCACCACATAAACAGAAACAAAGAAAAAACCACATGATTATCTCAGCAGATGCAGAGAAGGCCTTCAACAAAATTCAACAGCCCTTTATGTTAAAAATTTTCAATAAACTGTGAATCAACACAATGTATGTCAAAATAATAAAAGCAATTATTGCAAACCCACAGCCAATATCATACTGAATGGGCAAAAACTGGAAGCATTCCCTTTGAAATCTGGCACTAGACAAGAATGCCCTCTCTCTCTACTCCTATTCAATACAGTATTGGAAGTTCTAGCCAGAGCAATCAGGCAAGAAAAAGAAATAAAGGTTATTCAAATAGAAAGGAGGAAGTCAAATTGTCTCTATTTGCAGATGACATGATTGTATATTTAGAAGACCCCATCGTTTCAGCCCAAAATCTCCTGAAACTGATAAGCAACTTCAGCAAAGTCTCAGGAAAATCAATGTGCAGAAATCACAAGCATTCCTATAGACCAACAAAAGACTTAAAGAGAGCCAAATCAAGAACAAACTGCCATTCACAATTGCTACAAAGAGAATAAAATACCTAGGAATACAGCTAACAAAGGATGCAAAGAACCTCTTCAAGGAGAACTACAAACCACTGCTCAGGAAATAAGAGAGGACACAAACAGATGGAAAAACATTTCATGCTTATGGTTAGGAAGAATCAATATTGTGAAAACAACCATACTGCCCAAGGTAATGTATAGAATCAATGCTGTCTCCATCAAGCTACCTATGACCCTCTTCATAGAACTGTAATAAACCACCTTAAACTTCATATGGAGCCTAAAGAGAGCCCACATAGCCAAGGCAATTCTAAGCAAAAAGCACAAAGTGGGAGGCATCATGCTACCTGACTTCAAACTATACTACAAGCCTACAGTAATCAAAACAGCATGGTACTGGTACCAAAACAGAGATATAGACCAATGGAGCAGAACAGAGGCCTCGGAGGCAATGCCACATATCTACAACCATCTAATATTTGACAGACCTGACAAAAACAAGCAATGGGGAAAGGATTCCCTGTTTAATAAATGGTGTTGGGAAAACTGGCTAGCCATGTGCGGAAAGCAGAAACTGGAGCCCTTCCTGACACCTGACACTTAGATTAACTTCAGATGGAGTAAAGATTTAAACATAAGACCTAACACCATAAAAACCCTAGAAGAAAATCTAGGCAAAACCATTCAGGACATAGGCATAGACAAGGACTTCATGACTAAAACACCAAAAGCACTGGCAACAAAAGCCAAAATAGACAAATGGGATCTAATTAAACTCCAGAGCTCTGTAAAGCAAAAGAAACAATCATTAGAGTGAACTGGCAACCAACAGAATGGGAAAAAATGTTTGCAATCTACCCATCTGACAAAGGGCTAATATCCAGAATCTACAAAGAACTAAAATAGATTTACAAGAAAAACAAACAAACAAATCCATCAAAAAGTGGGCAAAGGATATGAACAGACACTTTTCAAAAAAAGACATATGAGGCCAACAAACATATGAAAAAATGCTCATCATCACTGGTCATTAGAGAAACACAAATCAAAACTACACTGAGATACCATCTCATGCCAGTTAGAATGGCAATCATTAAAAAATCTGGAGACAACAGAGCTGGAGAGGATGTGGAGAAATAGGCACACTTTTACACTATTGGTGGGAGTGTAAGTTGGTTCAACTATTGTGGAAGAGAGTATGGCGATTTCTCAAGGACGTAGAAATAGAAATTCCATTTGATCCAGCAATCCCATTACTAGGTATATATCCAAAGGATTATAAATTGTTCTATTATAAAGACACATGCACACATATGTTCATTGCTGCCCTGTTTATGATAGCAAAGACCTGGAACCAACCCAAATGCCCATCGATGATAGACTGTACAAGGAAAATGTAGCACATATACACCATGGAATATTATGCAGCCATAAAAAACGATGAATTTGTGTCCTTTGTAGGGACATGGATGAATCTGGAAACAATCATTCTCAGCAAACTGACACAAGAACAGAAAAACCAAACACTGCATGTTCTCACTCATAGGCTAGTGTTGAACAATGAGAACGCATGGACACAGGGAGGGAAGCATCATACACTGGGGTCTGTTGGAGGGGACTAGAGGAGGGACAGTGGGGGGTAGGGTGGTTGGGGAGGGATAACATGGGGAGAAATGCCAGATATAGGTGACAGGGGGGTGGAGGCAGCAAACCACATTGCCATGCAGGTATCTGTGCAAAAATCCTACATGTTCTGCACATGTACCCCAGAATCAAAAAGGCTACATACATACACACACATATATATATTCTATATATATACACACACACACACACTATATATATATATATTTAATTAAGAAAACTAAACAGTCATGGGATTAATTGTCAAATGAGTGATTAGGAATTAAATGCAAAAGGACATCAATAAGGAATAAATCACTCCTGCTGGATGCTTGGACACTTTGTCTGAGAAGCAGTAGTTTTATTGCTAGAGCGACTTAAGGTGGGTAGAGAAGAGGTCTCAACAGGGGAGGAAGAACATGAGTTAAAGCACAGAAAATTAAAGCACTAACTTTTCTCTTTGTGAAACTGTTAATATTTTACATGACTTCTCTGGCTCATATCTTTCTATAATATTTAAGTACTTCACATAAAAGTAGTTCATTCTTATTATGAGAAAAATTTTAGAGGTTAAAAGAAAGGTCATACTACGTCTCGGAATTCAAAATTATAGGATCTTCAAGGAACTTGAAAAAGTTTTTCATTTATTATTAGGCAAAAAAAAAGTTAACTCATTATTGTCTGTCTAAAGAATACTAAAAATGTTATAATATTTTTCTAAATAAAATTACATGTTCTCCAAACATGAACAGAGTTTTACAATGAGAGAAAAAAAAATCAGCCTTTTTCCCTCTGCTAAGACCAAAGATATTCAGTACGTGTTCGCTTCAGAAATCCATTTGACCTTTATTTTGCTATTGACATTTCTATGTGAGATTTTTGCATTGGATGCTCTGCTGCCAAGGGATTGGTAGTGGAAGTTGAGTTCATGTTGTTTCCCTTTCTTCTTAATTTTTAATGACAAGTCTCTGAATTACCAGATTGTGTCAATTATCCTCCAAGAAATCTAATTTTGTTAATGAAATTAGTTGCTTGGAAGAGAAACATAAGCATTAATTTCAGTTTAGCAGTTCCTCTTTGAGCTGCAGCAGGTGCTATTTGATGGAATTGTCAGCACTTGATAAGAGTTTATTGGTCCTCACACTCAAATCAAATCAGTGCTGTCCCAACAACTCTGAGGCCAATGACATGGCACATGGCAGTAGATCAGGGAAACAAACTTTCCAAACTTCAGTAAAGCACATGGCAATTTCCCTGAAAAGGATTAATGTGATATTTATTATTTTAATTATCCTAAGTCTAAAACTCATAAATAATAAAGTAAGTGAAATATTTAAGAAATTATCCATGATGGTTCAAGACCAAAGCACATTTTTCCAGGAATGCCTCTCTAGATCAGTCTAAAATGTACTTTTTATTTGAACTATCAAGATGGTTTCCTATTTATTTTACTTTGTTAATAAAAAACTCTTGGCGTAGTCTATATTCTGACTTGTTATGGCTTTGAACAGATCATGGAAGTCACAGTGTATAATCGTCATCTATTGCAGCAAAGTCACAGTACAAATTATTATTCACCCCAACCCAAATCCCCATCAAAGATAGACTGGACAAGGAGAACGTGGCACATATACACCATGGAATACTATGCAGCCATAAAAAACAATGAGTTCATGTCTTTTGCAGGGACATGGATGAATCTGGAAACCATCATTCTCAGCAAACTAACAGAAGAACAGAAAATTAAACACCACATGTTCTCATTCATAGGCGAGTGTTGAACAATGAGACTACATGGACTCCGGGAGGGGAGCATCACACACTAGGGTCTGTTGGGGGGAATAGGGGTGAGACAGTGGGGGATAGGGTGTTGGAGAGGGATAACATGGGGAGAAATGCCAGATACAGATGATGGGGATGGAGGCAGCAAACTACACTGCCTTGTATGTACCTATGCAATAATCCTGCAAGTTCTGCACATGTACCCCAGAATCTAAAGTGCAAGAAAATATATAAAAATAATAATTATTATTATTTTTATTATAACTAATATTTGTATAACACTTGGTACAATAGACTTTATACACTATCCAATGAACTGTATAACACTAAAAAAATTCTCATATATTCTTATTCAATCAATGATCATCAAAGTAATGCTACAAGGTAGAAAATGTATGATTTCTTCATTTTACAGATCAGGAAAATAGGCCAAAAATCTGTTTTCATGGGGCCAGTATTCAAATAGTGCCCTTCTCCCTGCAAATATTGAGATCTTTCTACCATACTAGATTAATTTGTTTGTAAAGTCCAGTTGTTTTATTCCAATAAAACATCCTTCTTAATGGAAACCTTTGAGATCTGTAATCCCATGCTCTCCTGGGTTTGAATCGTTAAGTGTTCTAATATCCTGCCCCATTGTGCCATCTCTCCATTCTGCAGGGAGTACTACCTAAGAGAGACTCTCTAACATGAATGTTCCTCTAAATCTTTGCACTTCCCTTCTGCACTGCTGTCCTGTTCCAAACTTTGCTCCCATCTTTAAAACAATTCATGTTTTCCTTTTGTCAATGTTAAGTTGGGCAACCTTGGAGGTTTCAGCAAACTTGGGGGTTTCATCTCCTATTCAAGCTCTCCTTGAATACAGTTATTTTGTTTACTTAAACTGCTGTGTTGGACCCAAACTCTGCCCTTGAAAAAGCACAATTTTCTTGAGAAATAAAATAATTACATGAAACCGTTTTAAAAAACAATTCAAAATGGTAGGTGATAAAAGATTCAGTTAAATACACTCTCCCTCTACCTTGATTACAATTGATTTTTAAGTAAGGCCCTTAGAAGAACTTTATACACTTTTCATTTATTGGTTAAAAATATACCAGTTCATCTATGTATGTGAGGATTTTTCTACTCTATCTAAGACTTTGTATGGCTAATAATAAAACTATGTTAGGAACTCTTTTGCTAACAAGGTATTATAATGTTGTTGAATTTCAAGGTAGCACTAGACATTTTAGTTAAAAGAAGATATAAATTCTTATCAAATTAAATTTCTATGAAAGTTATTAATTTGTTGTTACTGTGTGAGTTATTTATAAATGAGTATGTTACTGTGTGTATATTCACCAATATTCACAAGGGGAGTGGTGGCGGAGCCATTCAGTTAGTACTAAACTATCCAAGGAAGGAAGATAGGCACTTCTGTCCAGATGCATCATTTATTCATGCCAGAATTATTCCCTGATGTTCAGTCTCCTTCAGGACTGGTTCTCCTCCTCTTGTTTAACTCCTGCAATTCCTCTCTGGCTCTCCGAGACTGAGGGAAACGCAGTTGAGTCTCCCGCGAACATTTTCCCTTCCTGTGCTGCTTTCCTACATGCAGGAATCACTGTTTCTACTTTTCTCACACCCCCCAGAGGAGTGTAAGAAACTCTAAGTCAATTGTAGGTGAATCTGTCTAGATACATTGTTCAGATATCTATTTCTGTATCTGTGTATACTAAGCCCGAATTTCCTCTCCAGGTCCATGAAAATTGTCCTCTGCTCTTTGATCATCAGACTTCTGTGGATTTGTTCCCATTACATTCACAGATCCTGATTTCTTAGGGACTACCAGCATCTACTCACTCTTGATTCCTCTTTCATCTCTCCTCCTTTACCTGTGTCAAAGAAATGGTCATCTAGCCTGGCGGGTAACCCTGATGGCAGACAGATGGGGCAAAATGTTACTATTCGTTACATCATTTTGAGCATTTTGCATTACCCACATTTTATGTTCACTTTTTAAGTCCTAAACTTTTGAAACTTCAAAAATTAAGAATTAACCTCTTGTTTTCCCTGCTTTTGGCTGGCTTTTCCTTCCCTTAGACAATGATGCAAAATGCCCCACTGACTGAGGAGGGTTCTTAGGTAAAAGGAAGTATAAAAAAGGCAGCAATTATCATAGTATCCATTCATACCACTGGTAATTTATGATAAGGCATGTATAACACTATTTACCAACTTCAAATTGTAATAGACCTGATCATTTACTCTATGAATATTTATAGCTTTTACATTACATGCCCTTCTTATGGATTTCAAATTCTTTCTGAAGATATAAAACAAAGCTTTGTTTATTAAAGGAAAAACTTCACATGTAACAACTGTTAAATTAAGCCTAATGGGTGGTGAAAGGGTAAGCTATGCATATATATTAGAAAATGTTTCTATTTTCTTATGGCTAAGAAATCCTGCCTGTTGTGTTCTGAAAAGTGGGCTCTGATGAGCAAATTAAGGCTCTCCCATCCGTACTTCTCGATTTCCTCCTTCATTTCAATGTTTTCCCCACCTTTATTTTCTCCCTTCCTTTGTTCTGGATTTGAGAAATAATTGTCCTGCCCCTTTACCAAAGTGAATCTCTGTCTCTTCACTGGTACTTCTGACCTTCTCACCTTCCTATACTCCAGGAGCTTGCATTGCAGTACAGCAGGGAGTATGGAGTTTGTTATCACCCATGGACTCATTACCTGGCCCTGTCACTTTTTAGCTGTGTGATGCTGTGCAAGCTGCTTAACATCCCACAATTCAGGTTTTACCTTTGAAAAACTGATTCATAAAAGTTAAAATATAAGAAAATAAGAAAGGCAATGATAAAACATCATTGCCTTTCTTATTTTCTTATATTTTAACTTTTTCTCATATTGACTGTGCTTCTTTTCCAATAAGTATTCTCAGTTCTCTCTGAATCTGAATGAAAACAAGAGTCCTTCCCCCTTGCTGCATGATCTCCTTATCACCCTCTATGCCTCTCCCTTTAACATCAAATTTTTGAAAGAATAGCTATTCCTGCAGTCTTCATAATCACCCCAAATTTGTTTACTTTGACTATTGATGTTTTTGCACTTAATACTTCAAAAGTAACAGTGACCTTCTAATCACAAAGCCTTGTGTCTTTTCTCTATTTTTAAGCTCCTTGAAACATCTGTACCATTTAACACTGTTGGATCTCTCCTTTGCTTAAAATAATCTATTCCTCAGCCACTATCATTGTGCTATATCTGTGTATCTTTGACTGATCCCTCTTTCTCTTCTACCTACAAATTCAGCTGCTTTTAAAGTTTCTTTTTTTGACATCTCCTATTTGATATACAGAATTCTTCCTGAAATTTCACCAAATCTAACACCTCTATCTGAATGACCCAAAAGATGTAGTGCCTCCACACTGAATTAAGAATCTTATGAATTACATGCCTGAATATTCCACCAAACCAGCCCTTCTCAACTCTGCATTAAAGATATCGACTTTCTCCATGGCAACCTGATTTGAATCTTAGAGTTACTCCTCCCCTACCACCTCCTACCACCAATCAGTCACCAGTCCTATAAATTCTACCTCCATAATATCTCACATTTATCACTGTCTTCCAGTTTAATTGTTGCCACTGTGGCTCAGGGGTTCATTACTTCTTATCCGAACTATTATTATAACCTCTCAATTTGTTCCAACTCATCCTAAGTCTCTTCCTGTAGTTTCTCACTCGTCTCATTTTCTTGACTAACCCATCACCAGTGCCAGACAAATCTTCAGTTTAATTTTAAAAGTATTTCTAAATAAGAAACTTGCAACAGAGAGAAAAGAAGAATTAGCATTTTGGTGCGACAGCTGGATACCATGCTATATATTTTACGGCATTATCTCATTTAATATTCAAAACAAATTGTGACTGACATTCTTGGTTGCCCATGCAATATTCATTTCCTCCTTCCTCCTTCCAAACAGAGGCCTGATTTTATTCAGGTTACCACCAACCCCTCCCCCTGCCACCCTAAAGGAGAATTCTAATTAGTCTCTGCTGGTCAGCTTCAGATTTGCCTGGTTATTGTTACTGGTGTAAGGGTAATTGCATATCCTAAAATGACTCATAAGAGTAAAGGGAACAACTGATATTTTACAGTTGTTGCTATGAATCTCTCTTAGAGAGAATCTTGTCAAGGTAGCCCCAGCCACCAATTTGGCACCACGAGAAGAGCCAAACTAAGTACAAAGTTGACAAGAAGAAGGGCTAACTGTGAGTCAGAGTGACAAGCTGTACCTCCATCCCTCTGGACTGCTCATTACACATGGTAATATCTTTCCTAATTTGTGATATAGAGTTGTGTATTCTATTACTTGCAGCCAAAATGTGCCTATGAGCAACCTTATGATAGGCAGCCAGGTTGAGAGAGGCCTAAGCTCACATGGCTACTATGAGCACAGCCAAAATTTGAAACCACATTGGATTGATTACAAAGACCTTGCTTTTTTTTTCACATTATCTGATTAGGACTTTAATCAGACCAAAGCCTATAGAAATATTTTAGAAACATATTGTTACTTTTTATTATGCACTATTTAAGTGTTTTATGAGTATTAACTCACTGACATCTTAAAATAACTCTGTGAGGCCCACACATTATCCTTAATTTACAAAGACAGAGAGAGGTCAAATAGCTTTCTCAAGGTCATACAGCAAGTAATAATCAGAATATGGAATTAAACCAAGGCATTCTGACTCTAAAACTCTTGCTCCTAATCACTGTACCTAATTACACATTTCTTTATGTGCATTTTGCACATACACAATCCTTAAAAAGTAGATATTTTGCTTTGGTACATTATATTTATGAGAAAAGTTGTAAGAGCCTCTGCATGAGAAAGCTGACTTACAGTAACAATTTCTGTATTTACCAGAGAGAGGCTGGCAGGAGGATGGAAGGAGGGGTTATTTGAATGCAAACATGAGATATGAAATGAAGTAGTCTTTTGGCTGCAATGGAGGAAGCTCCCACTCTCACATCAGGGGAGCTTGTAATGTTGCTGGCAGTGGGATTCTCAAAGAAACTTTCACTTATGGCTTAAGTTTGAATTTGCAATGATACCTAGAGACGCAGGCCAACTGCTACATGGGGTCCTCCACAGTACTGGAATTAATTCCAAATTCCTTAGCCTAGGATTCATATTCTGCTTCCAATCTACTTTTCCAGTCTTCCCTTAGCACCCTTTTCATCCTTCTCTTTTATACCTGTTATTTCTTCTACTTAAACTTAGGTACAGAAAGGTTGTTTTACATTAGTACTGATAATTTCATCATTGAAAAATTTACCTTGCTTATAGATAATGTTAAAACATAACGATCATCTATTTACTAGAAACAGAAGTAACTTCAACAGTTGGATGTCTTTGTCATAATGCAATGGAACATATGGTGAGGGCAATGCTAGAATCCTAGAAAATGAGGTTAGCTCAGTGGGAAACTCTGTTCTGTATTTCCAAAAAACTCTGTTCAAGTTCTACTCAACTAACAAGTGAAATAAGGTCCTGTTCATGCTACATCATGGAAATGTACACTATCTGTCCTTGCTCCTAAAGAGAAGCCAGGGGCACAAATTAAATAGGCCTGGTAGAGCTTCACGCATTTGTAATTTAATAAAGTAACCAGAGAATAACAGCTGCAGGATTTATACCTAATCCTTGATTTGTTTTTCACTGTGGATATAAAATAATCCCTCCCTCCAAAGCTTCTGTTTAGTATGATATCTTAAGAATAAGTGAAATGTAATTTATTATCTTCATTCAATAATAGTACATTATGAAGGTACTGTTGTCATTTGAATAGCAGGTCTCATCAAACAGTAATATTCTACTTTTTTCTTAGCATTAGAAATGTTATATCTGAACAAGATGAATACTGAGCATATATCTTTGTTTTTTAATTGTCACTGAGACACTGGGGAGACGATAAACAGTAAAGAGAAAGATTAACTGTATCACACAGTCAGTAATTTAAGAAGCGGGGAAATATTTTCAGATCATCATCCATCTGAATGTTTTCCTTTTACAACAGAAATCAGATGATTTAAAATCACTCCACATACACAAGGCATACCAGAGATAGAATTCAGAGGGAAAAAAAAAGAACAAAATCTGGTGCTATCTGGGAGTTTTGCATGTTATGCTAAGCTTCCCTGTTTCCCAACAGGAAGGTAATTCACACTGCATATGGCATTGCAACACACTAAATTTTATTAATGGAACCCTATTATCTATCCAGTTGGAGAAATGGAGAGGGCAAATAGGTTAAAATTTTTCTCTTAACTATTAATTAATGTGCCTCAGGTGGTCTCCTTCCCATTAATTTCATTGTACTACAAGAAAATATGGTAAGAGCAGCTGTACATGTTAATCAGTGCTACTTGCAAAATATTACAAGATAGAGACCTAAATGCCTCCCTGAAAATCAATAACAATAACACCACCACCATCAGAGCAGAAACTATTAAACACTGCCCATGCCAGCACATATACTGTGGCTAATTCTACCAACATCTATGTTTCTAACTAGATTGGTGTTTATGTTAGAGTAATCAAATCAAGAAAATGCCTTATATTCAGACATGGTCTACATCACATATTGTAGAAAGAAGAACACAAATTAATATATGCAAATAAAATTCAGATTATGTTGATTTTATTTTGGTTTCGGAATATGTGACTATTACCAGATTTTTTTAGAGAAAGAACATTTATCAACTTGCTATAAAGCAGCTATAACAAGGAGGAAACAGGATCTTTAAAAGTTTTATAAACAAATTAAAAACATGATGTATTGGCATTATTCTTTTTTCAAAAGAAAAAGACCCAATACATCATGTTTTCAAAAGTATTGGGACTTTTTCTTTTGAAAGTGACAAGGACACATTCTATCCAGCTTGAGAAAGGAAGAGAATTTATTGCTCAAGTAATTGGAAAGGGAATAGCTAGTGCCAGCTTTAGAGATGACTAGGATACAAAGATCATCATGTCCCTCTTTTTCTTGTTTCTATTTTTATTCTCTCTTCCTCTACTTCCTTGTTTCAAACGTCTTTTTATGTGATAGCTTCATCCTCTTCTATGTAGATGTTTCTCCATGTGTAGTCGCACGTGAATACATATATGCAGACAAACAAGAATAGAATGGTTGGAGTAAGAGGAGGAATTTCCCAAAGAAAGTTGGAGGATTGGAAGGGAAGCTGTTACTAGAAGAGCAAGAGTCGGACAGAAACCCAGAAGAATAGAAGTATGCATTATTGCTTCTCAGTGTGATCAGCAGCATCCACATCACCTGGGAAATTATTAGAAATGCATATTCTTTAGACTGACTGAATCAAACTCTGTGGGTGGGGCCCAGCAATCTGTTTTCACAAGCCCTCTACATGATTATGATGGATACTAAGGTTTGAGAACCACTGTTCTACATGAAGATTCCAGATTATCATCGTAAACATATACCCTGTATATCCAACTGTCCCATGTGCATCTTAAATTGTACAAGTTTGATAGAGTTCATCATAAACTCCCAAAGTTGCTCCTCCTTCAGTATTTGTATTCTTGGTTAATCCCACCACAGTCTATCTGGAAACTTTGAGTTCCATCCTAGAGTTCTCCTACCCTAACCCCTACTTCCAATAAACTGTAAAATCTTGCCTATTTGACCTCTATACATTAATTCAACCTCTTTACTGATCTCTCTGGTACCTGCCTTTCCTATAACTTCAAATTCATTTCTCCTCTATAAACAAAATTATTTAATTAAAGTGCAAATCTAACAGTGTCTCACCTATGTTAAAACAGTCACAAGCTTTGCAGAATAAATCCTATAGTAGAAACTGCACACTCTTTAGCTAAGGCACTGACTATCTGAGCCTCTACTTTGCTTTTCCCCAATTACAAGTTAAGCTTCAGATATCTATAAGCCACCCAGGATTCTATTTTTAAAATCATGCTACGTTTATATATGCTAGGGAGTAGGTCCTCAGCTTTCATCAAATTCTTATTGACCCAAAAAGGTTAAGATCTATACAGTAGATAGAAGAGAAAAGGAATTTGGGTTGTCAGGTACATGTTTATGATTGAGAGTACCCTGAAAAAAAATGTTAAGACTAATTTAATACATCTTTCAAAATAAAATGATTCCTGTGGTTTTAAGAGAGTGGTGCTATGGGTAAATATAGATAATCTGTGTAGAATTAATCATGGTGAAAAGATTTTTTACAAATGTGAAAATAGTTCTACTTGTGTTGATTAGACTCATGCTAATTATTTCCTGGTAAACTTACTGGAGAAGTTGGCATACAAACTAAAAACAAAGAATGATTTGAAAAAAAAAAAGGATGCATTTAGTTTGAATAGAGATTTGATAGGAATATTTGGTAAGGATTGCAATAGCTATTTTGGGGAGCCATGTAGCATACTTTCCACTAAATTCCATAATTTTCTAACATCCTACAATTCCTACCTTTCCCATTCTTAGTGATGGACGTGTAACCCAAGTGTGACCAATTACTGTAATCAATTTTCCTATCACAGTGATTAACTCTAGAGTGAGTGTTTAACAAACGAACAGAGACAAACAGAGGCCTTCCCTAAATTGATAAATGGATATTGGAAACAAATTCTCTTTCAACTGGTGTTCTAAAACAGGGCCATGTAAATCTAAGAGTGCCAATGGCAATAGAGAGAACTTGTCAGTAGGAGAAAATTGAGGTGATAGATGAGAAAAACTGAAACAAGTAAAGCTGAGAGAGAGGGAGGGAAAAGAAGTTTTGAAAATATGGGATGAACTCTTGAACTGTTAGATTTATCTTTTTAAAGCTAGATTTACTTTGGACTTTGTAGCTATATTGGTTAGCACATTCTTCTGTTGCTTGAATTATGTTGAATAGGATTTAAATTATAGTTGTTCTTCAACTTACAGTAGGATTACATCCTGATCAACCCATCATAAATTGATCACATTTAACATATCGAGCCTACTGGACTTCATAGCTTAGTCTAGCTACTACATTAACCATGTTCAGAGAACTTATATTAGCCTTTAGTTGGGCAAAAATCATCTAACACAAAGCCAATTTTATATTACAGTGTTGAATATCTTATGTAATGTATTAAATATTGGACTAAAAGAAAAAAAAGAATTGTTGTTGGAACTTTAAATATAGTTTCAACTGAATGTGTATGCTTTTGCACCATCACACAGTTGAAAAACTGTAAGTCAGAGACCATCTGTACTTTGAGTAGAATCATTCATAATGGAAACAGACCTGCCTAATATACTAGAACTCTGATTCCATGCTTTGCTGTCATTCTACTTTTCAAAGACAGATTCCAGGGCTAAACCCTAGCCAAACCCCTTTGTGTTAGAGGAGCTCAACCTTTACTGCTGATGAAAGCTCCATGATGAAGTGCTTTCCTGGTGACACTCAGAGATCATTTCTATGTGAATGTTTTTCTTGCTCAAATTTTAACAAACATGATTGATAGGTGCTCTATTTAGGCTGTATACAAAGCATCATTAGAATACAGAATCATGGAGGCAGCATGGACTCATCAAAATTGCCAGTGCTAGCTCTAAAATGGAAACACATATCATATTCATACACCAGAAGAATTAATACTGTTAAGATTACCGTACTACTCAAAGTGATTCACAAATTCAATCCAATCCCCATCAAATGACATTCTTCATAGAAATAGAAAAAGAAATCCTAAAATACGTATAGAACCATAAAACACTGTGAATAGCCAAAGTAATCTAAGGAAAAAGAAGAAAGCTAGAGACATCACATAACCTGACTTCAAAATATACTACAAGGCTACAATAACAGAAACAGCATGGTATTTGTATAAAAACAGACACATAGACCAATGAAACAGAATAGAGAACCCAGAAATAAATCCACATATTTACAGCCAAAAGATCTTTTGACAATGCAGGCAAAAACATACATTAGGGAAAAGACACTGCTGTTGATGAATAGTACTAGAGAAACTGAATATCCATATGCAGAAAAATGAAGCTAGACCCCTATATCTCACCATATGCAAAAATCAACTCACAATAGATTCAAGACTTAGATGTAGACCAGAAAATTTTTACTATAAAAAGACCAGAAACTATAAAACTACTTTGTTTTCTTCTAAAAACATAGGGGGAAAATGTTAGGATACTGGCCTAAGTAAAGATTTTATGACTAAGACTTCAAAAGCACAGGCAACAAAAACAAAAATTGACAAATGGGACTATGTGAAACTAAAAGGTTCCTGCATAGCAATGGAAACAATCAACAGAGTGAAGAGACAACCTGTAGAACAGAATAAATCTTCGCAAACTAGTCATCCAACAATGAACTAATATCTATATTATACAAGGATCTCAAACAATTTAGTAATAAAAAACTAATAATCCATTAAAAAAGTGGACAAAGGATCTGAATTGACATTTCTCTAAAGAAGACATAAAAATAACCAATAGTATATGAAAAATGCTCAACATCACGAATCATCAGGGAAATGCAAATTAAAATTACAATGAGATATCAACTCACACCAGTTCAAATGGCTATTATCAAAAAGACAAAATATTAAAAAAAAAAAAAAAACTAGTGAGGATTCAGAGAAAGGGAACTTTTATACACAGTTGGTAGCAATGTAAATTAGCCCAGCCATTAGGGAAAATATGGAGGCTTCTTTAAAAACTAAAAATAAAACTAACATACAATTCAGCAATCCCACTATCGAGTATCACTCCAAAGAAAAGGAAATGATTATATCAAAGAGATAACTACATCCACATGTTTATTGAGCACTATTCACAGTAGCCAAGATATGGAATCAACCTAAGTGTCTGATAACAGATGAATGCATAAAGAAAATTGGGTGTGTGTGTATATATATATACACATACATATATATACACACACATATACACATATACATATATATACATAATAGAATACTATTTGGCCATAAAAAAAGAAAAGAATTCTGCCATTTGCAGTTAAATGGATGGAATTGTAGGTCATTGCCTTAAGTGAATTAAGCCAGGCACAGAAAGACAAATATCGCATGTTCTCACACACATGAGAGCTTAAAAAGTTGATCTCATGGAGATAGAGAGTAAAATGATAACTACAGGGGCTGGGAAGAAGTGTGTGTTTGGGAGTGGGTAAGAGAGGTAGGTTAATGGGTACTAATATACAGTTAGATAGAAGGGATGAATTCTAGTTTTTTATATCATAGTAGGGTGAATATAGTTAACAATAATTTATTGTATATTTTTATATACCTAGAAGAGAAGATTTGAAATGTTCTCAACACAAAGAAATGATAAATTTTTGAGGTGATAAATATCCTAAATGCCTAAATTTAATCATTGCACATTGTGTTCATGTACCAAAATTTCACATGTATCCCATAAATATCTACAACTGTTATGTATCAATTTTTAGAAAGGTAAAAATAATTGCCAATACCAGCTATGTAAGTTTGGCCTAATTACTTAACCTGCTAAGTCTAGCTTTCATCAATGGTTAAATGGGTATACTATCTAGTTTACAATATATGAAAAAATAAGGTTAATAATGCAGGCTATTACTGTGTCTATACATATTTGTACCCAATAAATATTCTTTGTCACAAATACATAAATGCAAATAGAAGAGAGACCAAGGGTCTTTGCTTGGAAGCACTGTGAATCCACATAGAATGTTACTCATGAACTAAGCCTTGGAGGATAATCAGGATTTTCCTAGATAGAAAAAGTAAAAAAGGACATTACTGTTAGAGAACAATATGTATGTGTGCTAGTTATTCTTCATTTGCCTCTTTAGATCCCTCATCTGCCCACCTCTTTATAACCTGGAAGAATGTCCTGTAGAAACTGCTTTACTCAGGCTTCCTTGTCCACCAGATTCTTCTGGGATCAGCCAATGGTAGGCACATGCAGGATAATGGAAGGTGAAAAGAAAGAGAGGTTAAGGTATTTGTCTTTTCAGGTCACCTAATTCGCATGGCTACGACTCTTGCTGGTTTTCAGTAACAAATTCAGGTCTAGAGGTCCTAACAGCTTTCCAGTATTGCTGGCTAATGTGCATCTCCACGCTCTTTGCTGGTTTCCCTCTCCTCTCCTCACACCTTTGTAAAGAGTCCCCACATTTAGCCTTCTCCAGATTTAACCCTATAAGTGTGTGTTACTTTCGTGCCAGTACTCAGACCTTTACAACGTGTAGATCATAGGGAGCAAAAATACATGGTTTATTTAGGGAATGATAAATAGTTCAATTTTCCCCCATTTTCAAAATAACAAAAATAAATAAAATACAAAAAAAGTCCCTCAGTATTCTTCTGGAACTATCATTCCTTTTCTCCTTTCCCATTTTCAAGCCTTGTTATCAAAAAAAGTGGGTGGGGAGTTTATATTGAGTCATCCAACTCTTTACTCCTTTTCAGTCAAGCTTTAAGGCTACCCTTCTCCAACATATCTTGAAAACACTATCTAAATGCCTGTAACAACAGCTTCTGAATTATAGATATCCTTTGTCCGATTTAGAAAGTTTCCTTCAATCTCTAATTTGCTGAGAGTTTTTATCCCAGATGGGTGTTGAATTTTATCAAATATTTATTCCCATCTATTGTGATGATCATATGGTTTTTACTTTTATTCTATTAGGTGGTAAATTACATTGATTAATTTTCAAATTTCAAACCACCCTCACAGTCCTGGAATAAACCTGACTTGGTCATTTTTCATGTTATACATAGCTGAATTCCGTTAACTATTTTCTTTCTTATAATTTTTGAGTCCATGCTCACTAGGAACATTGGCCTATAATTTTCTTTCTTTCTGTCTTTTTCAGGTTTGGTATAAGAATTATACAGGCTCAAAAACTAAATTGAGAAATATTCCTCACACAATTATCTCTCAGTTTACTCCCTAAGCCTTTTTCTCATAGTGTTCTTTCCAGTCATTTTATTTTTCCACTTCTAATTCTGTGTCCATCAAATTCTAGAATTTGCTAAGATTTTACTAATTGTCCAAGTATATAGTAAGAAGCGTCAGGGTAAACAAGTAGGTTGGTGGCTTGGGTCCAGAGAGAGAGAGAGAGAGATCTTTATATATATGTGTATATTTTTTAAGCTTTTATTTTAGGTTCAGGGGTACATGTGCAGGTTTGTTACATAGGTAAACTTGTGTCACAGTGGTTTGCCATCCAGATTATTTTGTCACCAGTTACTATGCCTAGTAGCAAATAGTTATTTTTTTCTGCTCCTCTCCCTCCTCCCACCCTCTACCCTCTGGTAGGCCCCAATGTCTGTTGTTCCTCTCTTTATGTTCACAAGTTCTCATCATTTAGCTCCCACTTATAAGTGAGAACATGTGGTATTTAGTTTCCCATTCCTGGGTTAGTTTGCTAAGGATGATGGTCTCCAGCTCCATCCATGTTCCTGCAAATGGCAAGATCTTACTCTTTTGTTATGGCTGCGTAGTATTCCATGGTGTATGGTCTACAATATTTTGTTTATCCAATCTGTCATTGATGGGCATTTAGGTTGATTTCATGTCTTTGCTATGGTGAATAGTGCTACAATGAACATACATGTGCATGTGTCTTTATGGTAGAATGACTTATATTCCTTTGGGTATATATTTAGTAATGGGATTGTTGGGTCAAATGATAGTTCTATTTTTAGCTCTTTGAAGAATTGCCACACTGCTTTCCACAATGGTTAATTTACACTCCCATAAACATTTCATTTTCTTCACAACCTTGCCAGCATCTGTTATTTTTTGAATTTTTAATATTAGCCACTCTGACTGGTGTGAGATGGTATCTCACCATGGTTTTAATTTGGATGTCTCTAATGATTAATGAAGTTGAGTTTCTTTTTTCATATACTTTTTGGCCACATGTATGTCTTATTTTGAAAAATGTTCATGTCCTTTGACCACTTTTTAATGGTTTTTTTATTCTGGTAAATGTGTATTAAGTTCCTTATAAATGCTGGATATTAGACCTTTGTTGAATACATAGTTTGCAAAAATTTTCTCCCATTCTGTAGGTTGTCTGTTTACACTGTTGATGGTTTATTTTGCTGTGCAGTAGTTCTTAGATTTAATTATGTTCCATTTGTGAACTTTTGTTTTTGTTGCAGTTGCTTTTGGTGTCTTTGTCATGAAATCTTTGGCCGCTCTTATGTCCAGAAGGGTATTATTTAGTTGTCTTCCAGGGTTTTTCTAGCTTGGGGTTTTACATTTAAGTCTTTAATCCATCTTGAGTTGATTTTTGTATATGGTGTAAGGAAGGGGTCTAGTTTCAGTCTTCTGCATATGACTAGCCAGTTATCTCAGCACCATTTATTGAATAGGGAATCCTTTTCCCATTGCTTGTTTTTGTCAGGTTTGTTGCAGATCAGATAGTTGTAGGTGTGTGGCCTTATTTCTGGGGTCTCTATTGTGTTCCATTGGTCTATGTGTCTCTTTTCATACCAGTACCATGCTATTTTAGTTACTAACCACCCTGTAGAATAGTTTGAAGTTGGGTAACTTGATGCCTTCAGCTTTGTTCTTTTGGCTTAGAATTGTCTTGACTATTTGGGCTCTTTTTTTGTTTCCATATAAATTTTTAAATCATTTTTTCTAGTTCTGTGAAGAATCTCAGTGGTAGTTGGAAAGGAATAGCACTGAATCTGTAAATTGCTGTGGGCAGTATGGCCATTATAATATTTATTTTTCCTATCCATGAGCATGAGCATGAGCATGGAATGTTTTTCCATTTGTTTGGTCATCTCTGGTTTCTTTGGGCAGTGGCTTTGTAATTTTCATTGTACATACATTTGACCTCCCTGGTTAGCTGTATTCCTAGGTATTTTATTCCTTTTTGTGGCAATTGTGAATAGGATTGCATTCCTAACTAGTCTTTCAGCTTGGATGCTGTTGTTGTATAGGAATGTTAGTGATCTTTTTACATTGATTTTGTATGCTGAAACTTAGCTGAAGTTGTTTATCAGATTAAAGACCTTTGGGACCAAGACTATGAGGTTTTCTAGATATAGAATAATGTAGCTACAAACAGGGATACTTTGACTTTCTGTCTTCCTATTTGGATGCCCTTTATTTCTTTCTCTTGTCTGATTGCTCTGGCCAGGACTTCCAGTACTATGTTGATTAAGAATCGTGGCGAGGGCATCCTTGTCTTGTGCCAGTTTCCAAAGGGAATGCTTCCAGCTTTTGCCTATTGAGTATAATATTGACTGTGAGTTTGTCATAGACGGCTCTTATTCTTTTGAGGTATGTTCTTTAAGTACCTACATTGTTGAGGGTTTTTAACATGAAGGGATGTTGAATATTATCAAAATCCTTTTCTGCATCTATTGAGGTAGTCTTGTAGTTTTTGTTTTTAGTTCTGTTTGTGTGATTAATCAGGTTTATTCATTTTCATATGTTGAGCCAACCTTGTATCCCAGGAATGAAGCCTACTTGATTGTGGTGGATTAACTTTTTAATGTGCTGCTGGATTTGGTTTGCAAGCATTTTGTTGAGGATTTTTGTATCAATGGTCATCAAGGATATTGGCCTGAAGTTTTCTTATTTTGTCATGTCTCTCCCAGCTTTTAGTATTAGGATGATGCTGGCCTCATAGAATGCATGAAGAAGAGGCCCTTCTCAAGTTTTTGGAATAGTTTTAGTAGAAAGGTTACCAGCTCTTCTTTGTACTTCTGGTAAAATTCAGCTGTGAATCCATCTGGTCCTAAGCTTTTGTTTGATTGGTAGGCAATTTATTACTGACTCAATTTCAGAGCTTGTCATTGGTCTGTTCATGGAATCAATTTCTTCCTGATTACTTTTTGGGTGAGTGTATGTGTCCAGAAATTCCTCCATATCTTCTAGATTTTCTAGTTTGTGTACATAGAGGTGTTCATAGTAGTTTCTGATGGTTGTTTTTAATTTCTGAGGCGTCAGTGATAACTTCTGCTTTATTGTTAAAGAGATTTATATTAAGCCCTTGTTACATTTCACCTAAGCTAAAGGAGAAAAGAAGAGGAGAGAAAAGAAAGACAAGAAAGAAAAGAAAAGACCCATAGAATCCTATGTGATAGATCTGCTGAGATGTTTGAACTTCATCTTCCACGTCACAGGATAGTTTTCTAAAACGCTACTCCAAAATCTATGAATTCTCCATAAGCCCCCAATTGCCCTCCAAATTACAACTGCATTTGGTTCACACTTTTCCTTCCTCCTGAAATGACTTTCCTTCTCATTTGGCTTTTGAAAACTTCATCACCTGCAAAATTCTTTCAAAAAGAGCTCCTTCCATGAAGGTTTAATAACCCTCTTGGCCCTAAAGGAATGACATCTCCTATTTGGGCTGTTTACATTGCTGCACTGCACTGGTAACTCTTCAACAAGACCCATTTTTACTCTTGCCTCTTATTGTTACTTATGTACAAGTCTTATTGCCTCTCTCAACCTCGACTAAACTATTTAAGAGAAATGTACTAATCTGTTTATTTCTTGCTGAGTCCAGTCCAATCTCTTATAATTTTTAGACCAAAAAACTATTTGCTGAAGTGAATTGAGTTGAAATTGGTATAGACAAGCCAGCATGTCTGGTCATCTTAATCTGTATGTTATTGAACAATGTGCCAGCTGGAATCTTTTTTATGCAATGTCTTTCTCAGCATTCTTTTTCCTTTCTCATGGCATTTCGAGCTGCTAAAGTAGAAAATTTTAAAAAGTATGTTTTCCATAGTGAATGGAACATAGGTAAAATTCTGATTAAAAATAAATTATTGGAACTGAACATCCAATCAGTAAATTCTAATAAATTCATGGACTAAAACAAAAGTTATCATAAAAATCTATAGCAATGCACAAGGAAATGTTTATATAATATTATACACTTTTATGTTTATTTTCTTTGTCCAGTGCTCATTCTTTCCAAACGTTTGTTATCTATGCTGGATCTTGATGACAGAAAGAAAAAAAGAAAAATAAACAATATTTTACAAAACAATTTCCAGTCTGTAATTTGTAACTTGCAATCAAATATACATATCTATTTATATTGACTTCCTAGTCAGGAAAAAATGATAAACAGCAGCAACAAAAGAGCTGCAACCCTTTCACCACCGAGAGTGTTAAGAAGGCTTAGTGCTACCATCCAGCATCCAGCAGTCAGACTGTCAAAACATAGCATGTAAAGTCTTAGAGCATAGCATTTCTAAATCAATAAATCATCAAATTGGTCCTATGTTTGATGAAAAAAAAAATTCCAGTGATTTAACCCAGAAATAGAGTGAAATGCACAAATAACAGAAGACAGAAGATCAAAGTTATATTCAAAATTACTTGCTTTTTAGTTTTTCTTTCAAATAATATTTGAACACCTAAAACAAAGTTAAGTATGAGAATGTATGTCAGAATTAGTTTGCAGTGAGTTGAATAACAGGGACATGGATGTCTCTAAGCTCAAGCTAATGTGGGCATCATAGCTATGGATGAAAGCTGTGTGAGGATGGGTTAAAGTCCCTGAATGCTTGCTGATGTTTCTTCCACATAATTAAGTTGCCTCAGCACTTTTCTAGATACATGTTCCAGAATCTGCCTCTTTTAGATCATACTGTATGGTCCAAAAGAGAACCATAGTTTTCCTAGTTTTCCTCTCTCCCTCACTTCTTCTAGAACACTGTTTTGAAACATATCAGTTCAGCCAATGTGGATATAAAAATAAAATAAGAAAAACATTTTAAATATGATTCAAATCACATCCAATCATCTACATATTCAAACATATCTAAGGAAAAACTAAACATGGTGATTCCATTCTTATGTTACTGGCTTTGTGTTTCTGCTTCTGCACTTAGGATAAGACCTATGTTATATAAATGAATTAATCTGTAAATTTAAAGTTAGGTGGAGTGAGGAATTACTTTGATGACATTGATCAAGGATGAAATAGTAAGGGAATATGAGATGATCCTCAGTCTGGAGGAAAAGAAGGATACAGAGCTATGTGAAACAAGCTACCAGTGGAAAGGCAATGAGCAGGCCACAAGAGATAGTGAGAAAAGAATATCAAAAAGGAAGAAATTTGAAAAGATTTGGAGGTTACAATAGAATAAAAAATGGATGTAGAAATAATTTGTGAATATTGGTGTTAGATACATAGGTAAAGAAACAAGTTCAAGAGTATAGTTGTAACATTTTTTTTCCAATGTAAGATAATGATTCTGCTGATTATATTGTAGTATTGTAGAATATGCAAAAGGTGCCTCCTGAAATTGTGCCCTACACAATGAGGATGGCCAAATGTAAGGGCTGTAATGGAAATGTTCAAATTAAACAGAAGACATGCCACTGAAGAACCTTCCAGAAAGCACTTTGCTTTCTATCGCAAGCAAAAAAGCATGGTCTACTAGAAAGTATCTTTCCTAGGAATGTGAAGATCAGGCTTCTCACCATCATGCCATTATTATTTTCGACTACATGAAATTACCAATATCAGACTAATTTTTTACCTATAAAAGTTTTAATTTCACAGAGTTCAACCTAATAGTTGAATAATTTTGGTAAAGACATTTTACTTTTGTGGGTCTTGGTTTACTTATCTATAAAATGAGAATTTTAGGCTAGATCACTGAGTTTCAATATATATTTTTCCATGTCCTCTCACCCATAACCATATCAGCAATACCTCTCTTGAGGTACAATAATTGCAAATGTGGATAGGAGCAGAAGCACCACATTTTCTCTCTCCAGTAGACAGAAATTCTGATACGCTCCTTTACTGAGCCATTCCTTTCTCCTGCCCTATTGAAAACACTGGGTGAGATGTCAGAATTGTTCTAATGAACATAATGGTTCTCTAAGTGTCAAGTACTAAAACTTAGAGTACAGTTGTGTCAAAAGTCTGGAAGAATATACCCCATAATCATAATTTTATGCTGTGTATCTTAATTCTTCTCCTACGGCAAATGTAAGTCACCAGCTGAGTAAAAACAAGTCAATGGCTGAGGATATGATCATTTTAATGTTCCACATCCTAAGTAAAATAGCAACCAGGAATAAAAGACAAGGCTAAGGCCTAAAGCGACATGCTAAAGTGGAGAATCCTCTACTCTCATTTGGGAGGTCAGATGAATGCAGAGAATGCAGCCTTGCTTAGGAAAAGGCAAGTAGAGCTACTTAGGCTATAGCACTTGTGACACCATTTTGTAATTTCTGTTTAATTTACTGTTTTGGCACAGGCCTTACAGCTTCTTGATATCATCCATCTTTGTATCCCAAATATCTATCATAATGCCTTCTTGTCATTTAATAATTTCCCCTTTCTGAGCCTTCATTGCCATTATGAAATAATTTTAAAATTTGGACAAAAATTTGCAAAAATATTACAAATAAGTACTTTATACCTTCTACCTAGTTTTGTGTGTTTTTAATATTTTGCCATATTTGCTTTGCCTTTTCCTCACTCTAAATCATTTCGGAGTGGGTCACAAACATCATGGCCCTTTACATATGGTTTGGATTTTTGTCCCCACCCAAATCTCACATCGAACTATAATTCCCAGTGTTAGAGGAGAGGCCTCATGGGAGATGACTGGATCATGGGGGCAGATTTCACCCTTGCTGTTCTTGTGACAGTGAATGAGCTCTCATGTGATCTGGTTGTTTAAAAGTATGTAGCACCTCCCCCTTTTTCCTCTCTTCTTCCTGCTCCAGCCATGTAAGATGTGCCTGCTGCCTCTTTGCCTTCTGCCTTGATTGTAAGTTCCTGAAGCCTCCCTACCCATGCTTCCAGTATAGCCTGCAGAACTGCAAATCAATTAAACCTCTTTTCTTTATTAATTACCCTGTCTCAGGTATTTCTCTATAGCAGTGCATGAAAGAACTAATATACCTACATACTTCAATGTGTATTTCCTAAAAACAAAGAAATTATATTTGATAACCATAATACACTATCGAAATCAGATTATAATCCATATCTATGGACCATAATTATCTTTGTAAATTATGTCAATGTTATTTATTTATTTATTTATTTATTTATTTGCTTTAAAAGGGAGTCTCACTGTCTTGCCCAGGCTGGAGTGCAATGGCACAATCTTGGCACACTGCAACCTCTGTCTCCTGTATTCAAACGATTCTCCTACCTCAGCTTCCCGAGTAATTGAGATTACAGATGCCTGCCACCATGCCTGGCTAATTTTTGTATTTTAATAGAGACTGGATTTCACTATGTTGGCGAGGCTGATCTTAAACTCCTGACCTCAAGTGATCTGCCCGCTTCAACCTCCCAAAGTGCTGGGATTATAGGCATGAACCACTGTGCCCTACCACCAACTTTATAGCAACTTTTCCAGTCAACAATACAGACATTGCAGCTAATTTTTATTTCATTTTACTCTCTTTTGATTTGGAACAGGAGGATAATATCTGAATGGAAACCAAAGGTGTATTCTGTCCTCTTAACTCTTTTTTTTTAAATTTCTTAGTACAGTGTTAAATTTGCTAACACCTATCATTTCAAAGACAACAGTGGAAAGGGAATGAGACTTGGAATCAAAAGACTTCAGTTTTAATCTAAAGTCCCTGAATGTGTAAACTATCATGATTTTTCTTAGCTACAGGCTTCTCACTTGTAAAATGTTTACTGTCCTCAGTAGTATATTGTGAAATATCTTGTGAGAAGACTTTATATATAGTGAGGAACTAGCCAAGTATTAATGATTTTTTCATCTCTAGCTACATATCCATTGATCATAAAGAAGATACTACAAAATATTCAAAGATAAAATATTAACACTCACCAGCCAAACAAAATATAGAATGATTTAGAGAGGTTTGTGACATGTACAGAAGAAAAATAATCAGAAAATTCTAACAAACTGTCTGAATGACATAAAGTTTCTCATTCTGAATGCTATTGATATTTTAGACATGATAATTTATTGTCATAGGGGAAGGGGGATACTGTCCTGTGCATTTTATGATATTTAGTCATATTCCTTTTTAAGTGACCCCATAGATTTTCACTTGCTTCAAAGTTAATCATTTCCACTATGATTAGAATATATATACACTTACCTATGTTTTACAAATATTAACTTATAGTATAATTGCATATTTACATATCTATTTTGCCCATTTATCTCAAGTTCCTCATTGGTAGGAACCACATATTTTTAACCTTCCCAGTACTGCAATATAGCTCCTGATAAATATTTGGTGGAGGGAAAAAGGAATAAGAGAGGAAGGAAGGAAGGAAGGGAGGGAGGGAGGGGAGGAAAGGAAGGAAGGAAGGAAGGAAGGAAGGAAGGAAGGAAGGAAGGAAGGAAGGAAGGAAGGAAGGAAGGAAGGAGGGAAGTTAATGTTATAGTTGTTACAGAAGATCTAGTGGAATAATTTTCAGAACTGAAAGAGAATGACCTGGATCCAAGTGCCTCATGAGAATCCATCTGGAAAACATTTCTTGATATTGGACACCTTTTTGACTGAAGGTTATAAAATTAAAACTCTCATTAAAAACTAGATACTTGTGATTTTCAAGCTCCCAATTTCAGTTTTCCATCAAGAAAGGTGCATGCGGGTGAGTGCATATACCTTCATATGACATTTCTGCTCCCAAAATGATAAGGTAAATATTATGCTATTGTTTAGTCTTCTTTTTTTTCTTCCAAGTGGTATCAGATGCATATGTAATTAGAGAGAACAATTTTCTCTTACATCTTTTTGGAGAAAGATTTGTTCGTATTTTATTTTTTAGTAAACATACCAGAGCAGAGTTGTCAAGATAATTATTATTTATTTTGTTTGGCTTTGGATGAATGAAGTGGGGAGCCATCATAGCATTTTTAAATTTTTACTTTAAGTTCTTGGATACATGTACAGAATGTGCAGGTTTGTTACACAGGTATACATATGCCATGGTGGTTTGCTGCAGGATCATGGGCATTTTTAACAGAAGATTGATGTTAGCTTTTTATTGTTTTATTAAATTGAGGTAAACGTTATGCAACTAAATTTTTTTTATTGCTTATTTAAGGTAAATATTATGCTGCTAAATGTAGGTTGAAATGTACAATTTAATAATTGTTCACAAATGTAAATATTCAAATAAGCAATTTCCCAAATATAACATAAAACATTTTCATCACCCAGAAAGTTCCTTTGTTCAGTCCATCTCCACCTCTGTAAGCAACTATTCTTCTGATTTCTTTCAACATAGATCATTGTGTAATTACTCATGTAAATAAGATCAAACAGCATATGAATTTTTGCTAGCTTTTTTCACTTAATGTTTTTCAGAATCATCTATATTGTTCCCTGTATCCAAAATTGACCTCTTTTAGCACTAAGTGATATTTCATTGTACAAATACACCATAATTTGTTATTTGTATTCCCATTGATGAACATAAGAGTTATTTCTGGTTTTGGTGATTAAAATAAAGCTGCTATGGACATTCTTGAACAAGACATTTTAAAGACATATGTTTTCATTTCTCTTGAGTAAATATCTGGGAGCGGAATTGCTAAGTGATTATTATATGTTTAACTTTTTAAGAAGCCACAAATAAATTTTCTAAAGTAGTTGTACTACATTACCCTGCCACCAGCAGTATATGAGTTCCACTTACTTTATATGCTTGACAGCATTGGACATTATCTATGTTATGGAAAACAAATTCTGGTTTATGTATATGGTATGTCATTGTGGTTTTAATTTGCATTTCCCAGATAATGTAATATTCAGTATCTTCACACATACTTCTGGTCCATCCTATATCTTCTTTTGTGAGAGCTATTCAATTCATTACCCACCTTAATGGACTATTTATCTTATTCTTACAGATTTGAAGGAATTCTTTACATACTCTGAATTTAGTTCTGTTGTTGAACATATGTATTTTTAATATATTTTCTTCTGATGATAGTCTCCCTTTCCCACTTTTAATGGTGCAAAAAAAAGAGAATTTTTAAATATTTTGATAAAGTTTAATGTATTATTACTTATTTCAAGTTTAGTTCATTTTTGTTCTCTAAGCAACTTTTGCCTATGACCAGGTCACAAAAATATTCTTCATATGTTTTTCTAAGAGATTTATTGTTTAAGCTTATAATTTAAGGTTATAATCCTTCTTGAATTTATTTTTGTGTGTAGTGTAAGGTGAAGCTAAGATTCATATTTTATTCCCCACACATTTATCCAATTAATTGCTCTATTATCATTTGTTGAAAGGGTGAAGTGACTTCATTGTCTTCTGGCCTTCAATGTTTTGATGATAATTCAGCCATCATTATTATAACTGTTCCCTTATATGTGATGACCTCTTTCCTCTGGCGGCTTTCAGTATTTTGCCTTTATCTTTTATTTTCTGAAGTTTTATCATGATGTGCTTAGGTGTAGTTTACTTTGTGTTTATTTTGCTGGGAGCTATCTAGGCTTCTTCTATCTATAAATTTATGTTGTTCACCAAACTTGAAAAATTTGGGGCCAATATATTTTAAAACAATTTTTATTTGCTTCTTTCTCTTCATATTTATCTATTTTGAAGTTTACTGACTCTTTTGTATTAGTTTTCAATTGATGCCATAACAAATTGCCACAAACCTAAAGGTTTAAATCCACACAAATTTGTTATCTTATAGTTTTGTAGAACAGAAATATGATGCAGTTTTCACTGTGCTAAATCAAGAAATTGGGAAGGCAGTGCTCCTTCATGAGAGCACGAGATTAGAATCTGTTTTCTTGCACATTCAGGTTGTTGCTGAGCTCTGGATTTTGTGAAACTGATATTCCTGCTTCTTTGCTGACTGTAGCTGAGGGTCAGCCTTGGCATGTGATTTCCTCAGCTTCTAAACAGAAGGTTATGTCTCTTTCAACACTTCGTATCTCTCCTGCCCTGTTCCATTATCTCAAATCTCTGACCTTCTTCAACTTTTCAGGGTCCATGTGATAATCCAGGATAATGTCTCTACTTTAAAGTTGATAACCTGCATTCCATCTGCAAAATTCCATTTTCCATGTAAAGTAACATATGCACAGGTTCCAGAGATTAGGGTGTAGACATCTTTGGCAGAGAAAAGGGACCAGCATTATTCTGCCTACCACAGCTTTTAACCTGCTGACTTTACTCTGCTGCTAAATCTATCTATGGAACTTTTTTATTTCAGATGCTAAATTTTTTATGTCTAGAATTTCTATTTGATTTTCTTATTGTTTTCATTTCTCTACAGAGACTCACCATCTGTTCACTTACTATAGTCATCTTTTAAATTAAGTCCTTATGATAGATACTTTAAAGTCCTTGGCTGTTAATTGTCTACTAATTTTCATGGTATGTTAATTTCTTCTGTTCTGGAGGATGGCTCACATTTTCTTATATCTTCACATGTGTAATGAATCCTTCTTGCACATTTCGTATTACAGATAGAGACTGGTTTCTGTTAACTTCCTGTCAGAAGTGGTGCTTTTGTTAGTTTGTCAGTTTGCTTATTCATTTGTTTGCTTTTTCTGGCAGCCAGTTAAATTGTTGACTAATCACACTGAATTTGTGAAGACTTTATTTTATACTCTCTTAGGGTTGATCCACTTCAGCTTTATTCTTAGCCTTAAAGTATAGCCATTATACTTTCAGGAAACACAGTATTTACATCTAATATAGAGTATTTCAAGGGTTTTACAGAAAGTCTAAGGTGTTTATCAAACAGGACTCAAACTCCAAACATTGTCATCCCAGCAACAGAAAACAGCGGAAATCCATGCTTTAAAGGCAATGGCTTAGCTTTTCTGTCCTTTAAGTTTTTATTTCCTCTAGACTCCTTAGAGTATGTCCGATACATAAATTTCAGAGAATTATATAAAGGATTGAGGGCAGTTAAAGATTTTGGGTACCCTGTATCTGTGGCTCCTTCATTTCTGGACATTTTCCAGTTAATTTCTAGTCACTCTGTTAGCCTCTAACTCTGTTCTCTAACATCACAGGTTGATAAATCTATGCCTTCTGCATAGTTGTATCCAATTGCACCATTCAATGATTGGGTATTTCCCCTCACTGTAAATGTGGCTGTCCCCCAGCATGGTTTCCTTTTTTCAGTGTCAAATATTGTTCAGTGTCTGCCTAGTTTTGACTGCCCTCCAGTGCCTAATAATAGGTTTAGGAAAAATATTTTGTCCAGGATTTATAATTGCTATCTGCAGGAAGGCTAACCTAATACAAGAAACTTCATCATTACCAGAACTAGAAATTTGACTTGTTTTCAAAGGATAAGAATAAGCTTTTAAAGGATAACTTTGCCTTCTGTGTTGAAAATATACAGTAAGACAAGGAGTCAAGGATAGAATCTGAAAGAAATTAGCAGTTTCTTGCAATAATCCAGGAAAGAGGTATGATTGGCTTGTAATAGAATGGTAGAGGCAAGGTGGTTAAAAAGTGAGCAGTTCAGTAAATAGTTTTTAAGTAGTGCCTAAAATCTTTCTGACAGATGGAGAAAGAATATAAAAGAGAGAAGTCAAGGATTTCTTCAAGACTTAGTAACTTAGCAGTTTTCAGTAACTAGAATGAAAAAGTTATAGGGGGACCTTGGGGGTGGCAGGGAAAGGGCAAAGAATATGAGTTTAGTTTTAAACTAAACTAAAGGGTTCTGCAGAAGGACAGAACTAATATCATATATGTATATATAAAAGGGAGTGTTTTTAGGGAGAATTGGCTCACACAATTACAAGATGAAGTCCCACAGTAAGCTGTCTGAAAGCTGGGGAGAGAGAAGCTGGTAGGGGCTCAGTCCAAGTCCAAAAGCCTCAAAACCAGGGAAATCCGCGATGTAGCCTTCAGTCTGAGGCCAAAGGCCCAAGAGCTCCTGGGAGGATACTGGTGCAAACCCCAGAGTCTGACAGGTCAGAGAACCTGAAGTCTGATGTCCAAGGGCAGGAGGAGAGAAAGCGAGCATCTGGCACGGGAAGGGAGACAGAGTAAGAGACAACACAGCTGCTTATCCCCATTCTTTTGGCTGTTTTGTTCTAGCTGTGCTGGCAGATGAATGAATGGTGCCCACACACATTGAGGGTGGCTCTTCCTTCTCTCAGTCCAGTGACTCAAATGTCAATTTCCTCTTGAAACACCCTCACAGACACACCCAGGAACAATTCTTCACCAGTCATTTAGGCATTCCTCAATCAAGTCAAGTTGATACCTAATATTAACCATCACAAACATGTTGAAATCAAGATGTTTATTAGACATCTAAGTAGAGGTGCAAGTAGGCAGTTGGATACAAGTCTTGAGCTCAGGAGGGAGGTCTGGCTGGAGACATAAATTCATGGGTTGCATTGGTTACCTATTGCTGTGTAACAGATTATCCCCAAAACAAAATTATTTATCTCACGCAGTTTCTGAATGTCAGAAAGTCAGACACAGCTTAACTGGCTCTGGCTCTGATTTTTTCATGAAGTTGTTATCTACTTGTCTCTAGGCTGTGGTCTCTGAAGACTTGAGGGTCTGGAGAATCTACTGCTAAACTCACTCATGTGGCCAGTGGCTGGAGGCTTCAGTTCTCACTTATGTGTACTTTTCCATAGGGCTTCTCACAACATGTCTTCACAATCTATAGGTTGATCCCCACTCAAGGGAAGTAGAATTGAGCTCAACCTCTTAAAAAAAAGGTGTATCAAAAAATTTGAGAACATATCTTTAAAAGTATCACAGAAATTATCTGCACATAGATGATAATTAATCATCTATGGGTGATAAAATATCTGAGTGGGATCACCAAGGAACCAAGAGAAAGTGATCAAAGAGAAAAAAAAGAAACAAATAAATGATGTTTTAATGGAGACACCGGTGAGATAGTAGAAAATTTTTTTTTAAAATTAGAAAGTCTTGAACCTAGAAAAATAAAGTTTATTGTGTTCCAGGCACACAAAAGACAGACATTGTGATAGGCTTTACAATAAAGTCAGCTTTCTATTTTTCTACATTTAATTTTCTGATATTAATTGCATTTCACATTTACTGTATAATTATTACATGCTATTTGTATGCTTGGGCACTTAAAATATATCTTCATAATAAGGTTATGAGAAAATTTTTATCTGCATTTTACAGATGAGAAATATTCAGTTTAGAAAGTTAAATACCTTTTCCAAATGTATGAGTAAGTTGCAAAGCCCATAACTGAACCAGGGTTGGCCTAATCCAAAGCACAAGTTCTAGCACCAACTTCCAAATTATGCACTAAATTACAAGCACTTTATAATTACTATCTCTTTCATTCATCATTATTTAGCCATAGATACAAAATTCATGTTTATGAAAAATTGACCATAATTCATAAGAACTCTGAAATAATTTTTGTAAATGAAAAAATTTAATATGCAGAGTATGCAAAAAATAATATCTCATCAACACACTAAAGCATGATCATTCTTCTTTGACCATGTCCATTACATTCATCTTTCCTTTCCATTTCTACTGCTATTTTCCTGTTAGCCATCTTATTGGCCTCCAGTCTCTTTCCCTAAAATCCTTTCTGCACATAACTGCCATGTTAATCTCCTGAAACACAAATATCATTCTGGCTTATCCCTGCTCAGAAAATTTCAATAACTAAATGGAATCAAGTCCAGACCTCTAATTCTGGCATTTCTTTCTAATCTTATCTTCTTAGCCTGGCCTTCAGTACAGCCAGCCTATAAATATTTTATATAGTCCTATCTCATTTCTTTTCCTTTACTTTCCCGAAATGTTTACCATCCTTTCCAAAATCTTCCTTCAATATAACTGACCAATCTATGTCTTGCATGGGGCCACAAGGATCTCTCTCTTCTCTCAACGCCTGTTGTCCCCAGATACTTACTATACTGCTTTATATTCTTAATCTTCTTTTTTATGAATTTCTTTACCATTAATATGCAAACTTCTTGAATAAAAATACTATGCATATTTCATTACACATTCTATGCATGTAACAAGATATCACATGTACCCCATAAATATGCACAAATATCATCTTTCAACAAAATTTTTAAAAGTCAATCATATATAATATAGCCTTTTACATGTAATAGATGCTTAATACTTAATATTGCCTAAGTCAACAGTGAATAATCTACGTACTGTAATAAATGCTGAGAACTTTGTGCCATATGTACTTTCTAAGAGCTTTACATATATTAACTCATAAATCTTCTTTCCTAATTTCTTAAGACTTTACAAAAATGTCTAAAATTGGCTTTTGGGAAAAAGAACTGTTGAATATGCTAACATGTGCAGCTTAGATAACATGTGTGATGTAGGTCATACATATCATGCTTATACCTTAAGCAAAGGATTGGCCCTGTGCTTTTGCCTTCTCTATCAGAACAGACATGGTGCATAACAATGTGAATGTGTCAGGTTATCAGTTCTTTCTCAGTAACACTTTTTGGCCTCCATCTTTATCCCATTCACCTTAAGTAAACATAATCACCAATTTATATTTTAATACACATTAAGTGCTGCTAAATAGCTCCATTAGGCCAGGCATGGTGGTTCACACCTGTAATCCCAACACCTTGGGAGGCTGAAGCCAGAGAATCATGAAGTAAGGAGTTTAAGACCAGCCTGGCCAATATGGTGAAACCCTGTCTCTACTAAAAATACAAATATTAGCTGGGTGTGGTGGCATGCACCTGTAGTCCCAGCTACTCGGGAGACTGAGGCAGAAGAATCACTTGAACCTGGAGGCAGAGGTTGCAGTGAGTTGAGACAGCACCATTGCACTCCAGCCTGGGCAACAGAGCGAGACTATGTCTCAAAAAAAAAAAAAAAAAAAAAAAAAAAAAAAAACTCCATTAAAAAGCAATTCATTACATTGCGAATATAGGCCTAATCTGGCCAAATTTATTAGGAAATCTTTAAGGAGATTTTGGGTTGAGATGATAGGATCTTCCAAATATACAATCACATTGCCTGCAAATAGAGACAATTTGACTTCTTCTTTTCTTAATTGAATACCCTTTATTTCTTTTTGTTGCCTGATTGCCCTGGCCAGAACTTTCAGTATGTTGAATAGGAGTGGTGAGAGAGGGCATCCTTGTCTTGTGCTGGTTTTCAAAGGGAATGCTTCCAGTTTTTGTCCATTCAGTATGATATTGGCTCTGGGTCTGTCATAAATAGCTCTTATTATCTTGAGATATGTTCCATCAATCCCTAGTTTTTGAGAGTTTTCAGCATAAAGAACTGCTGAATTTTGTTGAAGGCCTTCTCTGCATCTACTGAGATAATCATGTGGTTTTTGTCTTTGGTTCTGTTTATGTGATGGATTACGTTTATAGATTTGTGTATGTTGAACCAGCCTTGCATCCCAGGGATGAAGCCAACTTGATCTTGGAGGATAAGCTTTTTGATATGCTGCTGGATTTCATTTGCCAGTATTTTACTGAGGCTTTTTGCATTGATGTTCACCAGGGATATTGGCCTGAAATTTTTTTTTTATTGTATCTTTGCCAGGTTTTGGTATCAGGATGATGCTGACCTCATAAAATGAGTTAGGGAGAAGTCCCTCTTTTTCTATTGTTTGGAATAGTTTCAGAAGGAATGGTACCAGCTCCTCTTCGTACCTCTGGTAGAATTCAGCTGTGAACCTGTCCAGTCCTAGACATATTTTAGTTGGTAGGCTATTATTTGCTGCCTCAATTTCAGATCTTGTTATTGGTCTATTCAAGGATTCGACTTCTTCCTTGTTTAGTCCTGGGAGGGGGTGTCCAAGAATTTATTTATTTCTTCTAGATTTTCTGGTTTATTCACATAGAAGTGTTTGTAGTATTCTCTCATGGTAGTTTGTATTTCTGTGGGATTGGTGGTAATATCCCCTTTATCTTTTTTATTGCATCTATTTGATTCTTCTCTCTTTTCTTCTTTATTAGTCTGGCTAGCACTCTATCTATTTTGTTGATCTTTTCAAAAAACCAGCTCCTGGATTCATTGATTTCTTGAAGGGTTTTTTGTGTCTCTATCTCCTTTGGTTCTGCTCTGATCTTAGTTATTTCCTGTCTTCTGCTAGTTTTTGAATTTGTTTGTTGTTGTGCCTCTAGTTCTTTTAATTGTGATGTTAGGGTGTTGATTTTAGATATTTCCTCCTTTCTCTTGCAGGCATTTAGTGCTATAAATTTCCATCTGCTCACTGCTTTAAATGTGTCCCAGAGATTCTGATATGTTGTATCTTTGTTCTCATTGGTTTCAAAGAACATCTTTATTTCTGCCTTCATTTCATTATTTATTCAGTAATTCAGGAGCAGGTTGTTTAGTTTCAATGTAGTTGTGTGGTTTTGAGTGAGTTTCTTAATCCTGAGTTCTAATTTGATTGCACTGTGATCTGAGAGACTGTTTGTTATGATTTCCGTTCTTTTGCATTTGCTGAGGAGTGATTTAGTTCCAGTTATGTGGTCAATTTTAGAGTAGGTGTGATGTGGTGTTGAGAAGAATGTATATTCTGTGGATTTGGGGTGGAGAGTTCTGTATATGTCTATTAGGTTTGCTTGGTCCAGATCTGAGTTTAAGTCCTGGATATCCTTGTTAATTTTCTGTTTCATTGATCTAATATTGACAGTGAGGTGTTAAAGTCTCCCACTATTATTATGTGGGCATCTAAGTCTCTTTGTAGCTGTTTAAGAACTTGCTTTATGTATCTGGGTGCTCCTGTACTGGATGCATATATATTTAGGATAGTTAGCTCTTCTTGTTGCATTGATCTCTTTACCATCATTTAGTGTTCTTTGTCTCTTTTGATCTTTGTCAGTTTAAAGTCTGTTTTATCGAAGGCTAGAATTACAACCCCTGCTTCTTTTTCTCTCTCTCTCTCTATTTGCTTGATAAATCTTCCTCTATCTTTATTTTGAGCCTATTTGTGTCTTTGCATGTGGGCATACCGATGGGTCTTGACTCTTTATCCAATTTGCCAGTCTGTTTCTTTTAATTGGGGGATTTAGCCCATTTACATTTAAGGTTAATATTGTTATGTATGAATTTGATCCTGCCATTTTGATGTTATCTAGTTGTTTTGCCCATTAGTTGATGCAGTTTCTTCATAGTGTTAATGGTCTTTACAATAAATAGGAACTACTTTGCAATTTCCTAGAGATGCTTAATATTTTTCCTCAGGCTTGGCAGTTTGTCTTTTTCATCTCCGTCTGCCAAATTATATCTCCCATAGTGCATCCTGAAGATAGGTGTCTAAATCAGTGTAACAAAAGGAAACTACTCTAGATTGTTGGTTGCAGTATTTGAACTTGGAATGATGCTAGATGTAGACACAGAAATAATTAAATAATATAAAGTAGCTATATCTACACTATGAAATTTAGTCTTCTGTGCCTCTTTTTTATTACACAGACTTAGAAAGCTAAGATTGATTTTTTTATGACAAATAAAATAAATCAACCTTGAAAGTGGAGAAAAAATAAGCATATTTATTTTTACAATCAACAGAATGTAATCTATGGTCTTCTGACAGATTACACAAAAGTTACTGATTTTTGTGGAATCTAGCAGTTTCAGAAATGGAACATTTTATGAGTGACATTAAAGTAATACAAAAGTTCCAAAGTAAGATACCTGGAATTGGAAATCCTGATAAAGTAGCAACTATTTTGTAATTTCCTAGAAATGTTTGTTTAATATTTTTTCCTAAGGCTTGGCAGATTGTCTTTTTCATCTCTGTCGCACAGCACATGAACAAAAAGATAAATGTACCCATAACATAGCCAACTCATAAAGAAAAGAAAGAAAATGGTATTTCTGGGTCCAGCAAAGAATTGAAGCAGAAGGATTTGATGGACTTCCTAAAACTTAGTCATGATGTTTATTCTGGTTTGGATTTAATCAGAAATTAAATGTTATGTGGAGTTTTAATTAAAAAAAAAAAACTATCACTTTCTTGAGCTATTATAAAGCAATGATTATCTGGTAGCATACTGTTCTCACCAAACCAGATGAAACTTTGGTATATCCTTCCACATCCCCTCATGATTTCATCTTGAATTGAGCAACACAGAACAAAAGAATCAATTCTCTTTTTAAGAAACAAAAGTTTAATCATCACACTGGACCCAAGCCAACCTGCAAAATCCCTAGGTCTGCCAAAAAGCAAAAATAAAAACAAAAGACACTTAAATTTTTTTCAAAGACATTGTTAGCACTATCCAGAATTGTTAATTTATTCAAGTTTGTCTTTGGCAAATCCTGGTACCCTATTTCCCTGAGGTTTTGTTGGTTATGGTGGTGGCAGCTTTGTTTGTTTCTTTGTTCTGTAGAAACAGGGTCTCATCGTGTTGCCCAGATTTGTCTTGAACACTTGGCCTCAAGTGATCCTCCTGGCTTAGGCTCCCAAAGTGTTAGGCATGAGCCACCATGCCCAGCCTGTGCTTTTTTTTACAATTATTTTTCTTCTTCAACATATAACATTAGGTTCCTAGAGTTGCCAAATGTATCCTTGAACCCTAATTTAAGTATGTGGAGAAATAAGCTAAAACACATTTTCTAAAAAAATGTCAATGGCGTTACTTTTGCCCAGTGTTTGTACTTTAAATTTAAAGAAAACAAACATCTTCTGAGCACCGATTTTGTTCCAAATTCTGGGGAGAAAAGTGGAAGAGAAACCCAGACCCTGTATCTGAGTTCTCACAGTCTAGCAGGAAAGACAGAACTGTAACAGATACTAACCTATACTCAACTAAGGTTTTGACAGAACAATGTTAAAGATATAGAGGAAAGAGAGATATTATACCCTCTTTTGGAAGTCAGGAATGTCTTGGAATTATTTGCCTTGGAAGAATTACTGAGTATGAGCTATTTGTGGAATTTCAATCTGGATACACAGGACGAATTAATATTGGGGTCTGGGGCTCTGTGGAATATCAGGGCTAAAGATATTAATCTGAAAAGATCAGTGTCATCAATCCTTAGAGAATAAAGAAATGTATAGATGAATATTTGCCAAACGCTATATCCTGGACTAATTATCTCATAAGGTGTTCTTCAGCAAATAGAGCCCCATGATCAATTACGATTAAGGAACACCATGCTTTATCCCCCTCCTTTGGAAATTTGTATGTGACATGAAAATTTTAAAGGTACTGACAAGTCCTACATTAAGACAAGATGTAGAAAAATATCACAAGAATATTTATTAAGAAAGACAAAAGAGCAAGAAATTTGAAGAGGATAAATATGGTCATTTGTATAAATCCTAGAATAATTCTCAAAGATGAGAACTGGCAAAGAGAACATCTTACTCAGTTTATTATTCCATGACCCAGCAGAGAACATGGAATATATCATGTGTTCAGTGATAACTTGGCAGATTAAAAAAATAAACAATAAAATACAGCAACAAAAAACACAATTCCTCATATAAGCCTTTTATATATTATACTAAATGCCTATGAAGATAGAAAAAACAAAAAAGACTGGTAACAGCACAATTTTGTCTAAAAACTTAGACAAAAGAATAGAAAATTATTTTGGAAAAAGTTTTATGAAATTTAGAAATGTGTTCTTAGCCTCTAGAGCAGTGGTTCTTAATGAGAGGAAGGGATGATAATTTTGCTCCCCAGGGGACATTTAACAACGTCTGGACGTATTTTTGGTTATCACAACTGGGAATGGGGTGTTGCTACTTATATCTACTGAGCAGAAACCAGGGAGGCTTTTCCCTACTCGGTAAACACAACTCCTGCATCCTACAATGCACAAGACAGCCTCCACAGCAAAGAATTCTCTGACTCAAAATATCAATAGTGCCCCTGTTGAGAAATACTGCTCCATGACAAACAATACAGATGCAAATGCAGAGTAGATAAAGAAGGGTGAGTCCAAATCAGGGGTAGGAAAGTCTTTGATTTACCCTCCCTTTGCTGCTGTAAACTATAGTAAACAAATAAGTACATACATAAATAAAATACATGCACAAACCACAGAAACGTGATTTTTTTCCCCCAGATCCTAAGGAATCACTTTTTAAGCCACCCAGAGCCTGCCCCATACATACTTCCAGGGTCCCCATGGCCATCAGAACCATACGTTAGGAAACATTGGTTGAGATGCCACTCCTCTCAAGAAAAGAATTCCATAGTCAATCTTTTCTGGACTAACCACTGTTAGAAACAGACAGATCTGTGCAAGAAGTAC
This sequence comes from Aotus nancymaae, assembly GCF_030222135.1. Lineage (NCBI taxonomy): Eukaryota > Metazoa > Chordata > Mammalia > Primates > Aotidae > Aotus > Aotus nancymaae. The sequence continues at coordinate 52,952,811 of NW_026988454.1, forward strand.
AGACCTGTGCAAATAAATCTCCCTTTGGTTCCAGAGCCAAAGAAGGAAGCTACCTGAACCTAAGTGAAGAGCAAACTAAGCTAATGAAACTAGGAAACTATCTTTCCAAAAATGCCAGGTCTAGATGGATCTCTATCTGGTAAGGAGGAACAAAGAGAAAAAGAATCAGTAGAAAAAAGAAAAGGCAAAGCTTAGCAGACTATACTTGATGTCTTCAAAAACAGGAAAGATGAAAGTGGCCTCTGAAAAAGGGAGTGAAGAGCATAGAGTGTGAGATCAAAGCAGAGACACAAAGAACTCTGAATAAAGTAGAAAAAGAATGCAACAAAACACCAGAGCAAGAGCAGCGCTAAAACTCCCACTAGAGACAATAAAAATAGATGTGATCAAATCAAATCAGTAATAAAGATGGCAAATTTGAGAAGCCTTAAATCCAAAGGGAAAGAACAAAAGTGAAAGTAACAAGAAAACTCATAGATATGAATGTAAGGAGTTCTGACATCACTCAAGGAAACCTCATAGCACATAAAAACCTGCCTTAGGTGAAGAAAAACAAATTTATAGATTTAGAAACTTCACTAAATATATCAAGCTAAAATAGTAAGACTCATTATTGAAAACAATAGAAATCCAGGATTATAGATTAATACATGAACACTAAAAGCATTAAAGATAAAAGGAATAGTTTGCCCATAAACGGCTAAAAATCAGGTTGATGTTAGACTTCCTGAACCACACCAAATACCAGAGGAAAACATAACAGCCTACTGTATGCCTATTTACATATACACAAATCTGTGAAAAATAGAGAAAATGACCAAAAGATGATTGCAGTACAAAATTTGCTTACCCTATCAGTATGTGGTAAATATAAATGAAAAACAATGTATGTGGTTTTCACATTTTAATTAATAGGACTGAATTAATAGTTATGCATCAAAGAGAATAAACCTTTTCAAATATCAAAAAGTGCTGATATTTTGATATTTTATATTATATTTTAATCATAATGTCTGTCCCCTCTGCTTATAAGGACTTTACCCCCTCCCCACTTTTCCAGTTCAAACGCAGTGCCATTTTGGCAAATAGACTCTCTGAACAAAAGTAAGTTCCAATTTGCACTGTCTCTGAACAAAAAGTAAGTCCCAATTTCCATGGTGGAGATATTCCTACCATACCCCATTTCAAGCTACCAATGGTTTAACAATTCAGCTGTCCATTCCTAAATACTTAACAATGGAGCTGGTAAGAGACTGAGAAATGTTACCTTCTCTATGAAGCAATTTCTAACTTACTACATGTCATTATAGTTTGCTCTTTGCATTTATGTTTTTATCATTAGACTAGGAATCACTTGAGGGTAGAAACTGTCACAACAACAACACCACTTGTTGTTGGTTTGGTAGAGAAAGGAAAATTTGGCTGGGAACTTTGAATCCTGGACGAAAAACCACTGGTACCACAAATTTCCAGTGGAAAAGACCAACGAACACACATACTTTATTTCTGCAGGTTGGCGTTCATATGGGGAATGAGATTTTAAACTCCAGTGAGCTAGAATGGACCTCATATGAACCACAAAAACTCTTGTGTGTCTTGGCTCACATAAAAATGTGTCAGATGTTCACCTTTGTCCCTTTTCACTAAACATGCAACCTAAGTTTACCATCTATCCACATTAATGGTGTAGTGAAGCAAAACAGTGAGAGATAACTTTAGGGCCCAGAGCAACAAACCAGCACATACACAACCCCTCTCCCCCTGCCCATACTCTGCGGCCCTGGACTCTATCCTGATTACCAACTGGCTTTCAGAGGAGGTTAAGATGATGGATATGGCAATGAACTTGACCAATTCTTCTACAAAGTTTACGCAGATCAAAACATCACATTGTATCCCATAAATATACAAAATTATTATGTGTAAAATATAATATTTTAAAAGGCAATACTTTCCGAAGGGAGAGACTTTGGATCCCTGTATGACACTGCCATAAAACAAAAACAAAAACAAAAATAACATGCTCAGAAGTCTGTACTTTGGATTTTAACTCCTTTGTTCCTTCCATCCAAAGCTCTAACCTCTAGACCCCTGGCTCAACGGTGACTCAAAATTTCTGTTGTCCCTCATCTGAAGCAGAGTGGGACATCTTGGGATCCAGGAATGGAGAGACAACTGGTGTTGAAGTAGAAAAGAGCCTTGAACTCTTGCTGTAGTACAGTAGTAATCCTAGCACTGGGTCAGCAAACTTTTCCCAAAGGCCCAGATAGTCAATTAGACTTGCAAGCAATATAGTCTGTCATTAGTGATTAAAACTGCATAATTCCCACTTCATAACAATCAAATTCTCTTTAATTTTCAATAGCACTAATTCAGAAAAGGTGAAATATTTTTAATAATGTAAAATAGGACATATTTTGTTCATTTCACCAAAATGAACAAAGAACCTAAGAACATAACTGCAAGAGCCAACATCCTCTTCAGCACTGAAGGACAACAATGTTTGCTATTATGACTCACTGTTAATCTGATAGTTGTGTCCACCTGTTTGACACACAAGAATGTTGAACAACCATTTCCTTGTTATATCAGAACACTTTAAATTATGTTCCACACTGAATTCTATTATAATGTGTAGCCTGTGAAAATAAAAGTTATTCAAATTAAAATTTATTTTGGCTGGAGGTTTAGCATTCACATGACCATTTGAGAATGTAAGGTATTTTATACTTATTTCAGAAGGTCTTCTCTGACACCTTGTCTGTACAACTGAATTAACAACTGTAACAGAGTCAATCTGGTATTCACAGCTGTTCTTAACAACCAATAAAATTGCTACATGGTCAATCACTTGATCAATGCATAATTGGTTGTGAAGATAACCAGAAATATTAGCCAATTTGTTAACTGTGTGAACATATAGACAAAGTCAATGAGCAAATTGGCGGATGGAAATAAAGAAATGTAATCAAAACTGTTCTGACAAAAACAGCTATTTGGATGAATGAAGCCAAATTTTTATTCTATTTATTTCTCTTGTAAAGTCCTGAATGTTTCATGCTTAGGATTTTTGACATTTATTAACTACCTCCAGCAATAACTTTTTTTTTTTTGGAGATGGGATCTCACTCTGTCACCCAGGCTGGAGTGAAGTGGCTTGATCTTGGCTGAGTGCAACCTCCACCTCCTGGATTCAAGAGATTTTCCTGCCTCAGCCTCCAGAGTATCTGGGACTATGGGTGCTTCCCACCACTCCTGGTTAATTTTTTGTATTTTTAGTAGAGATGGGGTTTCATCATGTTAGCCAGGATGGTCTTGATCTCCTGATCTTGTGAGCTACCTGCCTCTGACTCCCAAAGTGCTGGGATTACAAGTGTGAGCCACTGTGCCCCACCAGCAATATCTAATATAAGACTTGCTTGAAATATCCTCTCCCCAACATTCTATCAATATCACCACTTTGCACTTCCTAAAATAAAATGTGTGGAACTATATGTTTTCTGAAGTAGACACAGATAACAAATTTACTTAAGCAGTTATTTTACATAAACAATATTGACTGTAACAAACTACATACAAAAGATGATATAATAAAATCAAGGGGGTAAGTAGCTACAGAAGATAGTGAATATTAAAACCAGCTTTTAAGAAATAACATAGAAAAAGTAGATGAAAGCTTGGTAACACAATCTCAAACATAACTTAAAAGTTAAATTTTAGGCTGGGTACAGTGGCTCACGTCTGTAGTTCTAGCACTTTGGGAGGCAAGGTGGGTGGACCACCTGAGTTCAGGAGTTTGAGATCATGGGCAACATGGGGAAACTCAATCTCTACCAAAAATAGAAAAAATTAGCCAGGCATTCTCATGTGGTCCTAGCTACTCAGAAGGCTGATGTGGGAGGATTGGTTGAGCCTGGGAGGCAGAGGTTGCACTGAGCTGAGATAGCACCACTGCACTCCAACCTGGGTGACAAAGTGAGACCCCCATCTCAAAAAAAAAGTTAACTTTTAAAAAATCCAATTTGTATATAATGTATATCATAGGTATATATAATGTATACACAAAACTAAGTAACATAAAAATTATATATTTTATATAGATTTCATATACATACAATTTTAAACAAGTAGATTATTACCTCTTGCAAACAGAGCATATAGATACCTTGACTGATTTTTTTATACTTTCCATTCAAAATATTTTTGGTCATGTGTATGCAAACAGATACTATGAACTTTTATGGAGTCAGTATTAAAGTATTCATGAAAATGAGCCTTATATGACACTTTTACACCTTTTCCTATTCATAATTTCACTTGTGTCCAACAGCTCTGAAATGTGGGTCGATTAGAATTATCATCAGACATATTTTATAGATGAGGTACCTGCAGGTCGGATAGATGAAGTGACCTTCCTGAGGTCACACTATTAGCTAAAGGGTGAAACTGACATATGATCAAGGTGTTCTGACCTTTTCCATGGTAAAATTCTGCTTTCTACCATATCAATACTGAAATGTGAAAAATAAGTTCTTCATTTTACAGATGATCAATCTATTCTCCTAAAACTTGCTAAGAAAAATGCGTAAACAGCAAGGGTAATGTGCATGTTTATCCAGAAGAGTCAGAATAAGTTAAGCCACCCTAGTGAGTTAAACATCTTTGGCTGTGAAAGAATATGAAAACACACCCAGTCTCAGCCTAATTTGGGTTAATATATTAAGAACTTAATTGCCTGTTTGTCCAGACACACTGTGCTAACCACAGGGGAAGGAAAACAAACTTGATTCTGTTTGGGACCAGTTGGTGTGGGAGCAATAATTCCTTATTGCTTTGGAATGGTACTGTAAAATTATCAATATTTAATGGATGAGATGGCTTGGTTCAAATACTTTTTTTTTTAAGTAGGCTTTCCTCTTCTCTAGCTGTGCCCTGTCAAAAAGTCAACAAAATAAAAATTTCAAAACACAGACACAGCAGCAAGTCTCAATTTTTACCGTCAACTGTATCCATAATCAACACTGAGAAATAAATAACTGATGGAGACTTTCTAGTGATTTGAGAAAATATGGATAGGTCAGTTTCTTCCTAAAACCTAAAGTTTTATGCTTGCATAGGAATAATGTTGGGAACATGATTACTAGAAAAGAAAACAAGGTGCCTGATTTTGACTGCACTGAGAAAGAAAGATGTTCTCTAATTATTCACACTGTAATCTAACCTTAACCAGTAGCCTTAAAATGCAGCTTCTTTCTATTTACTATCTTCATAATGTTTAGGTTCGGCAGCATTTATTGAGTGCCTGTGATGAAGGCCTTCAATCTTACTCATAGTTTTATCATCAGTGCTTCTTCCCTCATATTGTTTTAAGTTTTTGCTTTGTCTTGCTTCATATCAGTATCATGGCTCCTGTTATTTTTTTTACAATTTTTATCATTATTTCTTGAGTATTTTTATGCATAAGGCCCAATACAAGCACTTTTAGATATTATCATATTTCATCTTACTTGACCTTGAAAACCCATTGAGGTGGGCATCATTATGCCTATTGTGCAGGTGGAAGAAGTGAGGCCTGAAGACTCATTTATCAGCAGTCTCATATTCATTCAGTAGTGAGGCTGGAGCACAAATCCAAATCTATCTGATTTCAGGTCTCCTATTCTTAATTTCTAACCAACGCAGTTTCTGCTTTCTTATGTTATAGCATATATAATTTCAAATTATATACCTATAGTGACTACTTCTTTAAAAGTTTACACAGAAGAGGAATAATTTACTCTTCTTTTACACATTATCATCCCCATCACACCACCTGCCCAGCCACGGCCCATCAGGACTTCTTAATTTCTTTCTATAGAAAATATAAAAAGGCATCAGGCTGATTAATACATTCAGAGAGTGTTAACTCTGCATTCCCATAAAGACAGATGAAAGAAAATCTTTCACCCTGTCAATTAGTCTCTGTAGTAGGTTACAGAGGGACAAAAATTCTTCTCTACTTTTCCTGTCTCCTTCCTCTTTTTTTAGAACCTAGGCTGGACTACTGCTCTGACCAACAGAGTATGGAGAAAGTGATGCTTATGTTATTTTGGGGGCCAGCCTTTAAGAGAACTGGCTGTTTCTGCTTGGATCTGATAAAGCGCTGAATCACAATGAAAGAATTTTGAATAACCTGCTAAAAAACCTCATGGATATATCTTGAGATTACATGAAAAGAGACATGGGCTTATCAGAGCCTTCCAGCCACTCCTACCAAGGTTCCAGGCATGGCGTATCTTAAGTGATGTTCCCAAGAGACAGAATGTGAGACTTGAAATTTGTGTGCAGTATGTTACTGGGAAATTCTTTGCCAAGGATGATACCTATGAGTGAATAACAAAATACACTGGGCAGAGAGAGAAGTTGAACTGTGATACCATTTCAGCAGATAAGTTTTGGAGCTACAGTGGCCATTGAGAGATATTCTGTATTGAAACAAAAGGTCAGTCCTTATGCTCCAGCATAGGAGAATCACTAGATGCAGGCCCATATCCACCTGTGCATTAGGGAGTATGCAACTTTTATTTAAATGACTCATTTAGGAGTCTATGCAAGTAAGTTTCATTTTTTTTTTCTTTCTACAAAGGCATAGTCCCTTTAAATATATATTGTTAGCGTGTTAAGTTTTTACATGAACATTTTGAACATTTTGTAAAACGTTCTAAGTTGAAATTGACAAGATTCTTCTTGCAAAGCCTATTCCAATAGTCCTCTCCTGATACCTACCATCTTCAAACTAATTTTAGTAGAGAACCTGGAAAAGTCAAATTAATATCAGCCTACTAGGAATATCTTGCCCAAAATCCTTTCCAATCCCAGAGCTCTTTTATTAGATTCTTTTTTTGTTCTAATTAGATGTATAGAGAATCAGTCAAAGGAGTATATAGATTAAAAGTTTCAAGTTTTACTGTATTAAACCAATAAGAACAATAAGAAAATCTTCATTTTTATTTACTTCTGATTTCCCAGACAAACAACTTATAAAGCAGGGATCACAAACTAGGCTGCACATAATATTACTGCCAAAATTAAAGGGAAAAGAATTGCTTTTTTTGACAAATTAATTTTGTATTTCAAATAGCCTAAAGCAGCTTCATCCCTTGTTATATTTTACATTTATATTAAGTTAATAGATGCATATCTTGATGAAGTGACATCTTTCTCTTCAGTCACAACAAGAAGGAAACTATCACCTTTCTCTGGCTCAGTGTTCCCATTTGCTCTTATGAAATGGCCTTAGAAAGCAACTGAGCCTGTGTTATCTCATTTCCATGACTCACTAAACACATGGTTTTATAACAGCTTAAACTAAAATGAAATGACGCTATCCAAGAGCTCTATTCATTCCACTATTTAGAAAACCTTTTAACCTATTTAGTTAAGTACTAAGATTTTGCTCTTATTCAAAATTTCGTATTTTAATTAAGGGAACAGGATTGATAGAATTGTTTTTTAAGACAGAGGTAGATTATCAGGCCAATATCACCTCTTCTTAATATGTGGCATAGAACCTAAATATCTCAACTAAATATGTGGTCATGTACTTAAAAAACAATAACGTTTTTTGTTTATTTTTTTTGACAAAGCTTAGTAAATTTTTACTTAAGTGTAACATACACATAGAAAAGTTCAAAAATCATAACATACAATAAATTTTCTGTATAATCAACACTCAAGTAATGTTTTAACATTACCAGCATTATAGAAGCCTTCTCATAGCCCATCAGTCACTATCAACCCTCACAGGTACTCAATACCCTATTTTCTAACACTATGAATACATTTTATCTACATCTGAACCATATACAATATATGCTCTTTTGTGAGTGGCTTCTTTAATTCATTGTTATTTTTGTGAGATTTATTCAAGTTATTACATAATACAACAGCTAATCATTCTTAGTTGTACAGTATGCTATTGAATTAGAATATCACAATGTGTCCATTCTACTGGTGACATAAATTTGGGTTGTTTCCAGTGTGTGGGCCATTACAATTAGTATTGCTAAGAGCATTTCTTACACATCTTTTAGTGAACATATATACACATATCTACTGATTGTATACTCAAAGAACTGCTAAGTCAAAAAGTAACATATGTTAAGCTTTAGTATATAATGCCAAATTGACTTTCAAAACAATTATACACACTTAGGCTCTAAATAGCAGTGTATGAGAGTTTCTGTAGTTCTGTATCCTTGTCACCACCTTACATTATCCACCAACAATAACATTTTTTAAAAAGAAATTTACATTCTCAGCATCTCTACAGCTCAGCTCCATTTGATTGGAAAACCCTGCAGCTGAGCAGAAACTTAAATCAGGCTCCTACATGTTCACAATGAAATGTCAGGTCTGTGGTCTCTGCAGCTCATATCTAAAGCATATGGTTTTCCTTGATACGAGAACACGAAATCCTGGCCCACAGGGCACTCATCAGAGAATTTTCTTCAGAACTGACTGCCTTTCAGCATTTAACAAAGACTCACTTACGACAATGAACATTTGATTCAAATGGGATAAGAGACATTTTAATTATCTATGACCCTGGCTACTGGAAACATAATACCTCTATCACTAGCTACCCCAAAGCTTATCAAGAATTTATAGAAATGAACACTTTTATGTTCTTTTGCTGGAAGGAATTAAAAACATGTTTCCAATTTTCTGTTGGTCACCTGACAATATGAACTAAAATTGAGAATGCACATGTTATGTGACCTAGAAACTACATGGGTAAGTATTTATTCCAAGGAAATTATTATGTTTTTTACAAAGTTGCATATGTGCTTACTGAAACTTTCTTTTTTTAAGAGAGATAGTGTCTTGCTCTGTTGCCCATGCTGGAGTGCAGTGACATGATCATGGCTCACTGCAGCCTCAAACTCCTGGAGTCAACCAATCCTCCTGCCTTGGCCTCCAAAGTAGCTGAGACTATAAGAGCACAACACCACAACTGGCTTATTTTTTTTTTTCTAGAGACAAAGTGTCATTTTGTTGCCCAAGGTGGGCTCAAACTCCTGGGTTCAAGAGATCCTCCCACCTCAGACAACCAAAGTGGTGGGATTACAAGCATGAGCCACCATGCCAGGCCTGAAACATTTTTATAGTGCAGATAAATTAGAAATAACCTTAATACTCACTGATAGAAGACTAAGTCTGGGATAGTAATACAAAGGAATACCATGTAGCCATTAAAAATACTAAAATAGTTTTTTTCTTTTTTTTTTTTTTTTGAGACGGAGTTTCACTCTTGTTACCTAGGCTGGAGTGCAATGGCATGATCTCGGCTCACCACAACCTCCGCCTCCTGGGTTCAAGCAATTCTCCTGCCTCGGCCTCCCGAGTAGCTGGGACTACAGGCATGCGCCACCATGCCCAGCTAATTTTTGTATTTTTAGTAGAGATGGGGTTCTACCTTGTTGACCAGGATGGTCTCGATCTCTTGACCTCATGATCCACCCGCCTCAGCCTCCTAAAGTGCTGAGATTATAGGCGTGAGCCACTGTGCTCTATATATGAATCTGTAAAGATTAATTGCTAAGTTAAAAATATGAAAAAAGAAAGTATAATTTCATCTTGTTTTTGTTTAAGTGTACATAAATATACATATGTTTATAAGGAGGTATAGAGAAATAGACACAGGACTATTAAGTAGTCATTATTCAGTGGTGGAGACTCCCAGATTTTAGACTTTATACATTTCTATGTTCTTAATTTTTTACAATGAGCCTAAAGTACTTTTTTTATTTTTGGAAAATTAATTTATTCATTAAAAATGCATTGAAGGCCAGGCGCGGTGGCTCACGCCTGTAATCCTAGCACTTTGGGAGGCCAAGGCGGGTGGATCACAAGGTCAAGAGATCAAGACCATCCTGGTCAACATGGTGAAACTCTGTCTCTACTAAAAATACAAAAATTAGCTGGGCATGGTGGTGCGCGCCTGTAATCCCAGCTACTTGGGAGGCTGAGGCAGGAGAATTGCTTGAACCCAGGAGGCGGAGGTTGCGGTGAGCTGAGATCGCACCATTGCACTCCTGTCCGGGTAACAACAGCGAAACTCTGTCTCAAAAAAAAAAAAAAAAAAAATGCATTGAAAAGAACAGACTGCACAATATTACCTTAGCTCCCATTTAACTTGTAGAGTTAAAATTTCCTGTTAAATTCTCATATTTACAGAGGAAATGATGTAAGAAAACTTGAACAAATGTTTTTAAGCAAAATTATAGTTAAATCATAATAACAATTGTTAACATCCAGCACTGTGCTAAGTGCTTTATGTGGTTTACTTCTTTTAATATTCAGAACATCCTAAAAATAGGCACTATTATTATCCATACTTTACAAATGAGCTAAAAAATAGGTACTATTATTAGCCAAATTTTACAAATGAGCAAATTAAAATTTAGATACATTCAGTAACTTTGCCAGTTTGGGGTAGAATCAAAATGCTAAACTAAATATGTCTGATTCAACAGCCAATGTTCTCAATCACTATGCTAGACGGTTTCACTATTGTATTATATTAAGGCCGTAATCAGAAAAACAAAAGCTGCTCTTTGCATTCCATATTTGACCATTCTAAAAGCCCCAAGCCCTTTAGAAAGGTCAAAAGAGCTGTGAGAAACAAGGTCAAAACAGCTTCCAGCAATATCTCAGTCAGAAGGTCAAATACAGGTGGTTTTTTGCAGCCCACAGAAGCTTCTACAATTCTCAAATCTCTGGAAAGCTTCCATCAATGGTCTCAGTCTATAATGGGAAAGCAGGTGCTTCTAAAGAGTTTACTGGGGGAGCCTCCAGGACATTTCACATCTGCTCAGGCAATTGCCTCTGCAGAACACTAGTTCCTTCTGTCCCATCTTCCAATATCATGCAGCACCTCTCACTGGCTAGCTGTAAACTGAAGCAACACGAAAAAGAGGATTCTGGGAAATATAATTCCTGGCTTCTCTATAGTGCAGAAATTATCTTGGAAAGGGGTTGTGGGGATGCTGAGTTGACAACAGATAATCCAAGATTGTTGATTTACTAGATATTTTATGTGTATATCTATATAGATAGACATATACAGATACACATACATACACTATACATTTTAGATGTATATATAGGCAGTATAGCATAATAGTTAAGAACACTGACTCTGAGGTCAGATGGTTTGTAATTCAAATCCTGGTTCCCTCTTTTTAATTGTGTGGCTTTGGGCAAATTGCTTAATCTCTCTATGCCTCACTATTTTTATATTTAAAGTGAGATAGTACTATCACTTACCTCATAGGATTATTGTGGAGATTTTATGTAACAGAAGGTGCAAACTCAGCATGTTCAAGACAATAAGTGAGATACAACAGCAAAAGATGAGTTCAGAAATATTAGCCATTGTATTAAGTATGAAGTTCATTCTAAGTGTGGTTTAGAAAAATAACTCAGCATTATTAACTGAATTATAAACAAAATTAATATAATTATTAACATAATAGGTCCCATGTAATGTTTTAATTATTGTTATATTTGTAGTTATTTAACATGACATAATAAAATCTTTTAGTATTCAGTGCCAGAAAACAGTTTTTTCTTTTGACACAATATGAATCAAAACTCACCATAATTTATTTTGTTTGTGTTGAAATTCAGAAGTAAATTTAGCACTTGTTTAAAATGACTAACATACCAGCTTCAGATAAACCTATTTATTAACTACACTTGTTAGATTTTTATTCTGAATTTTATCCTCCATTGTCCTTTTTTTTTTTGAGATAGAGTCTCGCTCTGTAGCCAGGCTGGAGTGCAGTGGCATGATCTCAGCTCACTGCTATCTCCGCCTATAGTGTTCAAGCAATTCTCCTGCCTCAACCTTCCAAATAGCAGGGACTATAGGTGAGCACCACCACGCCCAGCTAATTTTTGTATTTTTAGTAGAGATGGGTTTTCACCATGTTGGTCAGGATGGTCTCAATCTCTTGACTTCGCTATCTGCCTGCTTCGGCCTCCCGAAGTGCTAGGATTACAGGCATAAGCCACCGGGCCCAGCCTCCATTGTCCAATTTATATATTCAATTTGTAAGCGTGTGGTATATAAATATTTGGAGGAATTTTTAAAACGAAAAAAGAAAAAAGAGGAGGGCTTGCCCTTATACTGTATATTGCTTATTTTCATCTCTTTCACTCCCTTCTTTAATATTCGGTTCTTCATTAGACTGATCTTCTTAAAAACTAACTTCAATTATTATTTCTGATTATTGGATGCTTCATTTATAAGAGGTTTTTATGTTATCTATTAGCTGGACTTCCCATCTTACCTTAGGAAACTCACTAACCATTATTCCAATTTAAAAACAGATACTTTTTTTTTTAATTCTACAATTCACTTAAGTAAGAAACAGAGTTACTCACATAAGAAACAGCTCAAGTCAAACCAATGCCTGGAATTCTGAGCATCTCTCCCATCATTTGTTAAAAGTGCTGATTGTTTTTTCCACCAATCGAGACCTAAAATGTAGGATGGTTCTTTCCCACTGAGCAGCATATGGACCTTGATTTGAACTCTTGTTTTCAACCTCTGAAAGTTGAATTTCTCTCTCTCTTAGGTGTCCCCAGGTTCCTTCAAAAAGAATTTCAAGCATGTCATAGTTGATTTTTTAAAGTCAGATGATCTCCTACTCATCTTCGATATTTAGTGAAAAATATGCTTATTTCAGCTTCTCTGGAGGGTGGCTACCTCTCTCTTTGACATAGCCTTCAAAGCCCTCCTAGTGAATCTTGTAGATGATACCTACTCAGCTTACATTTTTACATCAGGCCATTCCAAACTTATATTACAAATTTGGTGACAATCCACATATCCATTTTCAATGACACATTAGTAAACCAGCAGACAGGTTTCACTTTTATACAGATTTGAAAGATTAGGTAAGTGGAGGTAATGTCTCCCCCACACACAGAATATTTAAATATGATTACTTTTAACTCAAGCTGTCAGTTTATTCTTAAAATTCAAAAAAAATCAGGAGATTAATAATGTAGTTTGCCATGTTCTTTGAAATCATGACAGATTCTTCTCCTTTGACAACCTTGATATTGGATCTAGGAATGCATGGGGAAAAATTGCTGGCATTTAAAAAAGTCTATACCACTAACTCTTATAAATGCAGTTTTCAAATATGCAATACTCGTATCTGCCACAACACCATTTAACATTAATAAAATGTAAAGCATTAAAAAAACTTCCTTTTTTTTCAACAGCCCAACTTAGAAGTCACATACATACACAGAGATTAATTCTTCATGTAAGTTGGCATTGTTGAAAGAACAATAATGGCGATGATGCTAAAGAGGTAATCTGGGGTTTTCATATAATTTCTATTTAGGTCGTGTTTCAATTTCATATATAGCCTAACCGACTCCTAACTCTTCTTTATGATTATGAAAAAGACTAAAAGGGACAACCTTCTACATTTTCGTAACAAATAATGTTCCTGCATTTAGGCTTCTTTGAGATATTTACTCTGGGGATAATCTAATACTGAAAATAATATCAACAGGTCAGAGTACATTTGATAATGGAGGAGGTGGGAGTTGTTCAGGATCCTTATGGCCCAGGCCTTTGCCTAGCTATTAGACAGAACAGTGCACATGAGTCCAGATGCCAGCATCAAGTGCTTAGGTATCACCTTTTCTTAGAGCTCTACAGGCAGTACTGTGGAGGCCTGAGAGCTTGAGAGGTCTGATTAGACAACAGTGAGTATCCTGAGAGCAGGTCTTATAGAGAGCTACTACAAGGTAAACAGAAACCACCAGCTGCTGAGACTGCAGTCTCAGTGACCACTGCCACAGAGCTCCATCTTGACCTGAGGATTCTAGTGCCAGTCAGTTTCCTACAGTAATTCTGTGCTCCTTACTGAAGATCTTCAGTAAACTTGCTTTGCCACTGCCCTGGTTCCTTGGTCCCTGGGACTCATCTATCCTGAGTGGCAGATAACTGCCAAGCCTGTGTCATTTAAACCTGACTGACCTAGATTGACACTGTTGTGACTGTAACTCTGACCCAATGCCACGACCAGCTGATGCCAAAATATCTCTTTCGTGATTGCTTATCTTGATACAAACAACTGTGGATTAATCCAAGCACAGGTGTGCAGCCTGCATACTACAAGGCAGGGTTTCTGCTTGAGCTTCTCCAGTATTATCTCACCTACTCCTCACAAACTCACTATGTCTTCACCCTACATATGAAGAAACTGAACTCAAGGATCAGGTAACTTCCCAAGTCATAGAGCTGATAAGGGAGAGAGCCTGGCTTTGTGCTAAGCTGAGTATAGACTGTAAGTGCTTAATCACTTCACTAGAGCACTTCTCACTGGATAGTGAAGGTTGGCTGCAACTCAGAAGCAAAGCCAGGCCGAAGCAAAGCTTGTGCTCTCGATAAAAATAGCCTATTACAACAAGAAAATTTCAGCACACTACTTCAAAATAATAGTCAAGCTCTCACTTCTGGATCTTTCTGTGACTCTGCCCTTCTCAGTCAGTGATTCTAAATTCACTCCCATTAGTCTGCATATTTTTTTTTTATTCTGCAGGTGCCTAGTTTTAGGAGTCAAAAAGCCCACTTCACTTCAGTACACATAGATCCATGCCTTCTTCTTGAGCTATAGAGTAATCAGGAAAGGAATGTCTACCCTGGCCACACACAGATGGGTGGGCAGAGGCTTGGAAAAATCATAAATCTACCCTGGCATGTATCATCTTTTTCTAGGCTATGGCCACAGCCTCCTATCTGAATCTGTGCATGCATTCTGCCTTCCCCCAATTTGTTCCCCACAATGCAGCCGTGGTATTCTTTTCAAAATGCAAATCTGATCTTGTTTCTTGTCCTAGAACAGTGTTCTGTTCCTCTCATTTCCTTGTTAATTCATCCTTATCCTTCAGATTTCAGGAACTCAACCATCTTCCTTGGGAAACCTACTCCAGTCTTCCTGGCCTGGTTAGATACTCATATTATATGCCTTTATAGTACTATGAACCTCATCTTCGGAGGTTTTGTTACATTTACAACAGGTAAGCAATCATTCTGTAGCATTTGCTATTGTTTTTCATCATCTCTCTAGTTCTCAGTACAGTACACAGCACAGTGTAGAGTCTCATAAGTATTTGCTGAATGGTAAGTGATCTGGAGAACTGAATGAGTTTGGCAATTTGCATTCACACCTGGGCACAATTAAAATGGACCCAAGTGACTGGCACACATACAAACTGACTAAAGTAAAAGGTCAGTAAAACCTTTACAAAGGATGACCTTTCTGCAATATTATAAGGACCATAGTTCATACACAATCCTGGAAAAACTTTTGTGAGATAAATTACAACAAAGAAAAAAGTTGTATGTCTTATGATTATGATACATTGATATGATGGATCCTATTTTAACTTAAAAAAATCTAACTCGCTAGTTATACTATGCTTAGGGACACTATTCCTTCCTAATTATAAGCTAATGTGTTACCTTTCTCTTCCAAAGAAATATGAACGGTTATCCTGCCTTGAAGACATATAACTAAAATATCATATGGAGGAATAAGCTTGGCTATTCCATTACTTAATTTCCAAGTAGAGATGTATTACCAAACACCATTCTTTTGTTCAGTTGATTTATTACACAGTGACAACCTAGCATCAAATCATGGTGCTGGTATGTATGCTACAGTCAGGACACACATTTGAGTGACTCTTCTGTTTCTTTTCTTTTTTCCCCTTTAACATGGTGATAATCAGAACAAATTGATTTTGTTTCTTGGATTGCTGAAATCCTCCCAACACTTTCTTCAACACCAAGGCTGAATAAATCATTGTAATGTTCCCCTGAAGTGAATTGAAAATTAATTTACACAACCAAGATGATCCTCCTAATAACAGGGTACATGGAATGGGGAAATTGGAAATCATTACCCAGCAAACATTATCTGCATTATTTTTGTAGCTGCTTTAGATTGCATTGTAATAGAAAATTAGGAGACCGGCTGTGAAGAAGTTTAAGAGGGTCCCCTGAAGAGCATCTGCTTTAAAATTGATTCTTTAAGAAAGCATTAAAAAGCTATTGGAATTGATTGCCTGCTAATATAAAGGAAAAACTCTTCGCCACCATTTGAGTTAAAAAAGAGCATCTTCATTCATGCATGTTATTAAAACTACTGGCCTGAAAGCCCCTGTAGAAAGATAAAGGATATAGATGGGATATTAAAACGGCAATCTTTACCTTATCTGGGATTTAAACATAATATGTTGCTTTTATTAATTTAGCGAGAACCTTTAGTTAGGATGTCAAAAAATGAATATACAATTAAAATGCTATAGAATGGTGGGATCTTTAATAAACAGCAGACCAGGAATTCTCCATCAATCTTCCAAGCATGAGGCACACTCTAACAAAAAATAAATCCTGAATTTTTCTTTATTGCTAAATTTTCTATGCAGCAGCAGTAAAAGTCATAGCTGATAACACCTCTGATTAGCTCTAGAAGCTTTCCCTGAAATAAGGTAATGACCAATCAGATCCCAGCAGTTGGCCAGATAGAAAATGACAATTACTATCTTTAAAATATGTCTATGGAGTTTTGAAAGGTTTCCATGTACCTAGTACAGTGGGCTATTGTATAAGCAATGATATTGTAGAGAGATATACAAACACATAAGCAAACACAGTAGGATGTCTTGACACTAAATTATTTTCTTTTTATAGTGTTTTTATTTTTACCACAATCAGTGGGAAATTGCCTTGTCTTTTTAAATACATGATAAGTAGGATTACTTAGCAGAATAATGAGTAAGAAATGCCTTTTCAAATATGATAAATTATCTTTTTTCTTTAAGAGTCATCTCAGACTTAAACTTCACCCTCACCCCAATGCCTCCCTTTGTCTCTCTCCCTCTGTTTAAACGGATTGCAAATAATTTCTATACAGATGAACTATATCAACAATGTTCTTACAGACAAATGGTAGATCGATGTAGCATGTAAACTAAAGGTACATTCCTAGATGAAAAATTGCACCCACTACCACACTGAAGCATCGTTTTCTGTGGTATCAAGTCCTTGGTGATGTAGTAGAAAATAGCCTGATAATGAGGCCCTTTGGGTGGCTCAATTATAAACCCCCTGGAGATCACTGAAATGGGCTACCCATATTATACTGAATTTTGCATTATTCTGACTAGCCTAGTAACACATTTCTCATATAACACTTGAAATATTAACATGAAACCTAAAAAGTATTCTGAAGTTAACATCAGAACAATTCTACATTAAAGTATTTTCATGAAAATCGATTTTTAATAAGCTTTTCTATATCTGTTTTATTATTTTATTTTTAGTTGATTAATAGAGTCATAATTTCTACACGTTCTGGTTTGCCTGGGACAGTTCCATTTGAGGCCTGTTGCCCAGAGTAATTATTAATAATCCCTTTTACTCTCAAAACTGTCCTGATTTGAGAGTAAATTACATAGCTACCCTACTTATAAGTGATTTCTTATAAGTGACTTTTAAGTCATTTGTAGCAGAACTCAGAGACATTTGTTATCAAAATAGTCAAGCTTAAAGCTAAAATAGCTAAGTTTTATGTTTTCAAAATAAATTTCAAGTTTTCTACCACCCATAAAACTCCTTAAAAGCCAAGACAACAGTTAATCCAAAAGGCACTATTATAAATATTTAATGTTTGTTAGTGTTGGTTATAAAGGTAATTATAATAATTATATTGTTAAACTGTTAACAAGAAATAAAAAACATTAATAAAAATAACAAAAATATTATCTTTATTACTAATTTGTAACACTTTTAGTTTATGAAAATCATATATGATCTTGTTAAAAAAATTTAATGAATAAAATAGTAAGTGAAAGTTCTTCACAAACTTACAACAGAAAGCCAACCATTCTGAACAGATCTTTGTCTACAGACACAAAAACAGGGATATTCTTTTCTGAAAATAGAATCATAATATTCTTAAACTGGTGTTTTTACTCTGTTCCAGAAACCAGAGAGAAAAGAAATATCCTAAATAGCAAACATAATTATAACTCTGTATCATGTCTCTCAATTCTGTTGATAAAAGGTGAAGAACAAAAATAGTATTTGTTGACAGGGAGTAAAAGAAACCTGTGGAGCATATGGCAAAGCCAGCAGTACTTATGTTTCTCTGCATCAACCTCTTTCCTGTTTAAGTTTTTGGGCTTCTGTAGGTTCTTCTAACTTAAATGTTTTACTAACATTACTAGTACTAAACACCATGATAAAATCAAAACTAAAAGAGACAAATAAGGAATACAATTTAACATGAATATTTTAATTAAAAATAAGCTTTCAAAATCAACAATCCAGATCCCTGTTTAAATTTAAAGGTATGTTTATTATATGAATATTATGAGCCAATATACAAGTATTTATTAGAGATTTGTTAATGTTTATGATAAAGATAACAATGATGTTGTGAAAGTAGGAAACAAGCACAACTAAAATGTCCTTCGACAGGTAAACGGATAAACTGTGATACCCCCAGACAATGGAATATGACTCAGTGCTGAAAAGAAATGAGCCATCAAGCAATGAAAAGACATGGAGCAAACCTAAACACATATTGCTAAGTGAAAAAAGCTAATCTGAAAATGCTGCAAATATGATTCGAACTATATGATATTCTGGAAAAGGCAAAACCATGGAGACAGTAAAACGATCTGTGGTTGCAAGGGGTTAGTGAGAAGACGGGATGAACAGGCAGAGGATAGTGGATTTGTAGGGCAATGAAAATACTCTATATGAAAATATAATGATGGACACATTTAATTATACTTTTGACCAAACTCACAGATAAAATTTTCAAAAGCAAGAGTGAGCCCTAATGTAAATGATAGACTCCGGGTGTCATGTGTCAATATAGATTTGATATGGTTTGGCTCTGTGTCCCCACTCAAATCTCATGTCAAATTGAAATCCCCTCATCTCAGGGGAGGGACCTGGTGGGAGGTGATTAGCTCATGGAGGTGGATTTCTCCCATGCTGTTCTCGAGATAGTGAATTCTCATGAGATCTGATGGTTTAAAAGCACTTCCCGCTTCGCTCTCTCTCTTGCCACCTTCTAAAGAGGGCGCCTGCTGCCCCTTCATCTTCTGCCATGATTATAAGTTTCTTGAGGCCTCCTCAGCCATGCTGAACTGTGAGTCAATTAGACCTCTTTTCTTTATAAATTGCCCAGTCTCAGGTAGTTCTTTACAGCAATGTGAAAATGACTAATACAAGCTTCATCAATTGTAATAGTTGTACCACAATGGTGAGGAATGTTGATAACAGGGGAGGATTGGCTTGTGTGGAGACAAGGGATATACAGGAAACCTCTTTCCATTCCTCTCAATTTTGCTAGAAACCTAAAACTGCTCTGTCTTAAAAATGAAAACAGAAGAAATCAATAAAACTAATAAAAATTAATATATTTTAAAATATTATTTTATTATAGATTTGTTAACTTCTCAGAATTCAGAAGCTATGCACAATATAAGAAAGATCTGTATGAAATTTTTCCTTGTGTGAGCTTTGGAATTTTTTTCTTTCATGAAAGTTCTCACTACATAAAAATTAGAATTTTCTACATTCTAACTAAACTCTGGTACAAATAATAATGTCAAACACCATATGTATTGCTTATAAAAATAACTTTAACATTAAATTAAACAATAAAATGTTTTCCACAATCACTGATAATAGAGAACAATATAATAATTAGACACTTGCAGTGTCTTGCCCTAGAATTAAAATGGAAAAGCAAACATTTTTTTTAAAAGTTTTTTCCCCCTGAGAAAATAAATTTTGTTAGTTATTTTTTAAGACCCAATGTCTCTCACTTTTGAAAGAAATACAAAGCTCGAAACTTATTCTATGAAATGGATAGGAATGTCATTAAACAGAAGACATATTCTTCAATTAAAAATTTGTTGAAAATGACTCTAAAACCATCTCCACATATCAAAAATCAGAGGGACAGAAAAAAAATGCAAGTGAGATCATCTGTATGTCACATATCTGACAGAGATATAGTCCTCCAAATGGGTAATAAATTAGTTAGAAAAGAAAGTGTTCAAAACCTTAAATTAGTAGAGATTATGCTCTCTTTCCTCATTTATTTCTTAACAAGTGCAAGTTGCTACTTCACTACACATCACAAAAGGAAAGTCCAGCAATAGCTTACTGGAAAACTGAGAAAATGTGTATCTCTGACATAGGCCTACATCAGTAGAGACAACTTAGGAAATGTAAAGAACAGAAAGTTAGTTTTACCTTTGTAATTTTAAAGGAGTTATAAAAGACTAAATAGCTTTATTTGCATATGTTTCTGCACTCCTCTATCATTACAAAATAGATGAAAGTACACTGAAAAGGTAAATACTTTCCACCTTTATTACCTGTTAAATTGGTTTCAAATCAACAGTAGGCTCAACAGCTAAATTGCATGTCCCTTGGGAAAGACAGTAGAGAAACACACACGTGCGCGCGCGCACACACACACACACACACACACACAACTAGAAAGCCAAAACTGATAGAATATCAAGTCATTCCTTTTTATACTGAAAAGTTCAGGTCAGTGTCAAGCTTTCTTAGAGATGTTTAAAGTAAAAAATGCAGAAGTTCAAAATCTCACATGTATCATCATTTTAAGAAGCATTTCTCTCACTTTTTCTTCCCTAATTAACATGTTGAAGGAAATTGAACAAATGGAAGCGCTAGCAATTGAAGGACATTCTTTTTAATGAGATCAGACATCATACTTATACTACCTTTACCAGATCTGGAAATTGCCTGTTGCCATGTCACTAATGGCAACTATAGAAAAAGAGCCCCTATCCTGAATTGCAGCTCAGCCATGCTCATCATTCTCCCTGTTGTTGTGGCAGCTGTCAGGAAAAATTATTCGAATAGCAGCATCTTGAACAGATGGCTTAGCGACAAGTTAGAAATGGAAACACCTATGAGAAGAAAATTGCAAAAGTCAAGCCTAGACTTCAAAGCACAGGCAATGGACTGCTCACCAGCCCTATTCTCTAGCTATGGGATGGAAAGATATATTTTGCCTACACATGTTAGCCACACTTCTTCTTTTGGTCCATGCCAGACTCTTGCTGCCTGCCTTGCCTGGCTACCCCAACTCTGTAAATGTTGATGGGCAACACAGCTCCATTCTTTCTTTCTCAGCAGTCACTTCTTCAGAGAGAATCAATCCAAGGCAGTAGCAGATGGAAGACACTGTCTACCAGTTTTCTTCCCTTTTTCTAACTTACTTCTCTGTGACCACAACCTGCTTTCTTTCCCAGCCCTTAGCTATATGCCCTGTTTTGTCCTTATCATCCAATCTGGCTGTGGCAGACAGGGGAATATGCCTTATAGTACTGCAACTGAGAGGAGCACAATTGACCAAGGGACCCAGTTGCTGTATTCTTAATCCAGCACTGAGTTGGCTGAGGCCATGCTTCCCATGTGCTGCTCCCAGGCAATGACTGAGTACAGCAGGGATACTGAGGCAGCTACATTTTTGAGAGATTCAAACTCCTCTGTCAGGTGACTTTGGCTCAGGGACTACACATAGGCTTTGCCAAAACTTTCTTAGAACTACTCTGCTCCCTATGACTTTTCCTTTCAGCCTTCCTCCCTTCCCTGTCTGTTTCACAGGGGTCAGACCTGCACCATGATTTGAGAGTTCTCCCGCCTTCCCCACATTTTCCCTCTAATACAACATTTTGTGTCTGCTTATTGAAGAACACAAACCAACAGAGTGGCTCTGCCCCTTTACATCTCCTGATCTGTATATATCCTGTGAAGATCTGTGAGTTAATCAGCTGACTAAAAGGGCCTGGTATGTAGATTTGAGGAAGTCCACAGTTGGTCAAAAGCCCACAGTCAATGCCAGTGCACATCATCAGTGATAAGGAGCAGAAAATCAAAGGATAAAATTCAGTCAGAACTCTAATGGAGATACTTATCATCAGATCCTAGGAGAGAGAAGGCATGCATAAAGTTATCTGAAGGCACTGAAAAAAAAAACACGTTAGTGGTAAAAGTAACAAGATGTGCAGAAAGTACACCTAGAGCAAAGTTCCTCTTTCCCATTCAGAGGCATCCATTTGAATCAACTGCCTGCAATAGCACAGGGGACATACACTGAGTTGCTCATCAAGAATGGAAGAGGAACTGAAAAACTAAGAGGGGGAAATAAAATTCTAAAGAAAAAGCTTATCTTGAAAAAGAAGTCATTCAACTTTTCCTGAAAAGGGCCAGATAAAATGTAATATCATTCTTAGTTTAGAGTAGGAACTAAGCAGGAGGAGAATTAAATTCAAAAGCAGGAAAAAAATTAAATTTGCTCTACAGTAGGCCATGGCTGCAATACCTGGCCTTGACCAGTGGAGAGAATTCTACCCAAGAGCCAATTACAGAAACATAAAAATGCCACATTTGTGTTTTATTCAAAATGAAAAATAGTTTGATATCATTCTAGCAAAGAAGTGTATATTTAAATTTACTGGTTCATTTAAATTATCATCTCAATTGAATAAGAATATTACTGAGAGAATCTGCATTTTTTAAACTCACCAAAATGTTAACTATCTTAATATATTTAAGCAGTAGCAATAAGAAGGCAGTTTTTACATATTTTTAGGTTGAAATTCCATTCAGAGCTACATCCTTCAACTAAGTGGTTTCCTGTGTCCAAAGAAGATATATTTCCACTCCCTGATTCGGGACCACTGAAGCAGATCACATAGGCATGAAGACTCTAGCTGGCCCTGTCACTTCATTTCATTTGCAAGGAAGGGATCCACCCTTCATCTTTTTTAATACTTTAGTTCCCACTACCCAAAATCTGCTGCAAACCATGTTTGTTTATCAGAAGTAACATTATAATATAGTTATTCATTAGGCACTTTTCTCTATATGTTTAACCTTGGCACACAACCTATCCTATATAATTTAACACTATGAGGTTGGTGAGTAATGGATGATGAACTGGGACTCTTTATCAAGTGACATGGCTTGACCAAGGTCACAGAATCAATCTGTCTGTAGCAAAATTTGTTTGGCTTTGCCAACACTGTACTCTTTCCCTTTCTTCGGGTAGTAGAACTATTTTCCTACTGTCTGCTCTACCCTGGGCAGGATTCTGGTAGATAGGTCATTTATGTGGATGGCCCTATGATTGATCTAGGAGTATACTATGTGATTCTTGCAGGACCAGAGGTCAGGCAACAGATGTGGATGCTGGGAAAGAAATAATCTTTCTGCTTTAATGATAGTGAGTGCTACATGTCACCTATATTTAGGATGCCAAAGGCCTTCTTTGTCACAACACAAACATAGCCTCCTGGTCAATAAAGCCAATATTGAGAAAGGCAGAGCAGAGGAATGGAAAGAAAGTGAACCCTATGACATCCTCTGAAACCAGCTGTGGCTGAAGCTAGTTTGAAATCCTTGGACTTGCCAGTAGCAAAAACTAATAAATTCCTCTTTTATTTAAACTAGAGTTTGGTTTTTATTAATGCAACATAAAAAGTCCTGTCTAATACAGTATTAAAGCCAGAATTGGACTCAATCCCCCTGATTATGTAATCGTATTAATTGGAACTATAATTTTTCATCAAAACAAATTAGAATTGGGGACCATATCCTTGTTAATAGTGTAATCAAGATAAAATGTAGAAATTACACCTAAGTGTCCTATGCATTATAGCTCCATCATGGTAATTAGCATTTTCTTATTATAATTACCTTTTTATGTGTTTCTCCATGAATCTCTTGATGATAGGGATTGTATTTTATCTTATTCATCTTTGAAATCCTTCTGCTAAGCACAGTCCTTAGGACTTAGAATGTGCTCAATAAATATCATTCAAATAGGAAAATATTTATAGCAATTTGCTAGTATAAGAATTTCACCTCTTATTTCAAATTGACTTGGAAATATCTTGTCCAACATAAGTACATAAACCAATCTTCAGGGAAAGTCTTAAATTGTATCTTTGTTTAGAACATCTGACTTTACCCAAGAGGTTTCTCTGTCACTCTATCTAATACAATATTCTTGTCACTTTTCTCATCATCCTTTGTTTTCTTAATAATATCTACTGAAATATTTATAGTTTATTCTTTGATGTTTTACTAGAATGTAAGCTTCTTGAGAGCAATGTGTGGCATAGAGAGGGCTCTTAAAAATAATTAAATATTTATAAGTAAACAAAGTAACTGGTAGTACATTCAATTCTGCATTTGTGATACCTTCTAACACATATTAGATATTCATTTGATATTTTACAATT
Organism: Aotus nancymaae; assembly: GCF_030222135.1. Lineage (NCBI taxonomy): Eukaryota > Metazoa > Chordata > Mammalia > Primates > Aotidae > Aotus > Aotus nancymaae. Next base: position 52,977,201 of record NW_026988454.1, read on the forward strand.
AACAGCTAAATCTAATATATATACATTCTACTATAACAAATATATGTTTTAAAAAATATGAAATGTTGTCCTCTGTAAAATATCTTGCCATTGTATGAACATGGAATCTAAACCTTCTACTAAATCCATACTGGTAATCTTATTGATTAACATAGGATTTAATGCCTTAAGACAATCTGCTAAATCTCCCATCTGTTTGCTCATGTTGTTACAGTAATGCTATCTTAGCCTAGATTAACTGTACAAACATATTGAGGTTTAGTGAAATATAGGCATATATTATGATTGATCCATATACAGTGGTCAAATGTTATTTTAAAATACTTTCTTTGACTCTTTATATAACCAAATATAATTATCCATAATCATCAACATTTAAATACATACATGTAAAACCTAAAGCAATTATAATTTACTAGTAAAATTATATTTTATGAAACTATAAATTAAAAATATATTTAACTGGAAAAAATCAGATAAAAATCTCTCATGATAAAAAGTGATCATGAGATGGGTGGCATCATGGTGGATTAACCAGAGAAAGTATTTTATTTTTACTTCTTGTTTCATTAACCTCTCTATTAAATTGCTGCTTCAGAAACTATGACAATCATCTTTGTTCCCTTTCTCCTGGTTTATGTGCCAAAGCCCAGCTCTTCTTGGTCACTTTGGGGCTATGACAAATGACATACTAGGTATTTTTCCTCAAATAACATTAACTTTTAAAAATATTGTATTGCAATTATAATACAAATCAGTAGCTCTCTGTGATTAAAATGATGGCAGTACATTGTCACTTGCTGACTTCAGATACCTAGCTCCTTCTTGCTCTTTATTTCTCCAGTTACCAGAAAGAACAGCTGTGGTTCTACATGGGGTCTACCTGGCAGCTTGAAGCATCCAGATGTCAACTCCTACTTTAAAAAGAAAAAGCAAGCACTATTCCTCCATGGTAATGTTTACTTCAGAGGCAACTGGTGTTGGAGTGAAGATTAAAGGAAAAAAATTAGAGGAGAAAGGGCCACACTTCTATTTGATTTTCACCTGCAACAAATTCAGATGACATGTAGTTAAAATTCCAATGGATTACTCTTTCCTATTTGACAGGTGTAAGTCAAGTCTCAGCTTACCCTTTTCTGTGCAAATGGGTGACTTGACTTAGTTGTCATTTTATTATTATTATTTTAATAGAGTTTGGTCAAAGCTTTACTACCTGTTGCAGAGAAAAGATAGGCACATGACATTTATACCAAGAAGATGGAGCCATGAGAAATACCTAAAGGGAAACCCTAGGGGAGGGGAGACAGACAAGGTTTTATGTGTATATTATTAAAACTCAAGATCTTTTGTTTTGAAGTTTTAATAAAAAGTTATGTATAACCTAAAAATGTTAGACTCCAGATTGATCAAACACTCTTCACATAGAGTTTACATAAAATTATACAGTGATTAAATACTTGAACACAATAAATAACTAGAGAACACTTAGACTTACATGTTTTATAAAGATCACACTAAAATAAGAATCAAGAGAGGAGAGAGATCCAAGATGGCTGATCACTAGCAGCTCAGGATTGTAGCTCCCAGAGAAAGCGCACAGAACGAGAGGACGCCACACTTTCAGATGAATTTTTGTTACCCACGGACCAGAAGATTCCCAGCGGAGGAGCCCTATGGGTCACCAGGGCGACTCTTGTGGCCAGAGTTGCGGTTTTGCCCATGCCCCTGAGCGGCGGTTCTTGGTGCAGAGTAAATGGGACTGATCGATGTTTGGAGCTCCAGGAAGGCAGAGTTGCCCATTTACCTGATTGAAGAAGGGACTCAAGAGGGAAGCCAGACCGGAGATTCCCGGGCAGAAAAGCACCACGAATCTTGATGCCACTGTTTTGGCCGGCGCAGTGGGTTGCTCAGATTTCGGCACTGGGAATCAACAAGTTGGACGTCCACTCAGAGACCTAATTTGAAAGTAGGCAATTACAAAGACAACAGGTGGATGAACTCACAATGAAGAGAAGAAACCAGCGTAAAAAGGCTGAGAATACCCAAGATCAGAATGCCTCTCCTTCTACAGGTGATCACAGTTCCTCATCAACAGGAGAAGAAGACCTGATTGAGAACAAGTGCATTCCATTAACAGACTTAGGCTTCAGAAAGTGGATAATAAGGAACTTTAGTGACTTAAAAGAACATGTTCTAGCCCAATGTAAAGAAACTAAGAACCTTGAAAAAAGGTTTGAAGAAATCCTAACGAGAATAGACAATTTAGAGAGGAATATAAGTGAATTAATGGAACTGAAGAATACGAGAACGCTGCGAAGTATGCACAGGTTTTAACAGTTGAATTGATCAAGCAGAAGAAAGGATATCAGAGGTCAAAGACCAACTTAATGAAATGAAACGAGAAGACAAGATTAGAGAAGAAAGAGTAAAAAGGAATGAGCAAAGTCTCCAAGAAATATGGGACTATGTGAAAAGACCTAATTTACGATGGATAGGTATACCTGAATGTCATGAAGAGAATGAATCCAAGTTTGAAAATATTCTTCAGGATATCATTCAGGAAACTTTCCTAATCTAGTAAGGCAGGACAATACTCAACTCCAGCTAATCCAGAGAACACCTAAAAGATATTTCTCAAGTAGAGCAACTCCAAGACACATTATTGCTAGATTCACTAGGGTTGAAATAAAGGAGAAATTTCTAAGGGCAGCTAGAGAGAAAGGTCACGTTACCCATAAAGGGAAGCCTATCAGACTCACAGCAGACCTCTCACCAGAAACCCTACAAACTACAAGAGAGTGGGGGTCAATATTCAATATCCTCAAATAAAAGAATTTTCAACCCAGAATCTCATATCCCGCTAAACTAAGCTTTATAAGCGAAGGAAAAAGAAAATTTTTCATGAACAAGCACTCAGTGAATTCATCACCACCAGGCCTGCTTTATAAGAGCTTCTGAAAGAAGCACTACAAACAGAAAGGAACGACCAGTATCAGTCATCCCAAAAACTTACCAAAACGTAAAGAGTATCTCTATAATGAAGAATCTACATCGACTAATGGGCAAAATAGCCAGCTAGCATTAAATGACAATATTGAACTCACAAATATTAATATTAATTCTAAATTTAAATGGATTAAATGCCCCAATCAAAGACACAGACAGGCAAATTGAATAAAAAGTCAAAACCCATTGGTACGCTGTATCCAGATCTATTTCACAAGCAACGACAAATAAAGACTCAAAACAAAGGGATGGAAGAAGATTCACCAATTAAATGGAGAGCAAAAAAAAAAGAAAAAAAAAAACAGGAGTTGTAACTTTTGTCTCTCACAAAATAGACTTTAATAGTAACAAAGACTAAAAGAAACAAAGAAGGACATTACATAATGGTAAAAGGATCAATGCAACAACAGGAGTTAATGATTATAAATACATATGCACCCGATACAGGAGCACCTAGATACATAAGACAAGTTCTTAATGACTTATAAAGAGACCTGGACTCCCGCACAATAATAGCAGGAGATTTTGACACCACATTGTTGATATTCGACGGATCAACGACATAGAAAATTAATAGGGACATCTATGATTTGAACTTAGACCTGGAATAAGTAAACTTAGTGAATATTTATAGAATTCTCCACCCCAGGTCCACAGAACATACATTTTTCTCAATATCACATTACACCTATTTTGAAAGTGACCACATAATTGGAAAATTAGAAGTAAATCACTCTTCAGCATTTCCATAGCATTTCACAGACTTAAATGAAATATTGGTTGGCTGTTTGTTTGTTATTTTCTTCCCTTATTCCTTCCTGTCTCTGTTGTTAAGCACAATTATCGGCATAAAAGAGGTTTTTAATACATATTTTTAGATTGCATTCCAGCCTGGGTAATAGAGCAAGAATCCTGTTCTCTCTCCCTCTTTTTCTTTCTCTTTCTTTCTTTCTCTCGAAAAATAAAAATTAAAAAAAAAAAAAAGTTAAGTATACAGACTAGTTACATAACTGTAACATCTAATTTCAGGTCATAAGAGAGATTCATAGAATGAATGCATCAGGGAGTCAGTGAGTACATGCCTTTCAAAAAAAAAAAGAAAATTAACATTTTGATTTTTGATATATAATAATAACAGCTAGTACCCACTGCACATTTGCTCTGTGCAGGCACTGGTATAAGCACTTTTCATGTATTACACACTCCTCACAAGAACTTCATTAAGTAGGTACAAAAAAAAATAATAAGAAGAATCAAAAAAATTCAAAAAATTCAAAAGTATTGAATTACCTAAAAGAAGTGTATCCATTTCTGATTACTTATTCTCACTTTTCCACAGGGGAAGATTTCCAAATGTTAACGACTTTCAAATTGAGACCCAAAGAAGAAAAACAAGCCATAACAATTATAGCTGTGTTTGGGAAGACAAATTTCTTTTACGAAGTTTCAGTTTCTTTTGAAAAAGAGGGCTGAGCACGGTGGCTCACGCCTGTAATCCCAGTACTTTGGAGTGGGATTGAGAGGGCAGGTACACTATATCCACCTTATTCAGGTTCTTAGAATAAGAACCTGAATTTATTCTAAAATTGATGATAAGAGAGAATTTACAACTACCAGTGGACATTAAATAGACCCCTATTCTATTTTATTAAATATTCTTTATGTAGTAATCTACTTTTTAAAATGCTGTTTTTTAATTTAAAAAACTACTGTTCTCATTGCAATGGTCAATTTTAGGAGTTTAAATGATGATTTTCTTTGGGGGGTTTAATTTCAAAAGGTCAGATCACCTAAGGTCAGGAGTTCAAGACCAGCTTGGCCAACATGGTGAATCCCTGTCCGTACTAAAAATATGAAAATTAGCTGGGTGTGGTGGTGCATGCCTATAATCCCAGCTACTCGGGAGGCTGAGACAAAGGGATCACTTGAACCCAGGAGGCGAAGGTTATAGTGAGCCGGGATTGCATCATTGCATTCCAGCCTGGATGACTGAGCGAGACTCCATCTCAATAAAAAAATAAATAATAAAATGGAAATAAATTTTTTAAATCTCCTTTTTTGCAATTCTAATCATAAATCATAACTCAACTAGACTCTGTCATTTTTACATAATGAATTTACCCACTTGTATCAAAATTTTAAGTTCACTATTGTCACATTCTCGCACGATATCTATGTTGATAGAAGGAGATTAGGATTGCAGTATTTTTCTTCATAAGGTTTCTTAGAGCCATTTTGCAGCTATTCTTCTTCCAGTATAACTTTATTATATTCATATGATACTGATTTTTGACTGTGTATGTGTCCCCAGATGTCTCTTCTTCTACTATATTTGAATAACTATAAAGAAACAATTCTATCTTCTTTTACTATTTTATACTTGAATCATAGCCCCTACTTGCCATTCACAATTTGCACCAGGACAGTCTTATAAATGCTATCATAATAAAATAATCCTGTAGCCAAAAAATTACTATGTAAACCATCCTAACACTGAACCTAAGAATAAATATTTAGACTTTGCCCACATTCTCAAATAAATTTGCTTAGTTTACCATAAGATAGCTACCCTTCTTTCTAATTAACTCCAACAATTCTTATTTTTAATATATTAACATAGAGCCATCATAGTTCTTACTCTAGTTAAAATCTGCTGATTTAGCCAATATCTTCCAAGTAACCTCAATTTTGAGAGCCAGGTCTCTCAAAAAAAGTTGAAGGACAACTGTAATCTACAAGATTGTCTTGTTAGGGATTCATAACAGCTTCTACATTTAGACAAAGCATTAAGAAATAAAAGGCAAAGCCATGTTTGAGTTAACTCAGAAAAAGACCTTTTGAAATTAAAACCCCCCAAAGAAAAACATTCATTTGAACTCCTAAAATTGGCCATTCCAACTAGAATACTAGTTTTTTAATTAAAAAACAGCATTTTAAAAAGTAGACTATTACATAAAGAATATTTAATAAAATAGTCAGAATACCTATTTAATGTCCACTGGCAGTTGTAATTTCTCTCTTATCATCAATTTTAGAATAAATTGGAGTTCTTATTCTAAGAAACTGAATAAGATGGATATAGAGTACCCGCCCACTCAAGACACCTGAAATTCCCCTACAGGTCTTGGCAGTAATGACCACAACCCTCTTTCACAATTCCCTGTAGAAGAAATAAACCTTTGCTGAGGGACAGCTTTCAAGCTCATCACATCCTCTCAGTTTTCATGCTTCGGCCTAGTGAGTTACTTGTCTTTCTTTTGTTTGATATTGTTCAAACCGCTGTAGGACACTACTATTTTTTAAAAATTGCTTCATTCCAAACTCATTATCCCATTATTCTCTTCTTTCCAGTTCAATCTCTATAATGCAAAGTGTATCATTTGAACAACTCCTCTTTACCCAGCACCATTACTTGGGAAAATACACATGCTCAAAAATATGACCCTTGTGGAAACTCTGTTTAAGCCATAGGTTAAAAACAAAACCAGGACTTACAGAATAGAAGAAACCACTGTATTTAATCGCTAAATGTTTTCAAATATCAAAAGGTAGAGCTGTATTTTTTAATCCCTTCAGATATAGGCATAGATGTTTTTAGAAAGTTTTCTAGATTATTCTAATACACAGCCAGTATTGAGATCCACTGTGCCTGAAAGTCACCACCCTGACTGACAAATAACTTTCAGTTCTAGTTTAGGAAATCAAGGTAAGGATACAGATGTGAATCCATTGTTTTTCAAACTTTAGTGTGCACAAGAATTATCTGGGCTTCTCTTAAACATACATGGCAGACTGGGCACGGTGGCTCACACCTGTAATCCCAGTACTTTGGGAGGCCAAGGTGGGTGGATCACAAGATCAGGAGATTGAGACCATCCTGGCTAACAAGGTGAAACTCTGTCTCTACTAAAAATACAAAAAAAAAAAAAAAAAAAAAAAAAATCAGCTGGGCATGGTGGCCCACTCTTGTAATACCACCTACCGAGGAGACTACAGCAGTAGAATCTTTTGAACCCAGGATATGGAGGTTGCAGTAAGCCAAGATAGTGCCACTGCACTCTAGCCTGGGCAACAGAGTGAGACTCCATCTCAAAAAACAAAACAAACAAACAAACAAAATACATGGCTCTGGGGCTCAGACTCCAGAGAATCAGATCTCACAGGTCATACATGGAAACCCAGAATTTAGATTTTCAACAAGAGGCTCAGGCGATCCTGACGCAGTGACCTTCAGACCATACTTTGAGGAAGGCCACTCTAAAGTCAATCATTATCCAGTCCTGTGAACTAATATTTCAGAGGTGATGGTATTTTAGATCATAACAAAGTAACCCAGAATCAATATGTCAGCATAAATATCTTGTAAAATTTAATTATTTTATAAATTTATTTTCATATCCTTTTAGTGTGGTATTTGATTCATATTCTTGCTGTTTTATCATCACTAGATAGACATTCCGAGAAATTTGAAAATTATCCTCCCCTTGCCACCCTTGGACTTATTTAGAAGACTAAAACAGTTGAGATTCACTATTTAAAAAAATAAAAAATAAATATGAAAAAATATAGAAAGGAAGGAAAAAGAGTTTTCTTCAGTTTTTACATGCATGTTTCTATAGCTTTGTGTTTTTTTGTTGTTTTTAAGAGGGAGAGGGGATGACAAAAGTTGAAGTTCTTATTTCAAAATTATTAAAGGCTTTAACTAATGTTATATACATTCAACCAAATTATATGACTTGCTCATTTTAGCTCAATGTAATTAAGTTGTTTATTAAAATGATCAACTGAAAATACTTTTTAAAACATGTTTATTCCTCCAGAGAAAAATGTTACATAAGCAAAAATAGGACAGAAACAGAAAAAAGCACAAAATAGGTACTTTTTCTGCCAGTAAGCACTTGGAAAGTAAATGTCAATGTAAATGCAGAACATAACACATAAGAACAACTGCCCACATCATGCCAGACGATGCATAATAATGTTAGATAACATATAATGATATATTTCATTTATTTATGTTTTGTTTTTTTAGACAAACATTCCCAGAACAATGTTAATAAAACTTTATATTTGTACTTTTAAATTCATTTAACATTAAAATTGTGAGCATGCATTTTATTCCTGTAGTTAATTCTATTCTCTCCTTCTCTCATGTAGTTAATTCTATTTTCTCTCCTTGATTTAAGGTTTGAAATTCAGCTAGTTTAAGCCATCTAAATCCTACCTTTCTAAAAACAGGCACACCTGCAGAAGAGCAAAGTTCTCATTGACCTTGGGAACACAGCAGTTTCAATGAAATAATCTCATTTAGTAAAAAGAAAACCATATGTGAATCAACATTAACCGCTCTTAGCCCACATCAGGGATGATAGCTCCCTTGGCACCAGTTTGAATTTTGAGCTAAGGAATTTGGCTTGATCTTCGCTATGCTCAGCCAGGACAGATTGATAAAGAGGTACAACATTAGCTTAATCAGTTGCTCCATATTTCTGAATTTTTCTAAATATGTTCCTCATAAGTTTGCTTTCAATGGAAATATAGAGAATGCTTTTACACACATTTTTTCATCTGAAATCAGTTCTCCGTGCATTAGAGCATTGAGCCTAGCAAATATGAGTTACGATACTACTAACACATTTACTGAGTGCCTACTTTGTGCCAGGAACTGGACTAGGAGTAAAAAAATAAACACATTTTGTTTCTGATATTCACAAAAATAACTCTAAAATAACTATCATTATCTCCATTACACAGATGAAACATCTAAGGGTCAGAGAGGCTAAGTGATTTGCCCAATGGCAGACAGGGACAGCCAAACACTTATAATACAATAATGTTTCATGTGCATTGATTTCAATTTTTCTAATCTACACTGTATTTTAAAAGCAAATAGCTAAATTTCATGAAGTGTTCACTATATTCTGGACATGTTCTGAGTGCTCTATATGTATTAATGTATTCAATATTTGATAACTCTTGAGGAAAGTATTGTATTTCCATTCTGCAGGTGAGAAAACTGAGGCACAAAGAGCTCAAGCAACTTGTTTATGATCAAAAAACTGACAAAGGAAGGAACCATAATTTAACCCAGCTATTGGCTCCAGACCATGCTATACAAATATTAAGTAGGTTCCAACAGCCATTTTTTATATTGTTATTAAAATGTACCACTACATGCTGCTTATACGTCAGGATTTACTATAACAAGACAGAATGTCAATGCGAGTAATTCTAGTTGATAAAAAGGACTACTTCAATCCTCTACCTGCCAAAAGATGGGCAGGGGAGATTGACCAGACATCAGAGGCATCATGCTGTATAAGAAGAACCCTGGGTCTTCTCCAGCAGTCAAGAAATTTCAGAGTAATAATCACATCATCATAAGCAAAAGCGTTTTTTTTGCAAACCCCTTAGCATATCAAAATGGTACAACAAACAGTAAATCGGAGGAGGTGTGACAAATAGCCTTGCAGTACTGGGAGAAGTGACACCTGACATATAATTTCCATTAAGTTGCCTTTTCTGAATGATAGCATCACAATTGTGATGCAAAAAGATAAATATAGTGTATCTAATAGGAAATAAATGCATATAACGTGGCATGGCACTTCATAAAAAAATAGAACTCTAAAAGAATAGTAAAATTCTCTTAGAAATCTGAGGAAGAGAAGAGATAGTGTTTATAATATCTAGTAGTTTTTAGTTGGTTTGTCAAATTTGAAGGAAAGTAAAAAGGATGATTATCAATCTGTCTTATGGGAACTGGTCATGATGTAACAGCTTGAGCTAAGAGATTTGTTCTACAAAAGCCCTAAGACTTGTTAGCAAATAATAATTTAATTAATAGAAAAAATATGTATCTGCAGAGGAAATAAAACTGTCTTTTTTTCACTTAATAAAATAGTAAATATCACCACTAAACTCAAACATATGCACTGCCAAGATTTAAAGTGTTGAGATATGCATAAAATATGGAGTCTCTCTCAGTATTGGTGTTGTTTCTTCCCTCCACCCCTCCTTTCCTACTCCCCTGGGAGTCCAGCTCCAACAATTACAGGGTTGCTATCACAGCAGCTGTCCCTGTTGCATAGTGCTGATTTTCTACATGCAAAAAATGCGGACTCCAGAGAGATATGACAATGTGAGTTAACAATAAGTCTGAATCTAGTCTAAGAAGACATGAGTTTATTGCATCATAAGAAAAAATACTAAATGTAAGTTATTTTCTTAGGATTTTTAATTGTTGCCATTGTCATTCTGGTTTTAATTAACAACTAACACTCTGAAATGAATTATTTGAATAGAATTAATGAAGTGTACAAATAACTCAAGGAAGTTTCAATTCCTGGCTTTTGATCTATATATAATTTAATGAGCAAACAGAAAAAAATTGAAAATGGTAAAATGAATGTATTATTTTCTTAACCTAAATAGACAACATTGTTTTGAAAATTGAATACCCTCTATCAGGCTATAGAACCTATTAAGATGACTTTTCTTTTTCCAAAAAAAAACAAACAAAAAAATTGATCCTTTTTGGTATCTTTCTTAGATTTGTCTGATCAATTCAAAAGCCAGTTTCTACATTTCTGAACTTGACTGTCTGCTCACTACCATCAAGAGAGGATTTCCACACAATCGTTTAGAAATTTCAAAATGTATGGTGTTTGGGAATTATATATTCATTATGACTACATCCAAAGCTTGGTATCAGAGCTAAATTATTTTTTCCTTGAAATATAAATACTGCAACTTAGGTGGCATGGCACTATTGAAAACAGCTTGCCATATGCCTTTGATTTCACTGAGAGACATGCCATCTGCCACCACATTCAAAAAATGATTCAAAAAAATTAAAAAGAATGGCAGAAGACTGTGATCAAATGAAAGAATGTTGCCCATTATGTGTGGTCTAGGACTGGGCTTGGGTACTAGTTCAGATTACCTCTAGTCATGAAGTCAAAGCCAGAGAGAATCAACTAAGTTCTCATTTTTTTCTGTGGGCAATGAACTGAGTACAGTGTAATTCCCTCAGCATGATTATTATACAGATTTAGAAATAAGTCTTTGATATGAAAGTAAAAAACCAAAGATCCTAGGGCAATCCATATTCTAAAGGAGTTTTGGCCCAAGGACTGGGATTAAAACAGGGAGAACTTGCTTATGCACAGTTAATTTATTTGTAAACCTTCAATACCTTCATAGCACTTTGGAGAAAAGAAAATGGCAAGATATCAGAGACTTTGGGGGATATATGTATACAGAAGAAATGCATAAATCTATTTAGGTACTATATTTTATCAAATGCTAAATCAGTCAAGTGTGTATTTTAACTCTACATAATAAAATCACTGTGAATGATTCCTAAAGAACAGAGGTAATTTTTCTAAGAAGCTCAAAAATAGAAATCTCTCTTAAATGCATCCAGACAGTGCACTTATAATCACGATTTTGTCCCAAATGAAAAAGAGAGCAGAAAAAAATATAAATTTCACCAGAAAAATTTTACAAGTAACTATTTGTTTATTTGGTTTGTTTATTTGAAGAAAGAAAAGATTCAAAACCTATGGACCAACTTTTGGCTAAGAGAATACTATCTTAGTTTGTTTTCTTTTTGCTATGCCTGACTGAGGCTGGGCAGTTGAAAAAGAAAAGAAGTTTGTTTAGCTTATGGTTCTGCAGGCTAGGAAGTTCAAGAAGCATGACACTGGCATCTGCTCAGCTTTTGGTGATGGCATTTTGTGTTGTTTCAAGACGTGGAAGAAGGTCACAAAGGGGAAGCAGACACATGTGAAGAGACAAATTCTGAGGGGTATCCTGACTTCACCACAACCCACTCCGGTGAGAACTAATCCAGTATTCCCAGAGCAGAAACTCACTCATTACTATGAGAACCGAACCAAGTCATTCATGAGAGATCTGCCCCCATGACCCAAGCACCAGCCAATAGGCTTTACCTCCCAACACCACCACATTGGGGATCAAATTTTAACAGGAGTTTTTTAGTGAGGACAAATTAAACCATAGAAAATACCATATGAACAATGAAGCTGGATTTCTTTACAAAAGAAAAACAGAGAGAACATGTTATTAAACCGTAAAACTGGTTTTGAGAATGAAATGCAATCTTGCTTCAGAAATCTGTAGCCAATATTACAGGGTAGTCTTGTGCCTGGCTTGTGAGGTGTATTTGAAATGTTTTATTCCAGATAATCAAGGAAAAAATTGTTTCTGAATAATAGCATTTCCAGTACTCTTCTAAAAAATAAAATTAAAGATATGCATCTCTCCCAAAATATCTAATAATTACAAATAACTATATTAGAACTGCTCTAGAAAATTTATGCCACCATTTATTGAAAAGTATTTAATGGGCATCTAAAAAGGCATTATAGGAAAAGAAGTAATAATAATACATAGCATTTGTATATCACTCTTTTATTTATTTGTATTATATTTATAAAATATGTGTTCCTATTTTGTAAATAAGAAAATGAAGGCTAATTAGGGTTCACCTATCTAACATCAAATAGCTAATAAATGTTGAAATCAGAAGTGAACAAATCAGAGTTCCTTATACTCCAGGACCGTCCCTCTTAGCCTAAGACACAGGGGTTTCCACTTTCAGGGTCTGATATACAATTCCATACAGTTGCCCTCAATATTTGCCATCTTGTTTGAGTGGAAGTAACCTGGAAGCAATAACATTTTAAGCTGTTCTCAACAATAGACCCCTCTGTATAAACTAAGGAATTAAGAGTTTTAAGGGAAAGTGAGGAGAAGTATCTTTACAACAGAATTCAACACAATCTACTTGTGTGACAGGTTATACATGGATGAAATAAATACTATAGTAAACAATATGTCCTTGCTAATAGTATCAATTATTGACATATGAGAGTGATAATTTGATCAGTACAGTGGATCAGACATTATATAACAGGGTTCATGTAGAATAAACATCTCACAATTTGCCTGTCCAGATCAAATGTGTATATATGGTATACAAATGACTACATATGTGATATAGATAAAAAATGACTGCGTATATAATATATATATATATATACACACACACAGAGAGATAGAGAGAGAGAGAGAGAGATAGTTGGCATAGCACAGTGGTATTAGGCAGAGAATTTTGAGTCATAAAATAATCTCTCTGCAAATTATCTAATAACTTATTTGTGAAGAAAGCCTAATTTTGAAACTATTTTGTTGCTGTAAAATCAACTTGAAATATAAAGGACACCACAAAATAGTGTCTCCCAGGGAAATCTTCAAAGACAGGCGAGTAGAGTATGAAGAAAAGTTTAAAGTTTGCTGAATTTCTTGGGCAAAAAAAATTTGAAGTCTTTGAATAATATTTCTCTGAGTCATATTACATCTACCATTTCTAGAAATATGTACAACTATTAATAGAGAAAAGCAAAAGAAGCATCAGAAACTGTGAAAAGGCAAGAAGATAAAGCAAGAAAGAAATCAAATGTCTTTACAGTGCAGCCCTTGGAGTTTAGTCAAAATACTCTAGGACCATGAGATTGGGATCCTGTCCCGTCAGTCAGGAGGAGAGAGCTTAGATATGGATGAAGGGATTTATAGAGTCCAGTTAAGAACTCTGATCCATTCTTTGTCTACACTCTGAAATCTGGAGAGTTTTTCATTCACAGGTGAGTTTTCCCTTCACTTAGTGGAGCTAAGTATGTTAATAAAACATTACCCAGAGCTATTCCAACAAAAAGTACATATCAAATAAGAAGATAGAATGAGATGATCTCCAAGGTCTCTTCCCACTTTAACATGAGAATTTGCTAAGTGAAAAGCCTAATTATATTTTCAATTTAAAAAAATGGAAATTTTCATTTTAAAAAATTCATAGTTCAGGGACTCCTTTATCAAGAGGTTGGGAGATTAGGTGGCTAACGTTATATAACCTATTTTCTATTAAGTTTGGGATGCAGTTTTTGTCCCTAGATAATGAAAGAAATTCTCTTAATTGATACTTGTTATTAATTCTTTTGTTTCCCCATTTACTAGTTGCTCTTTTTTTCACTTGCCAGTTTAGGAATTTGCTTGGCTCTTTTCCTACATTTAATGACTACATTTAAAAAAAGGACTTGGCTAGGTGCCTAGAGGCTCTTGGGTGTTGGGTGCCATATAAACAAAATTAATTACTAACTTCAGTGCCAATATCACATCATTGGCAATGACAGGTTAGTCAAGGAGAACAGAAAAGGACGAGTAAAAATTTCAACAAATAATAGTACGCATAGGATGCATATAATAAAAAATTAATCAAGCCTAAATTTATGTATATTTGTATAGTGTTTGGTTTTTTCTAATGTATTCATATATATTATTTCACCTGGTTGTCAAAAAATATGCTGGCTACTACAGATATTTCTAACCTCATTTTACAAACTTAAGGAACTTAGACCCAGAGATGTTATTCTGTCTTTTTTTTTCTTCATTCACTCAACAAATACTGAAAACCTACTAAATGCCACATATTGCCCTATGAATTGTAGGGTGACAAACCATTCCGGCCTGCCTAGAACTTGGGAGATTCCTGGGATGCAGATTTTTCATGCTAAAATGGGACTGTCCCAGGCAAACTGGGATGGTTGGTGAGCCTAATGCAATCTGACCACCCTAACACCACATCACAGTTCAAGTAACAAAATAAACTGTACACCAGATGGAGAGCTCTGTCTCTCAATCATTATTTTTGCCTCACTTAGGACTTTTATTTCTGACCCCACTCTCAGCATTAGACGAAAAGTTCTCCTTAATGTTGCCAGTGATCACCCAAGCACCAAAAATAGCTTTGCTGCCCATTTGTCTGCATGATTTGACATTTTGATGACCTGCTACTCCCTTTGACCTTTACTCTTTCCCTTGCTTTCCTCACTCTCATAATGCCTGACATCTTCCCATCTAAACTTTCATCGTTAAGCACATGGCACCCAAATGTATACCCATAGCTGCAACATGATGGCTTTGACACATGGACGTGTATGACTGAAATATATCTCCTTAACTCCTGGCTATCCAAAGTATTCAAATAAACTAAATCTCAACAGAAATGTTGTTTTCTCCACAGCCAATTCTTCCTCTTGACTTTCCTATCTCTGTTTTCAGGCAACACCATTCTCTTGGTACCAGGTTCATTCTCAGTCACCGGTGGTCTCTTTGTCTCCCTATTCACCCCATCTAAGGTGTTAACAGTTCCCAGCAAACAGTCCTTCAGAAAGCTTTTCCTATCCATCCCTTCTTTTCTTTCCCCACTGTTACTACCTTAGCTAAATTCTTCTTTACTTTCCTAGAATTATTGTTCTAGTCTCTTCCCTGAACCAACTCCACCCTCCACCTTCGCATTTATTTCTTTCTTCACTCCAATTTAGTCTAATTGTTCCCAGGTTAAAGTGCATTCCGGCCTTAATGGCTAATGTTCTTGTGTATGAACCCCATTCTCTAGCCAAAAAGTAACCATTTGCTGTGCAGTTTTTTCCTCTCCGTGCCTGTTACATGATTCCTTATATGCGTAATATTTTATTCTGTCAAATTTTACTCATCTTTCAAGACAATCTTAAATTTTAAAGTTCAGTAGAAATGTTTTGTAGTTTCAAATGGACGAGTACTCCTTCTTTGAACCCACTTCCCTTTGTACTCCTGAATAACTCATCTTCACCTGCTTTATATGGTAATTATTTGTATTCTTTTCTCAGTCCTCCAACTGGAGTGTGTACTTCTCAAGACGGAGGCTGTGTCCTACTCATTCTAGTTCCCCTGCTTAACCAAGCAGGTGTTCATTATGTTTTTATGCAAGATTGAATTGCTTTAACTCCTCACACAACTCTGGCTTCAAAAATGAATTTCGTAAATTAGTCATTTCAGATATTTAAAATTTAGTGTGTGCCTTAAGCAAACATATAATGAATGCATGAACAATGTAATTTAAAAAAAAAAAAACACCTCAAACACCCAAGGATTATCCAACATCATCAACACAAAGTTCCTGAATACAGAGGTACTCCTAGGATCATTACTCTAGTGTGCAGGTTTGTACACATACATGTTGTCGGCCCAGCCAGCCCCTTATCTGCTACTCTGCAGAAAAGACCGCAGAAAGTAGACTTTAATTGAGTAATTTTTCAGATGGTTGAAATTGAATTGATATTGCACTGGAAAAAGAATGCATGTTTGGGGCCTAAATTGCTCCTCCCCATTTAGAGGGGGCCACAATGTAAGCATAAGATTCATTCAGTTTGGGAATTATACAGATTTGGATTTTAGGACAGTCCCAAAATAAACCCATCAATTCAGGCCTTAGTGAGTTTCGCTTAATTAACCTGGAAGCCTCTGAAACACGGTAACTAAAAGGTTCATCACAATATTTGTTTAGTCTTTATAGACCCAATTTCCAAAATAGCAAAGTTGAAGGGAAGTAGAGTCATTTTTCATGATATTTTTTAAAAATTCTCCTACAGGCTTTGGACCTGCATCTGGAGGGAAAAATAAGAGATTAATGAGGAAAAAAATCATATGATATTTTACCTTATCCACCGTCCCCCACCTTTGAATCTTTCCCCATCATAAAGTTTCTTCAGTCATGCACAAATACTTCAGAGACTGCTACCTCAGACACTTGCCATCAGCGCCTGGAGGATTGAGATTTAGTCTTTGCATCTTAATTACAGCTGACTTCTTTTCCCTTGTTCTGAGCTGAGTTATAGCAAGGAAAGGGGGAGATGAATGAATGACCCATGCATCTGACATCTAATATCTGCTACTTCAGATTTGGGATTTGATTTAGTGTCTCTATCAGAGAGTTTGAGGAAACAAAGTCTTTTATCTTCTTTAAGTAAATTCATGCACTGAAGCACAATTTACCTTCTCTGGCAGTTTTATTATTCAGAACAATAGGCTTTTTTAGTTGTGCAATATTTTGGCTTTTCCCTTTCCTCTCACGTTTATAAACAAAAACATTCAGTTTAGTAATTTAAACAAGGTTAAAACTGAAGCGATGTGTGGCATAAGACTACAAAAGTGCCATGTTGTCATTATCATTTTTTTTATAAAGGACATAGAATTGAAAGCAAAAGAATTCTCATCTTTGTATTTAAATAATGATCTGAATTGAGTGCATGAAAATGACCTTTTCTGTGGATGCATTGTAGTTGTCACCTCATCACCCTTTCATCTAAATGAAACTTTGTATGAGTCAGTTTCTAAACCATTAGGGCCTTCACTCTGCCCACAGGCTCCAGCCACAGTGGTCAATGCGGCCCAAGCCCTACCTCTGTTCCACCAGCTAACTGTAGCTGGCCTGCCTGGTAGTTGCTCCCACAAGCTAACTGTAGCTGGGCCTGCCTGGTAGTTGCTCCCACCAGCTAACTGTAGCTGGCCTGCCTGGTAGTTGCTCTTTCCCAAAAGACTGAGTACCTCTTTCTCAACACAAATATACCATCTGTTCTTCCAAATTCTTCCTGGTGCTGCATTGGCTCACAGGAATATGATTTTTTTCCTAATCAAGCTACTTAGAAGAGGCATTGTTTTCTTATTTGTACAAAGGCATTATATAAGCTAGCTGCAACTTGGCCCTGTGGATCTGATGCATGTGCTCTGGATGAATGGTGAAACAGTATGCAACTAGGATTAAGTAGGCTTCATTAAGAGAAAGAAAAATCATACAATAATTTCACGAGTCCAGCGTTTACTTTCATTGAAAGTCAACAGATGGGTGGGGTGCAGTGGTTCACACCTGTAACCTCAGCACTTGGAAAGGCCAAGATGGGAGGATCACTTGAGCCCAGGAGTTTGACATCAGCCTGGACAACATGATGAGACCCTGTCTCTAACTAACTAACTAACTAACTAACTAACTAACTAAATAAATAAATAAATAAATAAAATTAAAGTTAAAAAAATTAAGTCAATTGATGGCAAACAGGGAAGTTGGAAAGACACTTGGGATTCTGACAGAACATGTTCAGACGGTATGTCCCACTGGGGAAGCTGTTATGGAGTAAATGGGGCCTCAGGGATACCAGAACTAGGTTTATGTCACCCAGCACAGGGTCATTACCAAGAAGACAGGTGGAATAAAATAAGCCCATGATTATTATAAAGTAGAACATACCTTGGTGAGGTGTGTCTCTAGGTGGAATATTCATTACAAACGCAAGACAAGACAGTACTGCAGGACAGGGTGCATCTTGAGTTTAATGGAGAAATCTCTGAGGCAGCAGAAGACAACAAAGACCTATCCTAACTGTAAAGTAGGTCCTTGGAAAAAATGGACAAATCTAATTGCTGTCTTCATCTCTTGTGGATGCTGATGGAGAAAATCAACCTCTGTGTAACAGATGCTGAGATTCCATGGTCTCCTGCAACCTTTTCATCTCATATTTTCTCTACAGAAACTGTTTCAATGCTTCTTTACTCTGATCAGTCTCTGATCCCATCATTCCCCTCCTTTACTTATCATAGATTTTTAACTAATATTTTATAGAGAAATTGAAGATGAACTACTGACCACTTCCCAAATCATTCATTCATTTAATTAGTATTGATTAAGGGCCTGCTGTCTGCCAGGCATAATAATAGATGCTGTTTATAAAAAGATGAACAGAGACAGGTGACTATACTCTTCAAGATTAATCTCCTAAACAGAACCACGTTCTTTCTTTCTTTCTTACTGCTTATTTTATTAGATCTTATTAAATCTCGTTAGATCTATATTAGATACTGTATTCTTTGTCTTATCCCACAAGACTCGCTGCAATTTTTTTTTTTTTTTTTTTTTTGGAGACAGAGTTTCGCTCTTGTTACCCAGGCTGGAGTGCAATGGCGCGATCTCGGCTTACCGCAACCTCTGCTTCCTGGATTCAGGCAATTCTCCTGCCTCAGCCTCCTGAGTAGCTGGGATTACAGGCACACGCCACCATGCCCAGCTATTTTTTTTTGTATTTTTAGTAGAGACGGGGTTTCACCATGTTGACTAGGATGGTCTCGATCTCTTGACCTCATGATCCACCCGCCTCGGCCTCCCAAAGTGCTGGGATTACAGGCGTGAGCCACCGCGCCAGGCCCCTCGCAATTTTTTAAAACACTCTTCTCTCACTCTTTTTTCTTCAGTTTCTTTTTCCTATCAGAATGTCGTATTCAGTTCTCTTTTTAAAAAATATTCTCCCTCAAACTCCTTTGAGATTCTGATTATTACTCTCTCTTGACCTTCTTCCTCACGGATTTCATGGATGCATTGCTGGCTCTTGGCACGATATTAGCTTCCTCACCTACCACTTCAAAATTGCTCAACTTGCTCTCACTGGAGTCACAAAATTCAGTCAGTATATTTTAGATCTCATCTTACTGACTCTTTGGTAGCAGTTTTAATATTCGGTAAACTTTCCTACATTAATGGTTCCTTTCTCTAGTCTTCCAACACAACACAAACTCTGGTTTTCTTCTTTAATATCTGGCCATCAATTTTCAGTGTCTTTTATAAACTGCTCTTCCTCTGGACTTCTGATAAACACTGGTGGTGTTTTCCTTCTCTTTACCTCCCTTGGGTGATGTCATGAATGAAAGGTTTCAGTTATATAAATTAGTGGATTTCAAATCTTAACGTGTGTAAGAATCAACTGGAAAATTATCTTTGTCTCATAGTCAAAGGTGGGGCCAAATTTAGTATTTTAACAAGCACTCCTGATAATTCTGCAAAAGTAATCGTCACATTCAGATTTTTCTTAAGCTCTGAGCTAAATCATAAATTCTGCAGTAACATGAATTATGTCTTTCCTACTTAACATGGTCTTCCCAGAGTCAAGCAGGGTATCTAACAAACACAAGTGTTTGTTTACTAGTTGTAGAACAATTGAATGTATATGTAGTGATACATGTCTGTATCTTCAGCCCAGACTTCAGTTTTCATTCCCCACCAACCACCAATCTCAGTAAATGGCCCTATCATTCACTGATACCAAATCAGAAACCCCAATTCTTCTATCTACCTCAACCTTGCAAGCCAATCAATTGACAAGCATATCTACTTTAATCTTCTTCTATCTTGCAAAACCTTCCACTTCTTTCCATCACCATTGCCAATGTCCTAGTCCAGGCCACCATCATTTTTCAACTGGATTACTTCAATGCTCTTGTCACACTGTATCTATTCTTACTTCAAGTTTCTTAAACAAAATTTGCACCATTAGAGTTTAAACACAGTAATGTGGCTAGCATTGTCCTTTATGAGATGGCCTCTGCTCACCTCTACCAAATTCATTTTCAATTTGCTTGCCTCTGTTCACCCCACTTTATGTCCTACTCAAATCATCGAAAGTATTTTACTTACCTTTTTATCCTAATATTTCTTTTTACAAAAGCTTTTGAAGACATATTTATTTAAATGCCAGTTCCAAGTGAAAAATTTTATTAAGGTCTCATCTATATAAGTTAGTTTTTCATATTTTGATTCCTTTATTATATAGTTTCCAACTACATTTTTCAGTACCTTAATTTTGATATAGATTTTGTTAACTTAATATCTGATATAGATTATGCTTATATTAAATTATTATTGAATTCTTAATTTCACATAATATGTATTTTCTTTCAAGAATAAATTTTTGAAACTTTAATTGTCTAATAACAATAAAAATACTTTTAATTTTTCTCTAACTGATTTTAGTGGAAAAATGTTTGATACTTTTGTGCTTTATCTCTCATTCTGTTGAATGATATCACTAATAATTTTTCAAAAAAGTAGATAATATTTTCTTAATAAAATCTGAAATTATTTTTCTATTATCTAAATGACAAGATGATAAAATTATTAGGTCAGAGAATTTTTTTATACCCTCCTTTTTTAATTCTTTTGAGATACAGTCTCACTCTATTACCCAGGCTAGAGTTCAGTGGTACAATCATGGCTCACTTAAGCCTCCTGGGCTTAAGCAATCCTCTTGCTTTAGCTTCCAACTTGCTGGGATTATCTACTAATTATGTTTTTTGTTTTTGTTTTTGTTTTTGTAGAGACAGGCTGGACTTGAACTCCTGTGCTCAAGTGATCCTCCCACCTCAGCCCCTCAAAGTGCTGAAATTATAGGTGTAAGCCACCATGCCCAGCCTTCAATATTTTTGGGGCATTGGACATTTTGCATTGGACAACATGAAACAAAACTGAATTTTCCTCCTTAAAAGGTCAATTACTTTTGTCTACTTAGATAATTATATTTTAATCTATGTAGTTCATTACATTTTATGCTGCGAGCAGGTGGAGATGTGTTTTCATTGTATCTTCATTGTATTTTTCCTGGAATACAGTGAAGTTTTTAAACCCACTGTCAAATAACTAGCTTTCTGAAATATCAACAAATCAATAAGACAAAGCTGAGTTTATTGCTTACCTCAGTGAGAGAAAGCACTACTCCCAGTGTTAACAGCACCTCTGAAAAAAAAGCACAAAGATATTTATGAGATTCTGAAGTCTGGCTTAAGGTAGGTCTTTTAATGGGGAGGAGGAAAGGAAGAGATCTGATTAGGATTGGGTAAGAATCATGATAGAATAATACACTATTGGTAGGCATAGGTAGGAGAGGATTTTGAAGAGAAAGGTACAAAATATTTTGGAAAAAAAAAAGAGCCACAATAGCATTAATATTCCTAAAAGATAACATTTTTAATATCATTAAACATAAGTATTCAAATTTCCCCACATTTACAAATAAACTGGAAGATGAAAGAAATATCTTGGGATATAACCTTTGCTTCCTGTTGGAGAGCTGGTGGGTCTCTCAGGAAGTTTCTGGAGTAATCAATAAAATTATTTGCAGGAAAAAAAAGTTATTTGCAACTTTTACTTTCCAGAGCAGGAGTTTCTGGGAATAATAAAGACATGCTAATGTAAATAGGAGCAGTGTGGGTGTAGATATTAATAGTTTTGACATTTAGTGCATACACATGTCTTTCTTCAGCTTGGGAAAACATTGCTGATTTGGATGTTTTGTTGTTGTTGTTGTTCTGAGTTCTTCTTCAGAATTAGTGATGGAAAACATGCCCACCTATTTTCTGAGCTTTTCATTATCTTCCTGGGTTGCAGAAACTGACTCACCAGTGTCACCTGA
Organism: Aotus nancymaae; assembly: GCF_030222135.1. Taxonomy (NCBI): domain Eukaryota; kingdom Metazoa; phylum Chordata; class Mammalia; order Primates; family Aotidae; genus Aotus; species Aotus nancymaae. The sequence continues at coordinate 52,999,334 of NW_026988454.1, forward strand.
GAGGTAGAGAGGGGGCACATATCTATATATTGTTCATACCTTGGGTCTAAAGTTACCAAATGGATATGGGAAAAGGAAAGTATAAAGTATAGTTCATTTTTGTTAGGTAAGATTGTTTGTGATATGGAACCAAGGCTTGAAATGAGCTGAAGTCTGAAGATTTTATCTCAAGCCATTCCTATTTGCTTAATAATTACTGAAAATCTTTTCCAAATGATTGGCGTTTGTCTTTATGCCTGTTTATAGACAGACAGATAGATAGAAATACAAAGATAGAGACATAGAGAGAGAGAGAGAATTTTTCATACACATAAAAAACTTTTTTGGCTAGGCCCAATGACTCATGCCTGTAATCCCAGCACTTTGGGAGGCTGAGGTGGAAGGACTGCTTGAGCCCAGGAGTTTAATACCAGCCTTGACAACATGGTGAGATCCCATCTCTACATTTTTTTTTAAATTAGCTGAGCAGAGTGGAGCACACCTGTGGTCCCACCTGCTCAGGAGGCTGAGGCGAGAGGATCACGTGAGCCCAGGAGGCTGAGGCTTTGTTGAGCCATGTTGGTGCCACCGCACTCCAGCCTGGGTGACAGAGTGAGACCCTCTCTAAAAAAAATCACAAAAAAACATCAAACAAAACCTTTTCCTTTTGGAATAAGTTAAAATTTTT